>NW_027397066.1:31692561-31933196 GCF_003265705.2 Callorhinus ursinus | reverse complement strand
CTTCGACATCACTTTTGTTCCCACTTTGTATTCATCAATAGCTAGTCATAGGCACTGTCTGATATTCTCATTTCTTTGTAAAGTAATTTGAAAATCCTTATTATTAATCTGGATGACTAAGGCGCTCCAAACTATTTCACTTTTCTATAAGCAGGGATGTGAGAATAAACCTGGCCATAATAAACATTCATGGGCAAATAAAAAGCATTTTGGACACTTTGTTGATTATGCTTTGCCCTACATGTGTCGCCATGCTGTTCATAATGTGCTCTGAAATACTTCAGCATCTATTGTGTGACATACATGGAACTTAGGTGTAATTTACAGCCTAGGGGTAGATGGTTAACATCTGAGATGCCCTATTCAGGAACACACTCTCCAGAGGACTTGAGTTAGCATTCAAAATCTGTAATCGGGTGTCCCCCTCTAGAGAGGGTTTCACTACCACCCTTTTTAGTCAGTACCTCAGGCTGTGCTAATTAGCACAAGGGAAATTAGAAACCATTTCTCACTGGTGAAATGGGAAATGCTTAAGATATGTGGATTGGTAAGTAATCATGTGCAGGGGCAATCTACCCTTCGATTCCCAGGGCATAAGATCATATTGAGTTCAGCAGCTTAGCACTCTTTGAGATAGAGATTTTCTAGTTACCCTTTGATTGCAGGAGCACCCCAAAGCCTGACTGGGTTAACTGAGTCCTGCCTCTAGAGCAGTCCTCGCCAGAGGCCCTAAAAGGATGGAGAGCATGGACTCCATCAAGCTTCTAAGAACAAGCTGAGGGCCCAATTGCCTTAGGTCCGTTTGCCTCAACTGTAGAAAATTTGGCTGTGACAAAAACCTTTTTTCCCTGCAACTGCTCTGCATTCAGCCAGCAACAGGAAGCCATCCCTTCAGAAATACCCCAGATCAGCTTTAGGGTGTTGAACCCATACTGTTAAAAATATTTACGGGCAACTTATACATTTCAGAGACTGTATTTTTACCTCAGTTTGGATAATAAAAATGGCCACCATAATATTCAGCCCTACTTTAACTGCTAACTGTATGTATCTTTAATCTCTATTTACTTCAACCTGTTACAGGTCTCCATTTTCTCTAAACCACAACCAAACCCCCAAATCTTCTTCGTTTGCGCTGGTAGACCTTCATCCCCTCTGGGTGTTATGACAGGAGAGATGTAATCAGTTTGAAGACTGTGCCCTTGTATCTGAGGCCATTAGAAACTGTTGTGTCCTAAAGACACGGCTGTTTGGGCATAGTGACCGTCAGAGTCCACCCGGACTACAGCTGCGACACACGCTGTTTCCTGGGACAGTCCCCATCTCGGCCTGGGGTGCCCCAGAAGCAGTCAGACATAAACCTCTCCCGATTTAGGGTCTGGAACACTCATCATTGCAGCCATGTCTTGTGGCTTTGATGCTAGCGAAATTCAACCCACAGAAACAAGGAGGCTTCTTTAGACAACTTCAAGGAGGAAGAGTAGCCTATAAAGGAGCCTTTGTGGGCTGGGAATAAGTTAGTTTTTCATGAGTAAATTCATTCATCACCTAAAATGCTCCCAGAACTATGCTAGGTATTGGAGCAGCAACATCATGGGCTCAAAAATAAGCTTAAAATGGAAGACATGGCTACTATCCTTCAGAAAATGACTAATCTGTTTTCATGTTATCCCTGGTCAATGAAGGTCCAGGAAACTATTTCAAGCTAACATGCAATGGTTAAGTGAGGATACAAAACAGCACACCAAATAAGGGAAAGATGTGCTGGAGTGAGACTGACCTAGCGTAAAGGAGAACCTAAAAAGTGGCTTTAATAGGAATACTCAGGCATGGTGGGATAAGAGTATGTGCAAATGCCCCGCATCAAGAATGAAGTCTAGATAATCGGGGTGAGGATGTGGCCTGGCCAGGAGGCAGTCTGGAAGAATAGCGGGGCAGGTGGCTGGGGGCAAGGGGCACTCTGAGGTAGAAAGAGCATGCTCTGGTCGCACCATCTCTTTGTGGGCGCACGACTCACTCCTGTTGGGCTTCCTCACTTCCTCCTCTGCAGAGTAAGACGGGACAAAATGATCTGGGTACCTGGTTCCCAAACCCCAAAGACTGCAGGACTGGGACCAGTCCATGATGTTAGAGAAAAATGAGGACAAGATCACAAGTTTTTCATCAATCTACATTTATTAAAGGACTGCCTTCATCTTGCAAGTTTAGCCTTCATGCTTTTCTTGGTATTAAAATCTTTCATTTTATGAAATAGTAGTGCAGTGGATAGATTTTTCTTAAATGGTCTCATTTGGCAAAATATGAATTCGGTAACACGATACCCTATGTAAAATCACTGTCCCCAATTTTAAAAAGGACTGGTCAGTGAGGACCAGGAACAAAAACTCTGGATGAGAGGTTAATCAGCTCCTAAGAGTTCCCCCTTCACGAAGCCCCAGGCTGTTTCCTCGGGTCTAGCCTCCACCAGTCTCCTATGTATTTTTCTGAAACACAGATGGGACCTATTTGCTCCCCTGTTTAAAAACCATTAGGTTTGGGACACCGGGGGGGCTCAGTTGGTTAAGCGTCTGCCTTCAGCTCAGGCTATCATCCCGGGGTCCTGAGATCGAGTCCCGCATCGGGCTCTTTGCTCAGCTGGGAGCCTGCCTCTCCCTCTCTCTGCCGCTCCCCCTGCTTGTGCTCTCTTTCTCTCTGACAAATAAATAAATAAAATCTTAAAAGTAAATAAATAAAAACCATTAGGTTTAAACACCTTTGCATGACATCTGTGGCCCCTCATGGTTCAGCTCCGATCTCTTTATCCACCTTTTGCAACTCTTAGGACACCTTACACTCTTGCCTCACCAGACTTTCCATTAGTGCCCACAGCTTGTAAGACTCCCACCCTGCCTCTGCCTGTCTGGTTCCTCTGCCTGGGCTGCCCTGCCTTCAACAGCCTGGCAAACTCCTATGCCTAGTGTCGCTTTTTACTCTAAAATTTTCCTTAATTTCCCCCACTCTTCTCCCAGAATTAATTGCTTCTCCTTCCATGCTGTATGTGTGTGTCTGTGTGACACTTTGCACTGACTTCCTAAGAAGTATCTGTCCCTGTGTCATTTCCTCCTTCTCCAGGACTGTGACCAATGAGCACTTAGCTTGGGTTCTGACCCTCAGATGTTTACAGAACTGAAATATATTGTTTGATATTGATTCAAGAGAAAGAATATTTGACATAAGCCAGACTTATAAATAAATGGCTACTTATATGGGCTGACTCGTTGGTATTCTAGAAGGCTCCCTCTTGCCCTCAAATTCCTTCTGCACTGGCTCCCTTGTGTTTCAAATACCACCCTGGAAGTTTCATTCCTTTGCTTAACGCTTACAATGTAAGGAGTTATCAGAGTCCTTCCTGAGCTCAGGCTCTGATGGAGGAAAGGAAGGAGGAGGGAGCAGGGGGTGAATATGGGTGAGGTTGGAAAGGGGCACTAGGAGGAACATAGGGCAGAAAGAGGCCTCTGGGGAGAGAGGCTGTCTCCTCGGTTACCTCGGGTTGGGGTTCAAGAGACACTGATTTTAGAAGCCACCTGCTCCTACCCCTAACGTTCAGGATGGGAACTGATGGGATGAATAGGGCACAGATATACAGCCCTTAGCCCAGACCGAGATGTCTTCCTACTCCAGGAAAGGACAGTGAAGTTCAGGCGCCTGATCGGAGATGGCTGGAAATACTCACCACGTTCCAGGGCAGAAAAGGAGACAGTGGGTGAGCGGGACCTGGGGAGATGGGGGTAGGCTCAGACCGGGGACTGTGAAGCCAGGTGGTACTGGCTTAGGGTGTTGGCTGCGGCGGAAGAGCGAGGTTGCAGGCGGAGAGATGATGAAGTTGGGTGGGGGGGGTCAAGGCCAGAGCTCGGTTTTCCGAGGCCAACGGCTGGCAAACCCCGGGATGGAGGCCTTTGCCTTATGGGGACCCACTCCCTCTATGCCCCACCCCACCCCGGCGGCGGGGGGCCCTGCAGCCTGCCTCTGACTCGGACCTGGGACACCGAGGAAACTTTCTCAGCCTTGCTTGGGTGCGGGACCGGATATTTGGAGAGCACAAGGCAGGCTCCGCGGAGGTTCACGCCGGCCGAGGGAGCAGACCCCGAGTGCGGGCGTGTGGGTGTGTGCATGAGCGTGGACCCGGAGCGACACACACTCACACACACACACTCACACGCCCGCACCCACGCAGGGCCCTCGGCCGCGCCGCCCGCGCCTCCCCGGACCTTCACCCCAAAGTCCGGTCCTCTCGGGTCCCGCGCCCGGTGCCAAGTCCCTGCCGATAGCTTCCCACTAACGCAGCGGGCAGGATTCGGGGGCCAGGGCAAGGAGCGACGGCAGGGTCTCCCCACCACCCCGCCGCGGCGGTGCCCGCACTCCCCCGCCCGCCCCGGGAAGGGGATGGGGAGAGGGTGCCCGGGGCTCTTACCGCTCCGGCTGCCGAGTGCGCGCGGGAGCGCCCGGCGGGTTCCGCCCCGCCACGTCGGCAGGCCGGCGGGGACGCGGCCGGAGGGCGGGCCGGGAGGGGGCCACGGGGGCGGCCGGCCCAGCTGCCCCGCCCCGCCGCCGGCCCAGGAGGAGCCCCGCCCCCGCGTGCGGCCCGCCCCGGAGCCCGAGCGCGGCCGACGCGCCCCGGCACCCTCTCCGGCCGGGCTGGGAGCCTCCCTGGAAAACTTGGCCTCTCCAGCTCTGTGCCTCTACCTGGGGCAGGTGTCGGGGTTCCCCGCAACAGTTTCCTGCCTTTAAAGGCGCCCGGAAAACCCCGGAGGCAGTTTCCCCGGGAAGGGATCGTTCAAAAGTTCAGCAAGAGTTTACGGTGCCCCGATTGTGCGGTAAACAGCTTTCCCTTACCTTGCCTGAGGGAGTGCAATCTGACTTAAAACCAACTAAACTAAACGCTTTCTAGAAGGCCACTTTGGAAATGTGCATCAAAATTCCCAAAAGCATTAGCTTTGGCCCAGGAATTCCACATCGCAAATGTGTCTTAAGTAAACAGTCAAATGTGTATGTACAAGGATATTTATTGTTGTTTATGCCCGAAAAACGCGGACATAATCCGTCCCACAATAAACGATTGGTTAAGTAAATTATAGCAGCTTCCAACAGTCGCATATGCTGCAGCCATTAAAAATTATTAACTATCCATTCAATTTGTTGGCATGCAAAGAAGGCAGGCCATAGCCAAATTTTAAGTCGAGACCGGGGAAAGTTTACAAAAGCGTGTGTATAGTGTAAATATTTTCTTTTGTAAGTACATTTGTATGTATATACATATATGTTAGGGAAAATACAATTTTAAAAACGGATTCTTTCCGAGTGCTGCAATTCTGAGTGTTAGCAAATTTTGTTCAAAAGGTGTGACAGGTGTGTTCTGGCGTACCGTGGACACAAACACCGTGCCTGTGACTGCCGCGCCCGCCTACGGAACAGCAAGTACCTTTGCCCCACCTGCGCCCCCTGCTGCGCAGAACGGCAAAGCGCAATCAGACATTCCCTTTGAAGGGCTGGTTTGCTTTGCTCCTTTGACCCAAACGACACCTTTCCAATAAAAGCCTATCAAGCAAGCAACTCCAGCAACAAGTGGTCGTTGCTGACCGCAAATGACGCTTTTTTCCTCAACTGCTGCTACTTCCAAGCCCACCAGGTTTTATTTCAAAAACTGATTTTTTTGCAACTTAAAAATTCTTTATTCATTTAAAAAATTCCGGAGTCTTTAAAACATACAGAAAAGCAGAGCATAAAATGACAAATACTTGAAAAAGTGCTCAACATCGCTCGGCATCAGGGAAATCCAAATCAAAACCTCAGTGAGATACCACCTCACACCAGTCAGAAGGGCTAAAATTAACAAGTCAGGAAAGGACAGATTTGGCAGGGATGCGGAGAAAGGGGAACCCTCCTACACTGTTGGTGGGAATGCAAGCTGGTGCAGCCACTCTAGAAAACAGTATGGAGGTTCCTCAAACAGTTGAAAATAGAGCTACCATACGATCCAGCAATTGCACTCCTGGGTATTTACCACAAAGATACAAATGTAGGGATCCAAAGGGGTACGTGCACCCCGATGTTTATAGCAGCAATGTCCACAATAGCCAAACTGTGGAAAGAGCCAAGATGTCCATCGACAGATGAATGGATAAAGAAGAAGTGGTATATATACACAATGGAATATTATGCAGCCATCAAAAGGAATGAGATCTTGCCATTTGCAACGACATGGATGGAACTGGAGGGTGTTATGCTGAGTGAAATAAGTCAATCAGAGAAAGACATGTATCATATGACCTCACTGATATGAGGAATTCTTAATCTCAGGAAAAAAACTGAGGGTTGCTGGAGTGGGGGTGGGGTGGGAGGGATGGGGTGGCTGGGTGATAGACATTGGGGAGGTTAAGTGCTATGGTGAGCGCTGTGAATTGTGCAAGACTGTGGAATCACAGATCTGTACCTCTGAAACAAATAATGCAATATATGTTAAGAAAAAAAAAAGAAGATAGGAAGGGAAGAACGAAGGGGGGAAATCGGAGGGGGAGACGAACCATGAGAGATGATGGACTCTGAAAAACAAACCGAGGGTTCTAGAGGGGAGGGGGTGGGGGGATGGGTTAGCCTGGTGATGGGTATTGAGGAGGGCACGTTCTGCGTGGAGCACTGGGTGTTATGCACAAACAATGAATCATGGAACACTACATCAAAAACTAATGATGTATGGTGATTAACATAACAATAAAAAAATTTAAAGAGAAAAATGACAAATACTTGTTTGTGTAAGAAAAAAAGTAGAGAATATTATGACAATAGGTAGATTAAACAACTTTTCTTTTTGTCATATTTATTTTAGAACCTTCTTTTAAAAGAAAAAAATGTTAAAGATATGTTGGAAATCCTTTCCCTTGCATTCTCCACCTTCCCTGAAGGTGACCACTGTCCTGAGGTGGCTGTATATCCTTCCCACCCATATTTCTATACTTTACTGCACATACCTTTATCCATATGATGTAGGAAAGATGTTAGGGTTTGAAGCTGACGGCCAAGAAAGAATTCTGGGGACGTCTTTGGTGCAAAAAGGTGGTTTTATTAAAGCATGGGCACAAGACCCGTGGGCAGAAAGAGCAGCACCGGGGTCATGAGAAGTGGCCCATTATATACTTTCAAGTTGGGAGGGGGTTCGGGATAGCGTAAGTCTGTAAGGAATTTTGGAAGCACGGTTTCCAGGACTTTGATGGGGCTAGCTCTTGTTGGGAAAAAGTCATTTATTACCATCTAATAAAACCTGAGTCATGAGACCCTTCAGATGTATATCGGCGGGTCATATGCTTGGGGGATGATCGCCAACATGTATCTTGGGGGATAGAGATAAAGGAGGTTTCCAAAGGAATTTTTATATGTTAAAGTAGACACAGGATCCTGGAGGGTCGGGCTAACATTGCCTTTTGCTCTTAGCAAAGTATTAACATTGAGGCAGTTGAGTCCCTAGAGGAATGTCACTCTGCCTGTTTCAATAGGCTGCAGATAGTAAGGAAATTTAATAATTTTTCTTCTGCCTTTGTTTCCCACATCACATAAATACTAAATAGAATTTTTTTCAATGTTTTAAAATTTTATAAATAACATCCTACACATTTGTTTACCCAACATATTTTTGAGAATCATTTATGTTCATATATGTAGATCTAGTACATTGATTTCAAAGTCTTAATAGGATTCCACTGTATGAATAGCCACAATTTTTCTATTCCCCAATTGATGGATATTTGATGTATTTCATGTTTCACTATTGCACAAAGTGCTGCATATGGCCATCTTTGTGTATGCTTCCTGGTATCTCAGGCTAGAAATGGAATAGCCAGGCCACCTTTACTAGATATGTGAAATTGTCTGTTCTGTTGTGTGGTTCAACTGAGATGAAGAAGCTGAAGAGTCTCCATAAAAATCTGCTTTTTGCTCCTTTTCCTGCTTCTATTCTTGCTAGGACCTGCACCCCCACCTTACCTGTACTTCAGAGTACAAACAGTACATGGTCTTCCTGGTAAGAGACAAGGAGTTAATGATTTCTTTAGGCTTTCAGCACCATAGATAACATCTAAGAAAGGACTGGGTGCAAATGACCAGACAAAACCGTATTGCAGATCACTGGCTCTAGTCATCTCAATGCCAAGACCCCCTGGCTCCGAGCGATAAGTGACTTACAGAGCACACCTGGACCCTTGTCTTTGCTCTGACCAGTTCTTGGATGCCTGAGTGGACACATACACTAGACCATAATCCTCAATAAAAACCCCAGGCCTGGAACAAAAAAGAGACTCTCTTTCCTTTTCCTTTCTGAGTCTCCCCGATACTCTATCTGTAACTGCACTCTCTCTATATCCTTAATAAACTCTGCTCTCACTCTTTCCTGGCTTACATTTGATTTCTATCCTGCACATAGCCAAGGACCCTCTTGGCTGGTCCTGTGGGACCCCCTCTGGGTCCTTGGCCCCATCCTGCCCACATCACAACCATTCATTAAACAAAACTTTTTTTTAAGATTTTATTTATTTGTTTATTTAAGTAATCTCTACACCCAGTATGGGCCTCAAACTCATGACCCTGAGATCAAGAGTCACATGCTCTTCTGACTGAGCCAGCTGGGTGCCCCAATTAAACAAAACTTTTGTGAGTATACTATGTTCCTAGATCTTCTCTAGATGCTGGGAATACATTAAGGAGTCAAGCAAAGTCCTGCTCTCAAAGAACTTACATTCTGTTGAAAGGGAGAGACCCTAACTAGATAACATATCAGGTGGTGGCATCAAGCAGGATGTAGTGTCCATAGGCCTACAGAATGATGGGTGGGAGCAACTGTGATCTGGGAAGGCCATGGCAATGAAGTGATATTTCAGGGTAGATTTTAAAGAAGTAAGGGAGTGAACAATGGTGATATGTGGGGACCATTTTAGGCAGAGAGAACTGCAAGAGCAGTGTGGGAACATGCTTGGTGCATTCACAGAATGGGAAAGTGGCCAGTGTGGCTGCAGCAGAGGGAGGGTGGGCCAGAGTGGAAGGAATGAGGCCATAGCGGTAGTGGAGTCTAAGACGAGAGGCAGACTAGTCAGTGTCTTGCAAACCACAGTAGGGATTTGGGCTTATACTTTGAATGAGAAGAGAATCCTTACAGATTTTGAGTAGGTATGTGCCATGATTCTAGTGTCTGATTCCAAGTGGTTTGGGAGAGGATGAAGGTGGGTGCGTGGAGGGAAGAGCAGAGGCAGACAGACCAGTTAGGAGGCCATTGTGGTTATCCATGTGAGAGATGACTATGGATTTGGCCACCATGGGAGTGGTGGAGGGCATGAGAGGTGTTTTGCTTATGGAGGTATTTCAAAGAAACACCCAATAAAATTTGCTGAAGGATTGGATGTGGAGTTGGAGGAAAAGAAAGAAGTCACACATTAGTCCAAGGATTTTGACCTGAATGATAGAAAAATAGAATAGAATAGAATAGAATAGAATAGAATAGAATAGAATAGAATAGAAGTATCACAGGGCACCCGGGTGCATAGTCAGTTAAGCATCCAACTCTTGGTTTTGGCTCAGGTCGTGCTCTCAGGGTCAGGAGATCAAGCCCCACATCGGGCTCCACACTGAGCCTGGAGTCTGCTTGAGATTCTCTCTACTTCTCCCTCTGCCCTCCCTGTGCTCTCTCTCAAAATAAATAAATAAATCTTTTTTTTTAAAAAATAGAAGTGTCACTTATTGAGATCAGGAAGGATGCAAAAGGGACAGGTTTGGGGTCTGAGGTAGTGAGGATTCAAGCATTTGATTTTTAACAAGAAGAGTTTAGCGAATGTTTAGTAGGCAGTTGGATGTAAGAGTCTGGAGTTCAGGGGAGAAGTCTGGGCTGGAGATAGTAACTGGGGAATCATCAGCAAATTGGTAGTTTTGAAGCCATGAACCAGGATGAGAATGCATGGAGTTGCAGAAGAGAGGAGGGTCAAGACTAAGTCTTGGCTGTGCCAGGTCAGAGGGATAAGGAGGACCCAGAAGGAGACTGGGAAGGAATGTAGCGGTTCAGAACGAAGTTGGGAGGGAGGTGGGTGGGAGTGAGAGTGGAGGAAGGGAGTATGGGGTCCCAGAAGCCAAGAAAGAAAACTTTTCAAGATCTTCGAACTGTGTCAAATACTTCTGAGAGTTCCGATGAACACTGAGAATTGACCCTTGGATTTGGCAACATGGAGCATTAACAAGAACAGTTTCTCTGGAGTGGTGGAGAAAGAAACCAGACTGGAGTAGGTGTGAGAGAATGGAAGGAGAATATTTAGAGACAGTGACTAAAGTGACTTTTTCAAGGAGTTCTGGTGTAAAGAGGAACAAAGATGAAGAGATTGGGAGTTCAAATATGAGAGAAATTGTAGCATTATATGCTAATTAGAACCATATATTAGAGCAAAACCATGATGATATAGTAGAGGAAAGATATTTGCTAGAGTGAAAGAGTGGTTTTCTTGAGTAGACAAGCAGGAATGGAATTCAGTGCTCAACGGGGAGGTGTTGGCTCTTGACAAAGTTCATTCAGGAGAGGAGAGGAAAGTACTGGTAGACAGGGGCAAGTAGGCTAGTAGAGTTTTGGGGGGAGGATGAGGAAATGCTCTTCTGGTTGCATTTATTTTCTGCCTGAAAAATGAAGCATCATCTGCTGAGAGAGGGGAAGGAAGGAGGTGTTGGAAGCATAAGAGAGGGAAGGAGGTATAAGGGAGAGTAAATGGGCTAGGGAAGGGGAGTAGAAAGGGTAGTAGGATTGCTGCTCCCTCTTGAGGTTGGGACCCAGTCATGAACTTCAAGTAAAACAAGTCAGCATGGATGTGTATTTTCTCCAATTGCAACCAGCTGCTCAGGCTCAGTATAGTCAGTCCAGGGATGAGTTGGATTTAACCTGGGTAGAGGACAGAGGAGGAAAGGAGTTGAGCGTGAATGCAGAGGGATGATTAAAAGGATGCCCACAGTCCAGTGCAGTGGGGCTGAGGAATTGTTGGCAGCAGAGGGAAAGAGTTGGAGGTGGTAGCTGGAGAGTGGGATGCTGGCGATTAAGATTATGGAGAGGATATGGCCATTGGTAATAATAATACCTAGGGTATCATGAGGGAATGCAGGGCTGAGGTAGGATGCAGTTAAAGATCTATTAGAGGAGAGAATATCCAAGAACTAAGAAGCTGGGGGAATGAAAGAATCTCTACATAGCTATTAAAATCACTAGAATTATGGTAGGGGTAGTGTTGCTTTGGGATGGTGAGTAGCGCTGAAATGCTCAGTGAGTGAGGGAGTGATAGGCCTCTGTGGATGAGTGCACCCAGGAGGGGTAGGTTTCAAGGGTTGGAGGGAGGAACGGCGATCTGGAATTCGCAGTGGCAGTCAGGACGCCGTCACCTCCAGGCCCTGAGGTATGAGGGCTGCGGTTGAGGACAGTATGGACCACTAGAGGGGGGTGTGCTCGGGATGGCATTTAGATCTCAGAGTGCCCTGTTCCTTCGGAACTAGATCACCTGAAGAGATTATTTTACTTCATTTTTTAGAGCTTTTAAAATAATACAGATGCCTGGTGCCATCCCAGACCATTTAAATCAGAATCCCTGAACATGTGTGAGAGTTCCTGTTTCCTCACATTCTGACCAATATTTGGTATTATCAGATGTTTTAATTGTTGTCCATCCCAGGTGTGTACAATGGTGTCTCCTGGGTGTCTTAATTTGTATTTTCCCATATCCTAATGCGGATGCATTCTTTATATCTTTGATCTGTTTACTTTCCTGTTGTCCATCTGTTTATATCCTTTGCTAATTTTCCCCCACTGGGTTTGTTAGTAATTTTCCTATTGGCTTCTAAAAACTCACTATATATTTTGGATATTAATCCTTTTGTGGTTATATGTGTTGCAAATATCTTTTTCCTGCATGTGGCTTGTCTTTTTTTTTTATTCAGCAGATTTGGATTTTAATATCAATATTTAAATTACCAATTTTATTTCTAGTGGTTTGTATATTTTGTGATATAATTTTCATATAGCTTGTTTTAAAGCTGTTGGTAAACACAAGTATTTATTGACTGATTTTCCAGGGAAAGAGAAAGGCAGTTTTTTAAAAAGTAAAAATCATCAAAATAATGTTTTGCTCTGTCTACATTGGGATAGTATATTTGCCATTCTTAGACTGTTATTTTACCTATCCCACTATGACACTGTTTTGTTTTGTTTTTTTTAAGATTTTATTTATTTATTTGAGAGAGACAGCAGGGGGAGGGGCAGAGGGAGAGGGACAAGCAGACTCTGTGCTGAGTGTGGAGCCTAACTTGGGGTTTGATCTCACAACTCCGAGGTCATGACCTGAGCTGAAATCAAGAGTGGGACATTTAACTGACTGAGCCACCCAGGCGCTCTGTCACTGTTTTAAAAATAAAGCCAATGCATGTACCTAGTAAAAAAAATTCAAAAAGGACAAAAGAGCATGAAACGGTGAGTAAAAATCTCTCTCTCCTTTGGTTCTTCTGCTCAAAGGTAACAGTTTCTTAAGATTTTTATGCATATACCAGCATATGTATGTAGACCCTGGTGCCAGTTTCCTGTGGGTGTCATAACAAATTCCCACAAACTGGGTAGCTTAAAACAACAGAGAGGTTCATTCTCTCCCAGTTCTGGAGGCCGGAAGTCCAAAATCAAGGTGTTCGCAGGGCTGTTGGCTTCTGATGGTCCCAGGCATTCTTTGGCTTGTGGCTGCACTCCAATCTCTGCCTGTTTTCCCGCCTGCTCCTCTCTCTCTGTCTCTCCTCTGTGGGTCTTGTAAGGACATGTGGTATCTTCCACGGCAGCCTGGTGTGGTGCAGAAGCACACAGATGCTGGGGCTGGATTTCATCTGGGTTCAGACCCCCGGCCCCAGTATGCACAACCTTGGACAGTTACCTGATGGTTCCTCCCCTCAGCACCTTTCTGAGGGTAAAGTGAGTTAATATTTGTAAAGTACTCAGAACAATGCCTGGACAGAAGATAACCTAAGTAAATATCTGACAGACCAGATTTTATGCAAATGATATCACACTCTCCTTGTTTTTCTTCACTTAATAGTATATCCTGAAGTCTTTCCATCTCAACATGTAAAAATGTAAGGCTTGTATAGAATTCCAAAGCTCCTTACTATAATAACTACTCTTCTGTGTCAAGCACGATTCCAGCCACTTTATATTCATTATCTCCCCCCAAAATCACAAATACTCCCATTTGGGATAAATAAATGGAAACTCTGAGAGGTTAAGCAACTTGCCCAAGATGTTCTTGGTATTGTGAGTTCAGCCCAGTACTGTCTGTTTCACTGTGATCCTGTCATTTGTCTGAATTCTAACAGCCTCAACAGGAATAGTCTCCCTGTTCCCGAAAACCAGCATTGTGAAATGTCCTTACGAGTGTTTGTTAAATCATCGAGCGATGTAACCAAATCTACAGTGATGGGTCAATGTGTGTGCATGCACGTCGTGTATGTAAATGTGTGTGTGTATTTTCTTAAACACTTCAGACCAGTGTTGCTTGAAATTCCCTTAAAACCTCAGCTGGCCCCCTTCTCCTCTGCCTGTTTCACAAAGCTGACCTCCCAGTGCCACAGATACCTTGTGGCTCCCCCGCTATTCCCTTTCGCTGGCCCATCAGAGACCCATCCGCTCCTTGCTGGCCCTCCCTGGGCCTGAGAAGACTTCCTGTTATGGTTGATGAGTAAGAATGAATAGTAAGAAGCTAGCCTGTCCCTTCCTCCTGAAAGCAGAAGTGATTCTTACCCAAATTTCTCACTTTGTTAGGGGCCAGATTGTAGGGTCTTAACTTGTTTTTCATAAAGATGAGGTAATGCTGGACAGTGGGATTGATTCTAGAATAATTATTTAACTCATATGTTCAGTTCTTTATAGGATCTTGATTAAGTGGAAAGTCTTGGGACTTGGATATCCTGGCTGCCTGAAGCGTCTGGTTAACCAGACAGCTTCTTTTTGTATCAACCTTTGTTGACTGTTCTAAAATTATTCTAAATGGCCTTTAGAAGATTGATTTTTATTTCGTCCCACAGCATCTCAGGGTCATTTATTATTCTAGAATTAAGAATTCATGCATCTATTGGCCCTTACTAGCTGCATGACTTTGGGCAAATTCTGCAGCCCAAGGCTTAGTTTCCTCATCTACAAAATGGGCACAATCATAATATCTACCTCGAGGGATCGTTATTACCATCAAATGTGATAAATGGCATAGAAAGTCAATAACACAGTGTGTAGTACACAATGAAAGCCCAATAAATGTGATTAATAGTAAAAAAAAAAAAAGAATTAATCCATCTAATAATACCAAATGTTGGTCGGAAGGTGGGGAAACAGGATGCAACTTCCCCCAGGTGTGGCTATATACATAGGTATCAACTACTAAACTTTCCTTGAAAGTTGATTTTTCCAAAAAAACCCCAAATCTTAGCCCTAAGTTTATTTTACTTTACGGTACCTCATCCAGCTAAAGTAATGCTCCAAAATAGCTTGATAAGGGTGGTTGCAGTTATTTTGGAAATGTTAAATATGCTGATCATAGAAAACAGGCCACGTTCAATAACTCTACCCTGGTGACACTTTAACACTCTGGCTGCAAACTCTTACAGATAAATCTTACCTTAGAAGAAACATTTTCCTTCCCAATGAAATTGTCCTGAACTGTGTGCTCGTACGAGCTTAGAAATTGGATTACTGTTTAAGTCCGTAGCCCAGACCAAAAAAATCTTGCTGACCCACGTGCTTTTCACATGACCTTCAAAGAGGAAATTCCTATGTCGGTGTAATTCCAGGAAGGCTCAACAGATGGCATAAAATCGTTTCTGTGGCACCGCGGTACTTAAACCAAGGACCTGCATTTGCTTTCTCCGTGCGTTTTTGAAAGTTACTTTCTCTTCTGGGAAAGAAACCTCCCGGTAAGTAAGTAGACTTTTGTGGCTTGTTCACATTACGGCATCGAGGACCTCAAATACGCTAGAGAATGCCAACGATGGCGACACCGGAGACAGGTACCGCTTCTTGGAAATGTTTGCCAGATGATTTTCAGTGTCCTTTTAATTTCCAAGAACGATAAAAAAAAAGTGGGGGTGTCTTCCCGGGCTGTCTTGAAAAGACGTAAAAACAACTAGCACTTGCAGCCATCGTTCAGGGAAAACACTGATGTTATTTCTTCTGTTTCCGTCTACATTTCTCACCTCTGTCTAGTTGCTGGCTTCCAGTAACGTTTACAGCAGTTTCTGCCCCTCCCGCGGGCAAGTTATGTGTTTTTATAGGAGACGGACGGGAGCCTTTGATCTCCCCCGTCACGTGAAGCTGTAGTTCCTTCGGATCTGTCACTCAGGTAGCAGCACTTTGAAAGCAGGAATTATGTCAGCGCTCTTCGTATTTCCAGCCCTGGCTCCTGACACCTGGCACAGTACGTGCGCTCGGAATAAACATTTATTAAATGGTGGAAGTGGCAGGGATGGGTCTAGCACTACTGTCTTCCAGGTCTCTTACCTAAACTTCGGCAAATAAAGCAATGCCTTTCTTTCTTTCTTAGTTAACTTAACTATGGATTCACACTTACCTCAATGTTTTGTTCATCGTGTCTTTTTCGTAGTTTTAATTTTCATAGATCCTATCCGCCAGAGGTCCCCCCCCTTGAAATAGAGCTTCTTTCATCTGTCTTTTTTTCCCCCTCTTTTTGTTGGATGCATTAAAGAAAAAAAAACTTTTACCTTTGATCTCTTTTTACTTGCTTTTAAAGCAAATTATGAACTCTCTGACCGTCTGCTCCCTCTTTTCCCTCTCCTTTATTTTGCTTAAATAGAAAAGCTCCTGGCTGGCTTGTTAAGTATATACACTAGGAGCTGCTTGAGAATACAAATGCTCTTGGAGGAATATTGGGGCGGGGGGGGGGGGGAGGATGTTCCCAGGGCAGCTGGTCAACTTTCCTACATGGTAGTGGAGTTTCAGTCCCCTGAACAGACACCATGGAGGGACCTCTCGGTGCGTTCTCATCCATGAGTGTCAACGATCTACTATCGTGTGGAAAAAGTTCTCTGTATGTATCAATATTCCAAATAATATAAGCAGGTTTCTTTAAATATAAAATATTTTTACATTAGCTATATTTTGAGACAAACCTTTTGAGTTACAAAATGTTCAAAATTAGAAATTTTACAACTATATACAAAAGTATAAGAAAGAATATTAAATGTATCTATGATTCAGAGATCCAGAGATAACCACTATTAGCATTTGGTATATTCCCTCCTAATCTCTTTTTCCCAAGGCTTTGTGTATTTTGTCAGGTTTTAATCATATTTTACAAAATTCAAGTCCTACTACAAACAGGATTTTGTATTCTTTTATTCATTATATTATTTATAGCTTATATTTAATATAAATATAAATTATATTTACATAACATATATTACTTCAAAAGTACAATATTTGAGGCTGCATGAGGCTACCTATTCAGTTTTATAGGTATACAATAACTGATTAAACTGTTTTCTAGACTAGACTTTATTTTTTTTTTCAATTTTTCATCATGTCACAAGCATTTTTATAGTAATAGTTTTATGTGTATTTCTGATAATTCCTTTAGGAGAAAATTCTGAGGAGTGGAATTGCTAAAATAAGGGGAAGCATGTTTGTAAGGAATTTCTGTATGTGACCAAATTGCCCTTCAGAAAGCTTGTACTAATTTTTCATTTCTGCCAGTAGTAAACAAGAGTTCTTATTTTAGTCACACCTACCAATGCTGGCTATTATATTTTTTAATTCTTCCAGTTTGGTAGGTAAAAATAATCATACTTTTTTTAATCTTGAAGAAACAAGAATTCCCATTTGATTCACTTTATCTTTTTATGCTTAAATAAATTATAGACATCATAACATTCTCTCTGTAAATGCTTCATTCTATATCTCTAAAAGAAGTACATTTTCCTACATGGCCAAAGCACATTATCAAAAATTAACATTTATTATTTTTTAATAGACTCCAATGCTGGGTCCATCCTAAAATCCCTTCTTCCTTTGTTATTCAAGTAACCTCTTTGCTGGGTCTGTCTAAACTGAGATCCAGAACATGATTCATCTACATGTTAGGTCCTGTCTTGTTTTAATATGCATTTTTTAAAAATTCAAGTATGGTTGACAGGCAGTGTTACATTAGTTTTAATACATTAGTATCAGTTCACAACATAGTGACTCAACAAGTCTAAATGTTATGCAGTGCTCATCCCCGGTGCGGTTACCGTCTGTCACCATATGATACTATTACAATGACATTGACTATATCCCCTATGATGTACCTTTTATCACCTTGTTGTATTCATTCCATAACTGGAAGCCCATACCTCCCACTCCACTTCACCCATTTTGCCCATCTTCCCACCCCTCTCGCCTCTGGGCCACCACCTGTTTGTTCTCTGTATTTATGGGTCTGTTTTCTACTTTTTGTCATTTATTTGTTTGTTTTTTAGATTCTACATATAAGTGAAATCATAGGGTATTTGTCTTTGTCGGACTGACTTCACTCAGCATTACAGGTCCATCCACGTTGTTGCAAATATCATCATAGATTTGTTAATAATAATAAGCCATTCTTACAGTATTAGGAAAACCCTAATTAATCATTATGTATTACTCCTTCAGTTAGGAGCTAGATGGATTAGGATTTCTTCATTCTGAGCTTCTCCCCACCACCAAATGATTGGAATTTATCTCTTTTATTTGTATTTTCTAGTAATTACTCTTAATTTTATAATATACATACTTAGACTTGTATTTTTCTAGTAACATCTTGAATTAACTGGTATCTATCTATAGATTCTCCTTAATCAGGCAAGGACATAGCATGCTTTTAGTTCACTCTCTCCCTCTCCCCCACTGTCTACTAACTCCCTTGTAATTGTTGGCAATTTTAGTTCCATATTTTTGTTAAAATTTTTGTCATCCATACTTATTGGAATTTAGCACTAATTTTTCCTACCTTCTTTGCAAAGTATTCCTTCTTGGGTCCCCTTTATTGCCTTTTTGTGTGTGTGTGTGGAGGGGAGTCAGTTTATTTTTCAAAGGATAGTCTGTCCTCTGGTAATTCAGATGGTGGATCTGTCTTCCAAGTCTTTTCGTATTTCTTGTTTATATCATCACTTTGGCCTCTTGTGCTGTGTTTTGGGAAAATTCCCTCCTTGGTCTTCCATCTCACAAATTCTCACATCAGCATTGACACTCTGCAACTCAACTCATGCAATGAGTTTTCCATTTCAGTTATTAAGTTTTTAATTTCCATGATCCCTACTCCATTCGTTTTTAGAATACTTACCTCTCTCTGAGGATATCTATCTATTATCAATGGCTATTCAGCTCTTTCATCTCTGTTTCCTTGGGGGTTAACTTCTCTCTCTTTTTTTTTTCCATTTTAAAATAGTTGTTTAGGTGTTAACTTCTCTTATATCTTGAGTTTGGTTCCTTTCCATCATGGTGTTTGTTTTGTAAGTGTCATGCTTTTTGATTGTGCAACCCAAATTGTGGTTGAAGCTCCATGTCAAACTGCTTGTTGATCTGTTTTCACAGCCTGTTCGTCAGAAGGGTGGGCCAAACTAGTCTGTATTAATTTTATATTGCTGCTGTAGCAAATTATCACAAATTCAGTGGCTTAAAAAACACATCTATTATCTTACAGTTATGTAAATTAGTACTCCAACATAGGTCTTGTTGGGCTTATATAAAGGTGTTGGCAAGGCTGCATTCCTTCTGGAGGCTCTAGGGTAGAATCCATTTACTTGCCTTTTTGAGTTTCTGAATGCTACCTGCATTTCTTGGCTCATGGCCCCTTCCTCATGGCAACTCAAGCCCTTCTCACATCAGGTCACTCTGACCCCCTCTTCTGCCTCCCTCTTCTGTTTTTAAGGACCCTTGTAATTACACTGGTTCTACTTGAATAATCCAGGATAACCCTCTTATTTTAAGGTCAGTGAATTAGCAAATTTAAGTCCATCTTCAACTTGAATTCCCTTTTTCCATGTAATAGCATATTTGCAAGTTCTGGGGTTAGGAGGTAGACATCTTTCAAAAGCTAGTACTCTATCATAGTCCAATCTGCTTGTAATTTTCAGAGACTTCTCTTGGTTTCAGTTCCCCTAAAGACTTCTCTTCCTGACTTTAAATATGTGTGTGTGTGTGAGTGTGTGTATTTTTCTCCCGCATCATTTAGGGGATTTAGGGCAAGAGGAGGAGGCTAGAGTATGTGCACACCACATTGTTGACTCTCATAGTTCTTAATGTCTGTAATTGAAAATGTGATTTTCTTGATCTAGAAGATGTTTAGAACATTTTTAAAAAGTGGTTTAAAAAGTTTATTTTGTAGTCTGATAAATGACTTTACAAATTTCTGCTTTGGAGTATTTATTAAAAAATTTATTTGACTTAAGAATCAATATTAGCAAATGCTCCATGAAAGGGGACTTAGTACAATATTCTCTTTCTATAGGTTCAAAGTCTCTATTAAATCCTTTATTAATTATTTTATTCAAATCCTCATATGCATATCTTATGTGCTTGATCTAATTGTGACCCAGAGAAATGCACTACATGTCTTCACTATCAATATCTCCTTGTGTTTTTAGCATTTTTGCTTTGTAAATTTTGATGCAGTTATTCACTGTGAAGTGTCTTTCTCTGTTATATTTTCACTGTGAGCTATTTGTTTTAACCAGTATGAAGTAGTAAACTCTCTTATCCTCATTGCCCACTTCTCTGATACTTTGACCTAATGGAGTATTACATATACAAACTGCAATTCCTGATGAATACAGCCCCTAGTGTTCTTATCTTTGCCCTTTTACAAGTATTGTTGTATGGCTTACACGTCTCAGAATGCAATATGTACCCACCCTAAAGTCCCTCCCTACCTCTTATTCAGTTCTTCCCCCCCCAGATTTATTGAGATATAATTAACATATAATAACACTGTGTAAATTTAAGATCTACAATGTGATAATTTGATACATACATATATATAGCAATATATACATACATATAACAATATATATGTATGTATTACAAAATGGTTACCACAATAAGGTTAACATATCCATCAACTCACATAATGACCTTTTATTTTCGGTTGTGAACATCTGCTCTCTTAGCAACTCTCAAGTATATAATACAGTACTGTTAACGATAGTCATCAGGCTGCACATTAGATTCCCAGAACTCATTCATCTTATATCTGGAAGTTTGTACCTTTGACCAACATCTCCTCATTTCCCCTGTCTCCAAGGCCTTGGCAACCCCCTTTCTACTCTCTGTTTCTATCAGTTTGGCTTTTTTAGATTCTCATATATGTGAGATCATACAGTATTTATTTTTCTCAGTCTGACTTTATTTCACTTAGCATAATGCCCTCAAGTTCTATCCATGTTGTCACAAATGGCAGGCTTTCCTTCTTTTTATGGCTAAATAATATTCCATTTTATATATATATATCTCACATTTTCTTTACCTATTCATCTGCCATTGGACACCTATGTTGTTTTCATGTCCTGGCTATTGTGAATAATGCTGCAATGAATATGGTGAAGCATGATTTTTTGAGACAGTGATTTCATTGCCTTTGGATATATGCCCAGAAGTGGGATTGCTGGATCATATGCTAATTCTATTTTTAATTTTTTGAGGAAACTACTGTTTTCCACAATGGCTGTACCAATTTACCTTCCCACCAATGGTGCACAAGGGTTCCCTTTTCTCTACATCCTGTCAACACCAGGTTATCTTTGTCTTTTTGAGATCCATTCTAACAAGTGTGAGGTGATAGCTCATTGTGGTTTTGATTTGCATTTCCCTGATGATCAGTGATGTTGAGCATCTTCTGATATACTAGTTGGCTATCTGTATGTCTTCTTTGGAAAAATGTCTTTTCAGGTCTTCTGTCCATTTCTTAGTCAAATTATTTTTTAAAATTTATTATTATTGTTATTATTTCCTATTGAGTTCTCTGAGTTCCTTATATATTTTGGATATTAATCCCTTATCAGATAATATGATTTATAAATATTTTCTCCAGTTTTGTAGGTTGACTTTGCATTTTGCTGCTTGTTTCTTTTGTTGTACAGTGCTTTTAGTTTGATGTACTTTCATTTGTTTATTTTTGTTTTTGTTGCCTATGTTTTTGGTGTCAGATCCAAAAAATTATTGCCAAGACTAATGTCAGGGAGCTTTTCCCCTATATATTTTTCTTGGAACTTTATGATTTCAGGTCTCTTAGTTAAGTTTTTAATCCACTTGGAGTAAGCTTTTTTGTAAGTGGGTAAGATAGGGGTCCAATTCTTTTACATGTGCATATCCAGTTTTCCCAATACCATTCACCACTGAAGAGACTACATTTTCAAGTATTTTTGACTGCCTTGTCAAATATTAGTTGACTGTATAAGCATGGGTTTATTTCTGGGTTCTTGATTCTGTTCCACTGGTCTACATGTCTGCTTTTATGCCAACACCATACTGTTTTGATTACTATGGCTTTGTAGTATAGTTTTAAATCATGAAGTGTGATGCCTCTTTGTTCTGCCTTAGGATTGCTTTGACAGTTGGAGTCTTTTGTAATTTCATATGAATTTTAGAATTCTCTTTTCCACTTTTGTGAAAAATGCCCTTGGAATTTTAATAGAGATTGCACTGAATCTATAGATGGCTTTGGGTAGTATGAACATTGTAACAGTATAGTTCTTCTGATCAGTGAATACTGGATATTGTGTCTTCTTCAACTTCTTTCATCAATGTCTTATAGTTTTCAGTATACAGGTCTTTCACGTCCTTGGTTAAAATTATTCCCAGGTATTTTAGTCTTTTTGATGCATTTGTAAATGGGATTTTTTTAAATTTCTTTTTCAGATAGTTTGTTGTTAATACATAGATATGCAACTGTTTGTATGTTGGCTTTGTATCTGCAAGCTTACTGAATTTAATAGTTCCAACAGTTTTTCCTGAAGTCATTCAGATTCTCTACATATAAGATCATACATCTGCAAACAGATATGCAAACAGAAGGAGGGACAAAATTCCTTCCCACCTTTTGTCAAGGAGTCTATTTTCCCAAGACAAAGCTTGAGTATGATGGATTTTCCTTAAAATGGCTCCTGATACCTTTCCATGTGTGTAGATGCTTTTGGATCCCACCATCAATTTTCTATCCTTTGTTTTTGATGGCAAGGTGGGTTTTTAGAAGTTTCTGTGTTTTCATGGGTGTTTTAGTGGCAGTTGGGAGAGGCTGTGGAAGAGGAGCAATGAGGGACTTTTAAAAATTCTATTATTTATTTATTTATTTATTTATTTTTAGAGAGGGGAGAGAGAGAGAGAGAGAGAGAGAGAGTGTGTGTGTGTGTGTGTGTGTGTGTGGTTGGGGGGGTGAGCAGAGGGGGAGGGAGAAGGAGGGGAAAAGAATCTCAAGCAGACTCCATGATGAGTGAAGAGCCGAGGCGCAGCTTGATCTCATGACCCTGAGATCATGACCTAAGTCGAAACCAAGAGTGGGACACATAACCAACTGAACCACCCAGGCACCCCTAGGGACTTTTAATCATATGCCATTTTGTAATGAAATTCTCCAGCCCAGAAGAGTTTTACTCTTCCAAAGAATGGTTCATTGAAACCCTACTTACCTCTTAAGTGGTTTACTATTTCCAATATACCTCCAGGTGATGAAGAGTGGGTCCTTTTGTTAATAAAACTGAACAACAAGTAGTCAACATCTGCTTTCAATTGTTCCTGCTACACAAGGCCCTACTTAAGAAATGTCTCCTCTTGTCACCTGGGAGCTTCTAGATGTTTACCTGAGTAGATCAGCTCTTGAGTAGGGTATACTGAACCTCACATTCCAATCCTGTGTACCAGTCTCAAGTATGGCATCTGTGGCTTCGTGCACCTGCCTCCACTCTTCAGACAGGTAATTTTTACTCATTCACTCAGCATCAGCATCATGAACATCAACGCCTCTAATCTGCTGTAGTACAGTAAGACTTTCTGGGCTCTGGGAAAACTGTTATCCCATACATACAGCAGCTTCAAATTGACATGCCTTCTGACTTCCTCAATGTACTTTTTAATATTTCACTCTCTTTTCCTGTTTTATCAGCATGTCAACTGTAGGAACTTGATGTTTTCAGATTATCAAATGCCAATTCCTATCTCTCTCAATTTGTTACTTTTGGTCTAGTGTGAATTGGAAAAACACAAATCCATTTTTATGGGAATTGTGTCAAAGAATGAGATCCTGTGACTAAAAAAATTTCCCATGGCCACAAAGGGTGGAGTGTTTATGTTATCTCATCTGCCTCTTCCCAGTCTGTAAGAGTACCTCTAACGTCTACGTGTAGGTGGTTCCAGGCAGGTGTGGCTGTGGGCACTCTGGCATAGGTGCAGGATGCCTGCCCTGTGGACATCACAGCTGTCATTGCTGCTTTTAGGATGCTGCAGTGGGATTTAGGCAGCTGGGGAACCCTGTCTGTCCTGCTATCTATTGTTCCCTGCAGGGGCTCATAAATGCTTTTCTGTGCAGATCAAAGCTGGAATGGTATAGACTCATGAGTGTTTGTCTTAGTTTCTGGGACTAGCTTCTTGCTTGATCTTTTGCACAATTATAGTCCCACTGCTTTGTCTCTGTCACAAACATGGGGTCTGTGGGCTGCTGTGCCTGCTTCTACCCCTCAGCCAGTCATAAATGTCCAGTTTGGTGTGTCTTAACCATATCTTCTCAAATGGCTCCATGAACAGTGGGTGTCATCTCTCCCAGCCCAGCCACAACTGGTATTGGTGAGGTCCAATTCATGGAGATGGAGGGAGTAGGTGGTTCTTCCTTGTGACACAAACTTGGCCTTATTCCAATCTTCACCCTCACAAAAGGATTTATCCTGTCATGTACCACAGACATTTAGGCATCAAGCCACAGGTGGATGGACCTTCCAACCTTCACCCACCTTCCTCCCCATTCCTCTTTTTAAAAGATTTATTTGTTTTTTGTTGAGAGAGAGAGCATGTGAGCATGGGCAGGGGGTGGGACAGTGGGAGAGGGAGAGAGAATCCTCAAGTAGACTCCCTGCTGAGCATGGAGCCCAATGTGGGACTCGATTCCAGGACCCTGAGATCATGATCTGAGCTAAAATCAAGAGCTGAACACTCAACCAACTGAGCCACCCAGATGCCCCCCATTCCTTTTATCTCATGTTGCCTTGGTCAAACTGAGTGGAGGATCTGAAAGTCTGGCCAACTGCGTGCATGGCATCACAGTGACCACCAGGAGCTTATCTCACACTCATCTAATGTTTTCTGGTAACACAGTGGACATTCTACGTATGTCAGGTTTTCAGAAAAGAGCTAGAAAGTTAACCCTAGGTAAGATTAGTCACTGGAGAAAGAGATAAATGGGTTTGTTGGCCCTTGACCCATGAGAAGTCACTGGTTGCAGCAGATGGCTGAGTCTAGTGCCAAATTGAATACTGGTGTAGACTCTTGAGAATGTCTTGTAGTTTCTGGAAATAACTCCTTGATGGCCCTTTTATACAATTTTAGATTATCAAACTGAGTGATATAACCTTTTGGAGGGCTAAAGGACTGCATTTTAAAAGAGAAGAAAGTATCCTCTAAGTCCAATGAAAAGAGACTATAGTCATGTAGTTAACTTTTAAGACAGTTGATTTAAAACCTTTGTCTAGTAAGTCAATGCCTGTGCTTCTTCAGTAACCATTTCTATTAATTTTTTCTTCTCCTTTTTTTCCTATTTCTAAAAATCCATTTTGATTTTATTTTTGTGTATGGTGTAAGAAGTGGTCCAGTTTTCCCAACACCATTTTTTGAAGAGACTGTCTTTTCCCCATTGTATAGTCTTGCCTTCTTTATTGTAGATGAATGGACCATATAAATGTGGGTTTACTTCTGGGCTCTCTTTTCTGTCCAATTGATCTATGCATCTATTTTTGTGTAAGTATCGTTTTTTTTATTACTACAGCTTTGTAGTATATCTTGAAATCTGAGGCTGTGATACCTCTGCCTTGTTCTTTTTTCTCAAGATTGCTTTGGCTATTCAGGGTCTTTTGTTGTTCCACACAAATTTTAGTGTTATTTGCTCTAGTTCTGTGAAATGATGTTGGTATGTTGATAGGGATTGCATTAAATCTGTAGATTGCCTTGGGTAGCATGGACATTTTAATATTGGTTCTTCTAATCCATGAGCATGGAATATTTTTTAATTTGTGTTATCTTCAATTTAATTCATCAATGTTTCATGGTTTTTGGAGTACAGACCTTTCACCTCCTTGGTTAAGTTTATTCCTAGGTATTTTATTATTTTTGGTGCAATTGTAAATGGGATTGTTTCTCTTAATTTCAAATTGGACAACAGAAGAATTTGTAACCTTCCAAAACTGAATCAGGAAGAAATAGAAAATTTAAACAGACTGATTACTAGCAATAAAATTAGATCAGTATTCAAAAAACTCCCAACAAATCTCCAGGAACAGATGGGTTCACAGACAAATTCTACCAAACTTTAAAGAAGAATTAATATTTGGTCTTCTCAAATTATTCCAAAAAATAGAAGAGGAAGAAAAGCTTCCAAATTCATTCTATGAGACCAGCATTACCCTGAAACTAAACCAGATAAAGACACTACAAAAAAAGAACTACAAGCCAATATCTGTGATGAACATAGATGCAACAATCCTCATCAAAATACAAGCAAACTGAATCCAATAATACATTTAAAAAAATCACTCATCACTATCAAGTGGGATTTATTCGAGGGATGTAAGGGTGGTTCAGTATTTGCAAAACAATTAATGTGATACATCACATCAAGAGAAAGGATAAAATCATATGATCATCTCAATAGATGCAGAAAAAGCATCTGATAAAGTATAACATCCCATGCATGATAAAAACTCTCAAATCAAAGTAGGTTTACAGAGAACATACATCAACATAATAAAGGTCTTATATGAAAAGCCCACAGCTAATATCATACTCAATGGTGAAAAACTGAGAGCTTTTCCTCTAAGATCAGGAACAATACAGGATGTCCATTCTCACCACTCTTATTCAACATGATACTGGAAGTCCTAGCCATAGCAATCAGACAAGGAAAAGAAATAAAGGCATCCAAATTGGTAAGGAAGAAGTACAGTTTTCACTATTTGCAGATGACATGATTATATACGTAGAAAACCCTAAAGAGTCCATCAAAAAAACTGCTAGAATTGTTAAATGAATTCAGTAAAGTTGCAGGATACAAAATTAATATTCAGAAATTTGTTGCACTTCTATATACTTCTCCTCTTTTTAAATTAATGGACTCTATTTTTTTAGAGAAGTTCCAGTTTTATAGAAAAATTGAGCACATAGTCCAGCAGTTCCCATGGACCCCTTCTCCACTCTGTATACTTTTACATTTTTTATACTTTATACTTTTACACTTTTACATTACAACATTTTGCATTAGTGTGGTACATTATATAATTGATATATTATTGTTAACTAGTTAAGGTCCATAATTTACATTTGGATTCAGTCTTTGTGTTGTATAGTTCTGTAGGCTTTGACAAATGCAGAAGGTCCTGTATCCACCATTACAATATCACATGGAACAGTTTCACTGTCCTAAAAATCCTCTGTGCCCTGGTTATTCATCCCCCTCTTCTCCCAAACAGTAGCAAACATTGATCTTTTTGTTTTCTCTTTAGTTCTGCCTTTTTATGAATGCCATAAAGTTTGAATTATACAGCATGTAGCCTTTTCATATTTGTTTCTTTTACTTAGAAATATGCATTTGGTTCTTCCATTTCTTTTTGCGGCTTGATCACTCCTTTCTTTTCAGCACTGAATAATATTCCATTGTATGGATATACCACAGTTTGTTTACCTTTCTACCTACTGAAGGACATCTTGTTGCTTTCAGTTTTTGGTAGTTGTGAATAAAGCTGCTAAAACATCTACATGCAAACTTTTTCAGTGGACTAGATTTTCAGTTCATTTCAGTAAATACCTAGGAGTGTGACTGATGAATCATATGGTCAGAGTATATTTATCTTTGTAAGAAACTGGCAGACTGTCTTCCAAAGTGTCTCTACCATTTTGAATTCCCACCAACAATGACTGAAAGTCCCTGTTGCCCCATAGCCTCACCAATATTTGGTGTTGTTTCAGGATTTTGGCCACTCTAATGGTATCTCATTATTTTAATTTGCAATTCTCTGATGACATATGATATTGAGTATCTTTTCATATGGTAATTTGCTATTTGGTGAGGTCACTGCTCAGATCTTTTGTCCATTTTTTAAATTATTTATTTATTTTAAGATTTTATTTATTTATTTGACAGAGAGAGACAGTGAGAGAGGGAATACAAGCTAGGGGGAGTGGGAGAGAGAGGTAGGCTTCCCACT
Organism: Callorhinus ursinus; assembly: GCF_003265705.2. Taxonomy (NCBI): domain Eukaryota; kingdom Metazoa; phylum Chordata; class Mammalia; order Carnivora; family Otariidae; genus Callorhinus; species Callorhinus ursinus. The sequence continues at coordinate 31,905,704 of NW_027397066.1, read as the reverse complement.
GAGCAGGGAACCTGATGCAGGGCTCGAACCCAGGACCCTGGGAATATGACCTGAGGTGAAGGCGGACGCTTAACGACTGAGCCACCCAGGTGCCCCTCTTTTGTCCATTTTTAAATTGCTCTTTTCTTATTGCTGAATTTAAGAGTTTATTGTACATTTTGAACACAAGTCCTTTATCAGATATGTGTTGTGTAAATATTTTTTCCCAGCCAGGGGCTTGTCTTTTCATTGTTTTAATGATGTCTTTTGCAAAGTAGAAAATTTTAATTTTAGTGAAGTCCAACTTAACAGTTTTCTTTCATGAATTGTGTTTTTGATGTTGTATCTAAAAAGTCATCTCCAAACCCAAGGTCACCTAGTTTTTTCTTTGTATTATCCCCTAGAAGTTTTCTAGTTTTATAGTTTACATTTAGATTTATGATCCATTTGGGGCTAATTTTTGTGAAAAGTGTAAGGTCTGTGTTAGACCCTCCCCTCCTTTTTTTTTTTTTTTTGTTCTTGTTGTTGCATGTGGATGTCTTATAGTTCCAGCACCATTTGTTGGAAAGACTGTCTTTTCTTTACTGAGTTGCCTTTGCTTCTTTGTCAAAGACCAGTTGGCTATATTTGTGTGGGCCTATTTCTGACTTATTCATTCTGGTGCATTGATCTCTCTGTCCATTCTTTCACCAATACCATATTGTCTTGTTTACTGTAGCTTTATAGGAAGTCTTGAAGTTGGGTAGTGTCACTTCTCTTTGTTCTTTTTTTTCTCCTCTAGATGGATAATACTTTGTAATTTATTTGCATGCCTTCTATTGTTTAAAGTAGGCATTTTGGGGGCGTCTGGATGGCTCAGATGGCTAGGCATCTGCCTTTGGCTAAGGTCATGACCTCCAGGTCCTGGGCTCGAGCCCTGCGCAGGGCTCCCGGCTCAGCAGGGAGTCTGCTTCTCCTTCTCCCTCTGCCGCTGCCCCCCTGCTCATGCTCTCTCTCTTCTCTCTGTCTCAAATGAATAAATAAAATCTTAAAAAAAATAAAGTAGGCATTTTGAATATTGTAATATGGTAACTCTGGAAATATGACAATGTAGAAACTCAGATTCTCCTCACTCCCGGGGTTTGTTGTTGCTGCTTGTCATGGGGTGTGGTTGGTTGGTTGCTTAGTGACTGCTCTAAACTATTGTGTAAGGACTGTATTCTTTATGTGTGGCCATTGAATTCTCTACTCCATTAGCTTATTGGCTAGCTAGTGCTTTGATGGAGATTTTCTTAAACACCTAGAAAAAAAATAAAACAAAACTTCTGATCTTTGTAGATTGGCTCTGTGTTGATGCATTTCCTCAATGCTTATCCAGGCTATTTACAACTCTGCCTTAGCCTTCACTTTCTGCTTTCACAGAGCCAAAGGTCAGCCAGAGGTGAAAATTTAGGATTTTCTTAGATCTTCTGAGCTTCCATACAGCCCTGGACATATGTGTAGCTTTCTAGATTTCATGGTATACATAGAGTTTTCCAAAGACCCCCCCCCGCCCCTCCCCACCCATCTCCTTTCCCAAGCTCTTCTTTCCCTGGCTTTTTGCTGTGTGTGCTGTTTGTCACATTTGTTATTCCTTGTTCCAGGTGCTGTGGCTAGTATGTTTGCCTTTAAAGATTTTCAGTAAACATTACCCAGGAGGCTGCTCCAGCCCTGAGAAAATTCTGAAGAGGGTGAAACAAAGCCGAGCCTCTGAGTGGATCCCTCAGAGAGTGCCCAGACAGGATAAAACACAGAGCCATAATTCTTTGGTAATAATATCTGTATTGCCTCCCCTGGCACCAGCAGGCTGCATAACTGGGAAAATATCACAATTATGTGGACAGAAAAGACTCTGATAGTGAATGAAAAGATCATTGAGATTTTGTGTTTTAAAAGTGGAGGTTTGAGAGCAATCATCCAATATTTATACATCTTAATGTGTATTATATTTCTAGAATTTGGACACATATCAAGATGTTCTGAAGAACAGCAACAACCATTTGGGGAATAGCCATTTCAACATCATGACCAAAGACAAAGAATCTATCACAGGAAGCTTTCATTTTGTGTACATTGTGACCTTAATAGTTGGAACCATAGTCCAGTTCTCTGATGAAAGTGAATTTGCAGTAGACATATCAAATATGAAGCTTATTCATGTCCCAAAAGACCTGCCACCAAAAACCAAAATCTTAGATATGTCTCAGAACAACATATCTGAGCTTCATATCTCTGACATGAGCTATCTCTCAGGGCTAAAAGTATTGAGACTTTCTCATAATAGAATCTGGTGCCTTGATTTTAGCATTTTCAAGTTCAACCAGGATTTGGAATATTTGGATTTATCTTATAATCAGTTACAGAATATATCCTGCCATCTTATCACAAGTCTCAAGCATTTAGACCTCTCATTCAATGACTTTGATGTTCTGCCCATCTGCAAGGAATTTGGCAATTTGACGCAACTGCATTTCTTAGGATTAAGCGCTACAAAGTTACGACAACTAGATCTGCTACCAATTGCTCATCTGCATCTAAGTTATATCCTTCTGGATTTAGAAGGTTATTATGCAAAAGAAACAGAAAGTCTTCAAATTCTGAATACAAAAACACTTCACCTTGTTTTCCATCCAAATCAGTTATTCTCTGTTCAAGTGAACATATCAGTTAATAGTTTAGGGTGCTTACAACTGACTAATATTAAATTGAATAATGACAACTGTGAAGTTTTAATTAAATTTTTATCAGGACTCACTAGAGGGCCAACTTTACTGAATTTTACTCTCGAACATGTGAAAACAACTTGGAAATGCCTGGTTGGAATTTTTCAATTTCTTTGGCCCAAACCTATAGAATATCTCAATATTTATAATTTAACAATAGTTGAAAAGATTGATAAAGAAGATTTTCATTATTCTAAAACAGCACTGAAAGCATTGAAAATAGAGCATGTTAAAAATGAAGTTTTTATTTTTTCACAGACAGTGTTATACACAATTTTTTCTGAGATGAACATTATGATGTTAACCATATCAGATACACCTTTTATACACATGCTTTGTCCTCCGCCATCAAACACATTTAAGTTTTTGAACTTTACCCAGAATGTTTTCACAGATAGTGTTTTTCAAAATTGTTCCCAACTAGTTAGATTGGAAACACTTATCTTACGAAAGAATAAATTAAAAGACCTTTACAAAGTAGGTCTCATGACTAAGCATATGACATCTTTGGAAATATTGGATGTTAGTGGGAATTCTTTGGAATATAATAGGCATGATGGAAATTGCACTTGGGTTGGGAGTATAGTGGTGTTAAATTTGTCTTCAAATATACTTGCTGACTCTGTTTTCAGATGTTTACCTCCTAAGGTGAAGGTACTTGATCTTCATGATAACAGAATAAGGAGCATTCCTAAACCAATCATGAAACTAGAAGCTTTACAAGAACTCAATGTTGCTTCCAATTCTTTAACCTACCTTCCTGACTGTGATACTTTTAGCAGCCTTTCTGTACTGATTGTTGACTCTAATTCAATTTCCAACCCATCGGCTGATTTCTTCCAGAGCTGCCAGAAGATTAGGTCCATAAGAGCAGGGAACAATCCATTCCAATGTACATGTGAGCTAAGAGAATTTGTCCAAAGTCTAGGCCAAGTATCAAGTGAAGTGGTAGAGGGTTGGCCTAATTCTTATAAGTGTGACTCTCCAGAAAACTATAAGGGAACTCCACTGAAGGACTTTCACATATCTCGGTTATCCTGCAACACAGCTCTGCTGCTTGTTACCATTGGGGTCACTGTGCTGGTGTTGGCTGTTACTGTGACTGCCCTCTGTATCTACTTTGATCTGCCCTGGTATCTCAGGATGGTGTGTCAGTGGACCCAGACCCGGCACAGGGCGAGGAACGTACCTTTAGAAGAACTCCAAAGAACGCTCCAGTTCCATGCTTTTATTTCATACAGTGAACATGATTCTGCCTGGGTGAAGAACGAACTGGTACCTTGCCTAGAAAAAGAAGATATAAGGATTTGTCTCCATGAGAGAAACTTTGTTCCTGGCAAGAGCATTGTGGAAAATATCATAAACTGCATTGAGAGGAGTTACAAGTCCATCTTTGTTTTGTCTCCCAACTTTGTCCAGAGTGAGTGGTGCCATTATGAACTCTACTTTGCCCACCACAATCTCTTTCATGAAGGCTCTAATAACTTGATCTTGATCTTGCTGGAACCCATTCCACAGAAATGCATTCCCAGCAAGTATCACAAGCTGAAGGCTCTTATGACACAGCGGACTTACTTGGAATGGCCCAAGGAGAAGAGCAAACATGGACTTTTTTGGGCTAATATTAGAGCTGCTTTTAATATGAAGTTAGAATTAATTGCTGAAAACAATGATGCAGAAACTTAAAAAAAAAAGTCAGGGGGCACTTGGGTGGCTCAGATGGTTAAGCGTCTGCCTTCGGCTCAGGTCATGATCCCAGGGTCCTGGGATCGAGCCCTGCATCGGGCTCCCTGCTCCTTGGGAGCCTGCTTCTCCCTCTGCGTCTCTCTCTCTCTGTCTCTCATGAATAAATAAATAAAATCTTTAAAAAAAGAAAAAAGTCAGGAAATTCTATTTAAGAACCCGTCATTAACTTGGATTCTGATGAACACGATGGTTTTGAGTTGCTCTCTAGGTGGTGCCTTTATTAGCGCCACACATTCAGGGAAGACTTAATGAAAACTGTATTTCATCTAAGCTAGTGAGCAAGGCTGAAGGCTGAGTTGGTGCTCAAACTTGCCTATTACAGGTACCTCAGGCCCTTCTGGTTCAACCATTCTTTTTCAAATGGAAACACTCTTGAGTAAATGCTCATTCAAGGACCTTTGCTCTCCCTTATTCTTTCCCAAATGGATTCTGTGTGAGCAGGAGTTTGTGGGACCTCATGGCAGCAAGGAAAGGGTCAACCTCTGAAATGTACACAGTGGCCCTTGGAGTGTCTTATGGAGCCTCACTGGCCTCTGGGTGAGCTTTGTCATCCTGTTCAACTTCAGAGCTTGGGAAAAAATTAGACCAGTTATGAAAAATAAAGATTTTTTGTTCACATCTGAGTATATTATTAAATTTTTGACCCTGCTACACAAATTTGTAGTTAACCAGTGGGGACTTATGACTTAATAATTTATGTATATAAAGGAAAATACAGTTGACTCCTGAACAACAGGGGTTTGAACTGCACGGATCCACTTGTACATGGACTTTTTTATAGTGCAATACTATAAATATATTTTCTCTTCCTTATGATTTTCTTACAGTTTTGGGTTTTTTTTCTAGTTTATTTTATTTTGAGAATACAATATATAATACATATAACATATAAAATATGTGTTGATTGACTGTTTATGTTATTGGTAAGGCTTCTTGTCAACAGGTGGCCAATAGTGATTAAGTTTTGGGGGTGTTAAAAATTATACACAAATTTTTGACTAAGTTTTGGGGGTGTTAAATGTTATACACAGACTTTTGACTTCACAGACAGTCAGCACTCCTAACCCCCACATTGTTCAAGGGTCAACTGTATAGACTTCAGTCACAGGCTATTGAGGGCAAAGACGTGGATTTATTTGCTTACAAAGGAAACTCAGAGCCACATTTATTTATAACTGGTTATTGAATAGGACTTTTTCTGGTTGTCTTAGAATTTTAGCAAATGGCTGCCTTCTTGCTGTGTCCTCAGATGGCCTTTCCTCTGTGTGCACACATCCTGGTGTCTCTTCCTCTTCTAATAAGGACACCAATCATATTGAATTAGGGTCCCACCCTTATGACCCCATTTAACCTTAATTAGCTCTTCAAAGTCCCTTTCTCCAAACAGAGTCACATTCTAAGGTACTGGGGGTGAGGGCTTCAACATGTGAATTTTGGAGGGGACACAATTCAGTCCATAACAGATGACTATGCAGATAAATTAAAAATGTTGTGAGAGAGACTGTAGTTGTCACCAATATTCCTTCACCCTTTATTTAATTAATGTGTGAGTTTTTTCAGAGCAGCTGACAACCCAGCTAGAGAGTACATTGCCCAGCCTCCCTTGCAGCTTCATGTGGACACATGACTGAATTATGGGTGTGGGATGTAGCTGGAAACTGTGTGCCACTCGAGTCCTATCTCTAAGAAAATTACCCCTTCTACCCTTCTACTGGACAGGAGATACAGAACTAGAGGATCAGTCCAGAACCTGGAGATGAAAGCCACATATGGAGGGCATGCTCCTCGGTGTACCACTTTTGTGCTTTTCAGGCCAGCCTCTCACCCAGCCCTGGAGTGCTCACCTCTGTTACGTGAGGCAGAAGTAAACCTGCACCTTGTTTAAACTAAATATGTTCTGGATCTTTCGACACAGCATCCTCATCTGCACCCTCATGGATACAGTCATTAATGCCCCATAGGCAGTGGTACAGCCTTTGACATTTTCCTCCCTGTGTATACCTATTATGCGAGGAGAGTGTGTATAGTCCATTCTACAACCCCTGCCAACCTGACTAAGCCACCAATACCTGTCACTTGGACAACCTCTGGCCTCCTAACTGTCCTCCTTGCTTTTACTCTTTCCTCACATATTCTCCAAACAGCAATTGGAGGGATTGTTTTTATAATGTAAGTTCTATCAAGCTATTCCCCTGCTTTAAACCTTCTAATGACCTCCCCTTACAGTTAGAACAAAAGCCAAGCCCCTCATGACCTGTCATCATGGTCTGCCTTCCTCCCGCTCTGAACTTACCTGTGCATCTTTTTCCTGTCTCCCCTTGTCTGCCACACTCCAGCTACAGCTGCCTCTGGCTCTTCCCCAATGTGCCACATTGATTCCCCCCTCTGTCCGCTCTGTCCCCTCTCTACCTGGCACTTGCTACTCTCTCTGTTGAGATTATTCTTTCCTCAGAACATGCCTAGTTTGTTCTTGCCATTTGTGTCTCAACTTAAATGTCACCTCCTCAGAGAGACCTCCTGGAATTCCCAACCCAAGGAAACATTCCTCCCAGTCACTCTGGCACCCTGCTCCCTTTGGTTTTCTTTACAGCACACGTCACTCTCTAAATTATCTTGTTTACTTGTTTTCTGTTTCTGTCCACTAAAATATAAGCTCCAGGAGAAGAAGAACCATCTGCCTCTTGTTTTCTTCTCATCCCCAGTGCTAAGAACAGTGTGGTCCATTGTAGATCTTTAGTACAACTTGTTGGGTGAACGAATAGCTCTGAATGGCCACAAGCATAAAATGGCTTTGAAATCCTCATTTTTATCTTAAAACCCCATGCAAATAGAGTGTCCCCTTCCTTCATATTTGTTCAGTGCATTTACCTGCTCCAAATCCATTGCCACAATTTGAGAAGTTTGTCTTAATACGTTTCTCACTGTTAGCACCATGAAGAGAATGAAAACTAAGTACCTCAATAAGGTGACAGGTTAGAAGGAATAGGCCATGGCAAGGATGATTAGGGAGTGCTGCTGGCTTGAAAAATTTTGGGCAAGGCTGGGGCAGCATAAAGGCCCTGAGGCTTTGACTGGGGAGGCCCTTCAAAGGGAGCTACATTGGGCACAGAGTTGGAATTGAAAGGGAGCTGTGAGCAAAGAAAGCATCTACCTGGCAGCCTTGCTGGATGTATTGGTTTTCTAGGGCCACCAGAACCAATTACCACAAACTGGGTAGCTTAAAACACCAGAAATTGATTCTCTTAGAGTTTCAGAGACCAGAAGTCAAAATCACAGGAACTTTTTTTTTTTTAAGATTTATTTATATATTTTGAGAGAGAGAGAGAGAGAGAGCATGCAGGGGGAGGGGCAGAGGCAGAGGAAACAAGAGAATCCCAAGCAGACTCCCCGCTGAGTGTGGAGCCCCATGTGGGGCTCAATCCCACCACCTTGAGATCATGACCTGAGTTGAAACCAAGAGTCAGATGCTTCGTTGACTGAGCCACCCAGGCGCCCCAGCCACAGGGACTTTCTAGAGGTTTTTAATCATAGTTAGTTTATGAGAAATCTCAAGAGAGCCACATGTAAATATGTAGTTTTTACTTTTCCCCATTCAGTCAACTGGATTCTGAAACTCTCCCCTTCTCACCCCTTAGTGATGAGCAGACTTCATAGCTCTCTAGTCCTTTTGAGGTATTAATATCACAACCTAGTTTTAAAATTTTAATCTCCGTCTCCATCTAAAGCTCATCTCCTTTCTCCATATCATAGGCGGAGCTTATAGCTCAATCTTGGCATATATATGGGAGGTGGACGTGGTCTGAGATAGATACTTCCTGCCACTCCCTCTTAAAAGACCTGATGTAAGGACCAGGGGTGAGGGGTAGGAAGGCAGATGTCCTTTTCTATAATTGTGTTGGTTAAGGTATGGAATGAGGAGACCTCAAACACAAGGGCTTAAATAAGATAGAAGTTTCCTTCTTTCTTAAATGTAAGTCAAATATAGTCAGGAGGTCTAGGATAAGTAGCAGTGTCTACTCCACAAAGTCATTCAAAAGCTCAGACTGGCTAGTTGGCTCTGTTTCCCATGAGGGTGAGGTAATGGTGGGAATGGCTAGTGTCTGGCTCAACTGCTTTTTAGAATGCCCTTAGTAAGGTGCTTGGCCCCAGCTGTTGACAGCTCTCTTAAGAACATGCAGTATATAACACTTGTTTTCAGTTTTGGATCCAAATCATAGGGAAAATTCCAGTCAACACCGTATTATGTTATCAGTAGGACCAACAGATGCGAAGGGAAATTGAAATTGTTGGTGGGCTATGGCATTACATAGCAGATGAGCAACTTAAAATTCTATCCTAAATTTGGACTAAATAATCATAAAAAAAAGGTATATCATTCATGGTAGTAGAAGAAAAAGCAGACAAAAATGGCATAGATTTATGTCCATTGGTGAAGAAAGTCCACTTCATGGAGTATATCCTTTTTTTTTTTTAAGATTTATTTATTTATTTGAGAGAGAGACAGAGACAGAGAGAGAGCACGTGAATGCATGCACAAGTGGGGGGAGGGACAGAAGAAGGGGAAGAGAATTTCAAGCAGACTCCCAGCTGAGCATGGAGCCCGACATAGGGCCCAATCCCATGACCCTGAGATCATGAACTGAGCTGAAATGAAGAGTTGGATGCTTAACCAACTGAACCACCCCGGCACCCCCATGGAATATATCCTAAAGAAATAATTGTTCAAACACATCTTAAGGAAATGTATGAACATGTTGTTTATTGCAGAGTTGTTTATAATAGCAAAAATTGAAAATAGCTGAAATGCCCAACAACAGATTTGTTAAATACATTGTTAATTAAAATATACATTGTACATAAGATGGAATATTATTTAGCCAATAGTAAAATTGTAGATGATGAGAAGAATAAAGGCAAAAAAAAATGTAGGTAAAATTGCATTTTCTTACAACTTGCAGCCCATTGACAAATACTTGAGACAGGCAGAGTATGACATTCCTCAAGGAACTCAACAACTGCCTTAGTGTTAATGCTTTGCCACAAGCAAAACACAGCCTTAGCCTGACAGTAGACAGATCTCCAGGATCCTTGTACGTCTTCTTTAACATATGAAAATCCTTTTGGGAACTTCCTTTGTCTTTACCACCCAACTTAAAAGTGTATAATCAATCCTTCCTCACAATCCCAGTGCAGCTCTTCCTGCCCACAGGTCCTGTCCCTCTGCTTTAAGAAAAATACTGTTTTGCACCAAAAACATCTCAAGAATGCTTTCTTGACCATTTGCTGCTGGGCCATATCACATCATCTTGATGCCCACTGTGGGACCTGAGTCTTCTCATCGGGACTCCAAGCCTTGGTGCACACTTGGTGGGGACTCCTGCTTCTCTTCCTTTACTTTCACTTTGGGAGCTTTTTAAGGAGTATGGTCTTATTGGAACACTTTCATGTTGATTGCTTAGGCTGCAATCCTCTAGCCTGGGGCTACTCTATGAAGGAAGAAAAGCCTGCCTTTCACCTGGAAGCTAGTCCTCTGGCCAGAAGGGGAATAAGACCCAGAAACTTGATGCCCTCTCTTTATTCTTATTATCGTACAAAGTTGTCTTTCTTGGGCATGGATAGCCACCTAAGTCACTAGGATGGCTGCCAACCTTAAAACTCCCGTGTGTTGTTTCCTCCTCACTGGTCTAATGCGATTCCCTCCACATCTTTGGTCTAGCCACCCTGGCTACAACACCTCCACTAGGAGCCGGCCAAAACCTGTACCAGATTGAATTAAAACCCAACCAGGGACTGTTTCCTAGGGAAGTCAGCTGGAAAGACTACATGTGTTGGAATGTCACTTAGACCATGACAGAGTTCTATCTTAACTGTTTTCCATCAGTGTCCCCTACTAACTACTAACGTCACAATGTTGGGTAATTTCCCCTTGTAAAGTTTTTCTAGTGATCTCCATGGGTTAAAATGGTAGGTTTTTCTTCAGTCCATTCACTAGTACCCATTTGTAGCCTAGGATGCAATGGAGAAGTGGGGGGAAAGCCAGCATCTTTCCTACAAGACAAGGCCGTGTTCATAGCAATTTCATTCAAGAGATGCTTCCAGTCGCTTTGATACTAGGAACCTCTGACATATCCTGCGTGGGACACCACCTGGGAGTCTGGGGGATTTTCTTGGTAATGGTCCTTCCCTAACACTGCATGGCTCTAGTACTCCTTAGGAAATAAGGAAAAATGGTCCATTAATGGGACATTAAACTTCAATATGATCTATTGTTTAGATCTCTTCTGCAGGAAAGAGGGCAAATGAACTGAGGTACCCTATGTCCAGGCCTGCATGACCCTAAATCAGGACCCTGACCTAAGGGCCTCTTGCAGAATGTGTTTGGCCACTAACCAGGATAATAAGTCCCCTCCCAATACATTGGATGATGATGGTCTAAACAGGCCTCCTTCCTCCTAATAAACCTAAGTTGCTGGAGGAATCACAGGTGATCCCTAACAAAGCAGACACCGACTCTCTCACTGTTCCTCCTCCTAATAGACCCAGGTTACTCTTCTATGTGGGGGCTTCTCCCTCATTCATTTCCTGGGTAAAAGGCTATGATAATTGGAGCTAATTGTCTCTGGCTAGTCTACCTTGGGACAGGGACTTTAAGGAAAATTCCCAAGCAGCTGCCAAATTCCTTTTGTTTCAGGAAAGTCCCCTATCTTCTCTGGCCTGATGCGGACTGCCTATTTTCACTTGTTGGTGGAAAGAAAACATGTCTTCTCATCTGTCCCAGCTGATGAGCTTTAGGACCAGGAGTCCACTTTATCTGCCCTCTGGGCTTTTATCCACCTCCAGCCTTGCTGGCAGCACCTCACCTTTTCTGCCTTCCCCTCCCCCTCCTGTTTCTGCACCAGCTTGGGTGTGACTTGCATAACTGGTTCCTACACGGTCCTGGGTGCTTCCAACACCATTGGCTGCCCCTCCCACCCTTGCCATCAAGGAGTGCACCCCCTTGGACCTACATCACCCACTTCAGATTACCCCACTGGTGCCCCAGGTAAAAACTGACAATGGGGAACAAATTGATGGACTTTTAAGTGGACTGACTTTTAAGGTGGGACATATTCGGTATTTAAATTAAGTTTGTTGGGGCACCTGGGTGGCTCAGTCGGTTGGGCGTCTGTCTTCGGTTCAGGTCATGATCCCAGGGTCCTGGGATTGAGTCCCACACTGGGCTCCCTGCTTGGCAGGAAGCCTGCTTCTCCCTCTTCCACTCCCCTGCTTGTGTTCCCTCTCTCACTCTGTCTCTCTCTGTCAAATAAGTAAATAAATCTTTAAAAATAAATAAATACAGTTTGTTAACTTTAATTAAGACAGATCTATCTTTAGAGTTATCAGCATTAAATATAAAAATTTATTCTACTCAGGTTTACTAAAGTCAAATAAGCTCCTGTTATCTCTGTTATAATTTGTCAGCAAAAAGATGACTTAAGGGGTGCCTGGGTGGCTCAATTGGTTAAGCAACTGCCTTCGGCTCAGGTCATGATCCCAAGGTCCTGGGATCGAGCCCCGCATCAGGCTCCCTGCTCAGCAGGAAGCCTGCTTCTCCCTCTCCCACGCCCCCTGCTTGTGTTCCCTCTCACGCTGTCTCTCTCTCTCTCTCTCTCTCTGTCAATTAAATAAAAAAAAAAAGATGACTTAAAATGATGCTTAATTTTTGTCTGTCTCAAGTTTTCATGGGTAATTGTTAAGACAGCTTTCAAAGTCTTTGGTAACCTTGAAATTTTAAAGTTTTGCTTGGATGGTAAATCGGATTGAATTTGCTGGACATTTAAGTCTTTTCCAAATAAGATAAAACACTAAAGCATTGATTACAGAATGTAGGTTTGTGTTTTTGGCTTCTTACTGCAGAAAAGCTGAGGGTACTTGGGTCTGTTGGTAAACATGCTTTGTGCTTTATTAAAAGATTGTACTATGGAAAAACATGTTTTTTTAAAAATTATGAAATCACTCATAAATTTCAGGTCTAAAGACTTCTGGTATAACAGACAGTTCACAATTGGTTCCTACTTAATTTTCCCTGGAGACTAAGTTTCTAAGAGTCTGCTAAATGTAATTAAGCCTGATGGAAATAAGGAAAGCAACTCTGTATGTAGGAAAGTAGGAGATATACGAGAAAGATATAAGGAATGGGAATACATTTTATTGATATGAAAGTAATTTCCTCCTAAAATGAGACTGGTTGTTTGGACAGAAAGGCTTAGGATAAAATCTGAATGAAAAAGAAGTTTGTAGAAGATTTATGAAGGGAAATCTTTGGAAAGGAATTTTATGTGTGGTCAGGACTGAGGTTGAAATGGATAGATTTTAAAAGTACACGGGTATACTAGGGAGCCTGGGTGGCTCAGTCAGTTAAGTGTCCAACTCTTGATTTCAGCTCTGGTCATGATCTTGGGGTTGTGGGACTGAGCCCTGTGTCAGGCTCTGCACTCAGCAGAGTCTGCTGGAGATTCTCTCGCTCCTTCTGCCCCTACCACTGCTTCTGGGCATGCTCTCCCAATGAACAAACAAACAAACAAATAAATAAATCCTTTTTAAAAAGTACACTGGTATAAAATTGACTCTCTGTTAAAAAGACAAGGTTTTCTTGGATTGCTGGTCTGCTCTTGATAAGAAAATGTAAATAGGGCACCTGGGTGGCTTAGTCGGTTAGGTGTCTACCTTTGGCTCAGGTCATGATCTCAAGGTCCTGCGATTGAGTCCCACATCGGGCCCTCTGCTCCTCTCCCTCTGTGCTCCCTGCTCCCCTCTCTCCCAAATAAATAAATAAATAAATAAATAAATAAATAAATAAAATCTTTAAGAAATAAGCCTAAAAAAAAAAAAAGAAAATGTAAATAAAGTTTTTTTTCTCTTTTGTCTGCCTGGAAAACCAAAACTTTTATGCTTTGTCTTTATCAGGTCTTTGATTACTTAAGATGGTTAAAACTTCTCAATATTAATGGAGCTAAGTTTTTCTAACAACTATATAACTCTACATACTTGCCTTTGGAAACTTTTATTGCCACCTTAGTTAAACAAATAAGTTTCAAGTTTTGTAATGATCTGTAATCCTATTTAGGCATGTGCTTTATAACTTTCTGAGGCTTTAAACAAACTTCCCCAAGATTTGAATTGTCAGTGAAGTCTTTTTGACTAGTTAGGGCTTTTTATTTGGTATGTTAAATTACTTCAGAAGCACTGTTAAATAATGATAACCTTAGGTTATATTGTTTGGGTAAATACTATAGCTATTCTAGAAATGGTATGGAATTCCTGAAGTTTTAATATGTTTTGGCATAAGGCCATTACTTGATATTCTGATTATTGAAGTGTTATGTGTCATAGAAATAACTGGATTTCCTTACCAGCTATATTGTAATGAACTATCCTATCAGATCTTTCACCATGTGCATTTTTGAGCCTTTGTCATTTATGGTTACTGTCCTTATTCTCTTTCAAAATGTGTTTCACCTTGAAGGAGATTCATAAAACGGACTTTTGACAAATATAGGTTTTTGACATCTTTAAAATCATAAAAGATAAAATGGGTAAGAATTTCCAAAACTAACTAAAAAAAAGCTGTATTCAAACTGAACAAGAATTAGTAACATGGGACTAAATAAATTGAGGAAGATGATTATAGTTTTTGTGACTCTCGTTTGAAACACTGTTGGTTCATGAATGTTTGCTCTTCTAGATTAAGGAAACTTTCTTTAGGATGTCCATGATATACAGAAATATGATAAAATATTCCTTTGTGAACAGATTGAAGCATTTAACTTTTCTCTTTACCTGAACCATGAAATGCAAAACTCTCAGTGAGTGTTTTTTCTTTCATGACAATTATAATTATTTGCGTAAGTTCAATAAAAATCTGTTCTCTTTATAACAGGACACCATTGGAAACATTGGTTATTTTACTGAGGCTTTGACTGGAATGTCATACTTGAGAGACAGTGCGTAGATCAGATATGGCCCGTACAGCTTTAAGGAAGAAAGATTGATTGTATGAAGCATGAAGACAATAGAGCCCCTTGGACACATTAGCTTGACACCTTGCTTACAGAGTTCCCGGCAGCCTTACTAAGTGAGTAAAGAATGTCACTTCCTGGCAGGTGCAGAAACTTCAGGATATTTGGGGGACCTCAAGAAGAGGAATTCACCCAAGTCTACGGGTATTGCAGGCACGTCTGATGGTAAGGGGAACAAAGGCAAAAGAAATACAGATAAAACTACATTTCCTTACAACTTGCAGCCCATTGATAAATACCTGAGACAGGCAGAGTGTGACATTCCTCAAGGAACTCACAACTGCCTTAATGTGAATGCTTTGCTAGAGGCAAAATGCAAGCTTAGATTGACAATAGCCAGATCTCCAGGATCCTAGTAAGTCTTCTTTAACATATGAAAAGCCTTTTGGAAACTTCCTCTGTCTTTACCGCCCAGTTTAAAAGTATAGAATCAATCCTTCCTCACAATCCCAATGCAGCTCTTCCTGCCCACAGTGTCCTGTCCCAAAAACATCTCAAGACTGCTTTCTTGACCATTTGCTCCTGGCCCACATCACATCAGTAGATAGATATTTACTGACATGAAAAGATATTTATGATGTATTATAAATTAAGTAAAAGAGATAACAAAACAGCATACATAGTCTAAAGCCATTTGAGTGTGTGTGTGTGTGTGTGTGTGTAAAGTGGTACAAACTTTCTGAACAACAGTTTAGTAGCCATCAAGACTGCTAATTCATGTTCATTTACATAAAAAAGTCTGCATTTTGCTACAAAAATGATACTGGTGTATCTCTCTATGGTGAGATTATTGTTGATTTAATTTTTTTCTTTTCATTGATTTATATTTTCTGATTTCTTTTCAGTAAACATTTATTACTTGGATAATAAAAAAATTAACTAAAAAATTATGCTTGGAAAGAACATATACACATATATTTCTCGGACCTTGTTACAGAGAAGAATTTTCTAAACCTAGAAGCAATGTAGCAGTGGTCTGCTGGAGTTTGTGTATGTTGTGAGAGCCAACTGTTAAATATTCAGAAATTTTGCAAGCAAGTCAGTTGGCAGCTAGAAATCAACTATTGTGGAAAGGTTTACAGGGCAGATATTGGCAAGTGCTACAAATCAGGCTTTTTTTGGGGGGGTGGTGAGTAATTTGGTTTACTAGAACACAACTGAATGATAGTGATAGCAAAGAAAAAGTCAACTTACTTGTTTATATAAAAATATGTATTTATTGATTCAAAAGATGACGAAATGAGAAGTAAATAACGGGGGAAGACGTTTGCAAAAAGTTTGACAGAGAGTTAGTGTCAGGAACATAAAAGAGAATGTATAATTAAATAGAACCTGATAGAGAAATGGGCAAATGATGTGAATAGTTAATTCACTAAAAGGTACAAATTGGCAATAAACATGAAACACCATCTGAGACACTTACAATAAAAAGAAAATAAAAATGAAACAATAACAAGATATCCTCTTCATGTATGAAATTGTCTCCAAAATGCTACTTTTGTGGAGAATGTGGAGAGTATTCTGACACCCTTGGGGGCAGGCAAATCGGCACAAACTTAACAGAGAGCACTTGGGTAGTTATGCGTCAAGAACATAAAGTTGTCCATGCCCTTTAACCTATTCATTCCTTTCAAACGTTCATCCTTAGACAACCGTAAAAAACTGCAACCAAGTTTGTGTACAAAGGTGCTTGTTGACATTTTACGAAACTGAAAGAGGAAACCTCTCATCAGGTAAATAGCTGGAGACAAGGCTGGCCTTGGCCTATAATTTACTCAGGTGGCAGTTTCAAAACTCTGGCTGTAAAACTTTAAGTAATTAAGGCAGAATTAATTTTAAGGCAAATGTCCAAGTGATGCCATTTTTATTCCCAGCCAGCTTGATGAGGCACGATTTGAGCTCCAGGGTCAGGTGGGTAGGCAGAACAGTGGTGTGAAAAAAATAGGGAGGGCAGGAAGGAAGCAGAGGCACAGTCCCCAAAGCAGGGCACTGTGGTCATAGCATTGTCCTCTTTCTCATTGATTAAGAAACCATATTCTCTACCCCTTCCTGATAAAAGCACTAAACAAACAAGGACTAGATGGAAACTTCTTCAACCTGGTAAAAAGTATCAATGAAACACTCATAGCTAACATCATCCTTAAAGATGAAATACTCAAAACTTTCCCCCTAACATCAGGAACAAGATGAGGATGTCTGGTCTCACCACTTCTGTTCGACATTGTCCTAGAAATGCTAGCCATGACAATGAGGCAAGAACATATTATAAAAAGGCATCCATATTGGGAAGAAAGATGATATTTTACAGATGACATGATCTTGTTTGTAGAAAATATTTAGGAAACCACTAAAAAACTAATTAGAACTAACAAACAGTTTCCGCAAGGTTGCAGAGAAGATGTACAAAAGGCCAATCTGCACATGAAAAGATGCTCCACATCATTAGGCATCAGGGAAATGCAAAATAAAACCATAATGAGATACCACTTCATTCCCACTAAGAAGGCTATAATAAAAGTCAGATAATAACAAGTGTTAGCAAGGATGTGGGGAATTTAGAAGACTTACACACGGCTGGTGGGAACGTAAAATGGTGCAGCTGCTTTGGAAACAGCCCAGAACTTTCCAAAAGGCTAAACATAGTTACCATATGATGCAGCAATTCTACCCCTAGGTATATACCCAAGAGAAAATATGTCTATAGAAAAACCTGTACACAATATTTACAGCATTATTCATAAAAGCTGTTAAGGGCAAGCAACCCAATCATCCACCAACTGACAAATAAATAAGAAAACGTGGGATATCCATACAATAGAAAATTATTTAACAGCAAAAAAAATGAAACACTGATACCAGCCTAACATGGATAAAACTTGAAAACATCAAGGTAGGTGAAAGAAACCAATTACAAAGAAATACATATAGATTCCATTTACATGAAATGTCCAGAATAGGCAAATCTATAGGGATTAGTACAATGTATCATGATTTTCTAAGGCTGGGGCATATGTAGGAGTGAAGGGTGACAGTGAAGAGGTGTGGTGTATCTCTTTAGGGTGATGAAGTCTTCTAAATTGATTGTGATAATGGTCGCACTATTCTACGAATTACTTAAAGCCATTGAATTATATACTTTAAATGGGTGAACTTTTTTTATGGTATGTGAATTATATCTCAATAAAGCTTTTGTTTAAAAAAGAAGAAAACAACTACAGGTCAAATCTAATTGGCAGGATATTTACAGTACCCTAGATCCAAAAGGAAATGCCTGGGTAGGGGGTGGGCAGAAATTGCTATTGAGAGTAGGTAAGGAGAGCCTAGAGTCTAAGATAAGGAAGCTCTACCTGGAGTTCATTCTCGGGGCTGCTATTAACTAGACTTAGGCTTGTCCTCATTTGCATGGCTGTGATGACTGCATCTAGACCTGGGCTCTCCCATAGGGTAGCCACCAGCCCAGTGTGACCATTGAGCACCTGAAATGCGGGTAGTCCAAATGAGATGTGCTGTAGGTATAAGACACACACTGGATTTTTAAGACTTAGAATAAAGCACATATAAAAGATCTCATTAGTAATGTTTTATATTGATTGCATGTTGAAGTAATATTTTGGACCTATTAGGTTAAGTGAAATATTTAAAATTTTACAAAGAAGCCATATTCTCTGAGAATTAAAGTTTTTTTAAGGACATGTGGATCCATGCATGATTACAAGTAGACATGATTACAGGTTCATCCAATGACAAGAGGGAGGAAAATAAGAGGCAGGTGGGCAACTCAGAGTGGTGGGGAGGAGTTGGAGGGGAAGCACAGGACCGTAGAATACTCAAGTGCCCCCTCTCTGCACCTGGTTCACAGTCAAGTCTCTTTGGGAGCCAGAAGCTGAATCCTTAGTCAAAGATGACCCTCATTTCCTGTTAGGGGTCCGAGGGAAGAAATGGTTGACATGGAGGAGAAGGAGGTTCATTCTTTCAGCTTCAGAAATATATTTATAGACACATTTCCCCTACTGAATCGTGACGGGGTAGGCGGAAACACAGAGAGAGTAACAGCGAGAGGGAAGTTGGCCTTGCTCACTGTGGAAGAAAAAGCTGATGACAGCAAAAAACTGTATCCAGTCTATGACCGCACATCATGGAGTCCCAGGTTGGGGACACGTTCTGAGGCAGACAGTGGGCATTTCTTAGCCTTGTCTGCCCATCTGTTATTGTTGCTTTTTGTTATTTTAAAAGAGTGGAGCTGTCAGGATGGATTCCTTGAGTGTGCAGGTAACTAACCCGAAGGAGATGTCTTAGACCTTATTGGACAAAAGAGATTATTAGATAGCATGTTTTTCACATGGAGTTTTGAAAAATCACTTTTTGAAGAAAGTTTGAAAATATCAGTGGAAAAAATCTGAGCACACGTTTTCTCTGAAAACCAATTTGTTAAAGAAAAAGACATGATTGGCATCCATTCTATATCAGCACATGAATGATCTTCCCTCTTTATGAGTTTGAGCAGAACTTTGATCTTGAACCCTTCCTCTTTCCTCTCTCAGTCACTTTTAAAAGTGGACTGATCAAGAGGCAAGATGAAAAGCAAAGCACCTGATGTAAACCCGGACCTGTACTCCATCAATCAGCACAGCTGCAACCATACGCATTTTGAATTCAGTCAATAATCATTTGTGGTTATTAACACCACCTCCTTCATTTCGTTAGTCGACAAGAGTGAGCTGACCATAGGGAAATAGAGAACCACAAAAATTCTGTTTAAATACAGGGCGCCTGGGTGACTCAGTCGGTTAAGCAACTACCTTTGGCTCAGGTCATGATCCTGGAGTCCCGGGATCGAGTCCCGCATTGGGCTCCCTGCTCGGCGAGGGGCCTGCTTCTCCCTCTAACCCTCCACACTCATGTACTCTCTCTCTCTCTCTCATTCTCTCTCAAAAATAAATAAAATCTTAAAAAAAAAATACAGGTCTATCAGTCAACCCGCCAGGCCCTATTCTACATGTGAATAGAAGAAAATAGGTTTATACGTAGTATGTAATTTCAGTGGGATTCAGTAGATGGCATAAAAGAGCTTTTCTCTCCACCCCCTAACATTTAAATGTAATTACTAGTGAAATCAATGTTTGAGGAAGTACTTAAATTTCCTACAGACTGCCAACGTGACAGACGGGCAGGTTGTGTTGGTAAGCAACATTTTTTTTTTAATTCTATAAAAGAAAATAATGGTCTATCTAGTTGTTTTGGACACAAAAATCTCAAAAGTCTCTATGATGAAGACATACTGTGGGTTTGGGGTGTTTTTCTAAATATATTATTGCTCATATGTGCTTACTGTGGTTTGAACTAGCATTTGTTCCTCAGTTTCTCATCCTAACTCAGAGAAAGGGGTTTGTGTGTGTGTGTGTGTGTGTGTGTGTGTTTGTTTTTCTTTGTGTGTCATTTGTTTTTCTTTGGATGACACCTCATCTCATGCATGGCTTGCATTCAGAAACTGTTTCTGAGTCGGGAGAGGAATATTTGGATCGCAAACGTCTCACGGTTTTTTTTACAGAGCCACTAGCTGTTGGTCTCAGATGGCACTGGTCTTCAACCTATTGCTCCCAGTTCTCCCTTTGCAGTGAGAATGCTGAGGAAGATGCGGGTGTAGGTACATTACTCCTGGAGGCAGTGCTGCTGAACAACCTCTGTTTTTATGGGCAGGTTGATTTTAATTTTTCCTCTGGGCTGTTCCCACTAAATATTCTTTTCCGTTTTCTCAAGCCCCTGAGACTATTCTGGGTGCTACTAGTCAGGTGCAACTGTAGATTTTGAAAATGTTTCCCAGGCTACACCCAATTTGATCAAAAGAATTGAAAATAAGTACATCTTAACAATAAAAAGCAAAAGTTTACAAAACCACATAGGAAATAATGCCAAAACACTCTTGAACTGGTTCTGATCCTTTCAACCTAAAAGCTAGTTGGCCTTGTGTAGAGAAGACTCACAATTACTATTCATGGTATTGAACTTAATAGGCCAGGTTGATTGTATGGATTTTACTCATGAAGTCAAGTCAAAGTCCTGATTTTATTACACCAAAGTCTCTAAAGACAACTCAAATGTATTGATGCATTGTATCATATAAAGTGAAGCCAACTCTATCATAATCATTAAAATTGACATAAACACACCTAGAGATACTTCTATACTTTTGAATAAATCTTCCTTTTACTAATCAAGTTAGCAAATAATTATTTTATTTGGTAGTAAAATAGTTTGGAGATTCAGTGCTGGCCATCAGGACTTCGATTAAAAAAAAATTGATTTTCGCTGATTTAGCAAGTTTGGTATATGAAATTTAAAGATCCCGTAAGTACCCAAAAGTCAATTCCTCATGTGTACAATACTTTCACTTCTTAATCACAGAAATAAAAGTGGTTTCATAAACCGAGTACTTTAAATTGACGATTATAAAGGGAAGGACAGAATGGAGGCTGGGAAAATAGAGGCTATTTAAGTCAATTAATTTAGCTAGATAGAAAACTGAAGCCGTGCTTTCAGTAAATGCTCGAGATAGGCAGTTTTTTAAGAAAAGAAGGACAACTTTTTTCATCTTGTTTGTGGTGGGTTCACTGTGTGCTAAGTAGGCACTCATGTCCATGCATGGGGCCCTGTCTCTGTTCCTTGTCTCTCTTGTCACTCTCCTGAACCATGCCCGATTATGCTGATCACTGCTTACCTTCAACCCTAGAGTTGGCCAGAAGTTAGAAAGATCCCCAGATTTGGATTCAGGCTAAGGAATAAGACAAGAAATCCCATGTGAACCTTAAATCCAAGCCACTTTTACTTTGACCTAGCTTTTACTAGCTGGTTCTGTTTTGAGAGATTGGGCACTGGCCCAGACAGTAGTTGGGTATAATTTTGATTCTTACTTAAGTATTTTTACTTGTATGAGTAGCTCTTTCAGGAAGCTGGAGAGAAAAAAATTGGGAAATTTCTGGGTCTTTCAGCCAAATATAACCAATGCCATAAAAATGCCACCTTTACTTTTTTTTTTAATTTAGACCTTAAGTATAGTTGACATACAATGTTATATTAATTTCAGGTGTACAACCTAGTGATTCAGCAATTCTATACAATAAACTGTGCTCACCATAAGTATAATTACCATCTGTCACCATAAAATGTTATTACAATATTATTGACTATAGTTCTAAGGCTGTACTTTTCATCCCAGTGACTTATTTATTTTATAACTGGAAGTTGGTATCTCTTATTCCCCTTCAGCTATTTTGCCCATCCTCCCAACCCTGTTCCCTTTGGCAACCACCAGTTTATTCTCTGTATTTATGCTTCTATTTCTGTTTTTTCTTTGTTTTGTTTTTTAGATTCACATATAAGTGAAATCACATGGTATTTGTTTTTCTCTGTTTGACTTATTTTACTTAGCATAATATCCTTTAGTTCCATCCATGTTGTTGTAAATGGCAAGATCTCATTCTTTTTAATGGCTGAGTAATATTCCATTGTGTATATATATTTTTCCGTGTGTGTGTGTCTTCTTTATCCATTCATCTATCAACGGACACTTGGGTTGCTTCCATATCTTGGCTATTGTAAATAATGCTGAAATAAACATAGGACTGCATTTATCTTTTCGAATAGTGTTTTCATTTTCTTTGGGTAAATACCCAGTAGTGGATTATTGGATCATATGGTATTTCTTTTTTTTTTTTTAAGGTTTTATTTATTTGAGAGAGAGGGGGGAAGGAGAGAGAGAGGGGGAGGGAGAGAGAGGGAGAGAGGGAAAGAATGAGCAGGGGAAGGGGCAGAGGGACAAGCAGACTCCCTGCTGAACATAGAGCCCATTGTGGGGCTCCTTCTCAGGACCCTGAGATTGTGACTTGAGCCAAAGGCATACACTTAACCAACTGAGCCACCCAGGTGCCCCCGGATCATATGGTATTTCTACCTTTAATCCTTTGGGGAAACTCCATACTGTTTTCCACAGTAGCTGCACCAATGTACATTCCCACCAACAGTGTATAACAGTTCTCTTTTCTCCACATCCTTGCCAACACTTCTTATTTTTTGTCTTTTTTATATTAGCCATTCTGACATGTGCTAAGTGATATCTCATTATGGTTTTGATTTGCATTTCATTGATGGTTAGTGGTGTTAAGCATCTTTTCATGTGTCTTCTGGATGCCACCTTTCCTTTTAACATGCATTTTAATGGCTGGGTTCCTTTCCTTGCACAGAGTTTACATGAATGGTGACGAAAGGGGTATACTGGGCCCTCTCATATGTTTGAAGAAATCAAAATAACCAAGGCATCACTGGATACCTCTACAAAAGGGTAAGTCCAAACAGTGCTCCAAATACTACATGTACCTTGAGGAATTTTTACAACTTAGAGTTTTTTCTGGGACTTTAATTACTGAGGTCCTTTTGTGCCCACTGAGAGATGTGAGGGGATATGTGAAGAGGAATTTGACTCTTTGCTGATATTGATGGCTTGCCTGTCTAATGCAGACCCAAGAGATTGAATAATTTCCCTGAAAGATCCATGTAGCTATGTAGCCCCAGCTGAAGGGGTCTGGGTGGGGCAGATTAGGGGGATGTGGATCACACTCTAGGGTTCATCCCAACACAACTCCCTCTGGTCTCCCGTGTCATTAGAATCTTGATAACAAAATAGGTCTGGGCTATAGTGGGTTGATAACCAGTGCAATAAGCATAACCTAGAATAACGCCTAGCACTGCATAGGGAATCAATACATATTTGATGGATGAACAAAATTTTTCTGAAGAGGAGGAAACTACTATCCTTGCAGCGTTTCAGTGCTCACCATTCCCTCATGACTCTCAAACTAGAATCCCAACTCCTTGCAACGATCTGCATCTTGTACAATCTTGGCTCTACTTCCTCTCATCCTCATTCATTCCATACTAACATTGACCACCTTACTATGCCTCAGATAAGCCAGCCTCAGTCCCATCTCAGGACTTTTGTACTTGCCTTTTTCTTTGTCAGAAATGCTTTCCCCCCAGATCTTCCCATAGATTACTCATTCACTCCATTCTGGTTTACACCACAATGGCAACTTCTTCGAAAAGTCCTCTCTGACCAATCAATCTAAAAAATCCACCAACTACTGTTACATACCTACCATTATTCTTGATTCATTTACTCTGCTCAATTTTTCCTTCTTTTTCTTTTTTTTTTTTTTTGAGAGAGCACATGCAAGCTGGGGTGGACAGACGGAGAGGAGAGGGAGAGACTCTTAAGCAGGTTCCATGCTCAGCACAGAGCCCAAGACGGGGCTCAGTCCCACAACCTGAGCTAAAACCAAGAGTTGGGTGCTCAACCGATGGAGACATCCAGGTGCCCCTCTGCTTAAATTTTCTATATAATATTTAATACTACATGAAATTACATTTAGTCATTTATTTACCATCTCCCCACTAGATAATAAGCTCCTTGAGAATTAGGGCTTTATTTTGTTCACTGTTTTATCTCTAGTTTCTAAAACATGGCCAGTAGATTATCAATAAATAGTGGTTGAATAAATAAATGGATGAATAAATGGATTTTCTGAGAGACCTTTTATCATGATCTAATTACCTTTTGAATAAGACCAAAGTTAGTCATGAAACCACGTGTAGGTAATAGAAAGTAATGCAAGAAGAGTCCAAATTGAACCCCATGGGAAAGGAACTCTTAAGAAAGCCATAAGGTGGTGCATGTCAAAGGTAGAAAAATACACCAGCCGTGAATCCTAGCTTGAGTTCTATATGATCTCGGGAGGGTTGGGGTCAGTGGACTTTCCATAAATAAGTAAAACCATCTGTATTAGTATCCTGTGGCTGCTATAACAAGTAACCATAAACTTGGTGGCTAAAAACAAAGAAATTCATTCTCTCGTGGTTCTGGAGACCAGAAGTCTAAAATCAAGGTGTTGGTAGCACTAAACTCTCCCTAAAATCTCTTCCAACTTCCAGTACTATCAGTATTCCTCGGTTTGTGGGTGTATCTGCTCCAGTCTCTGCCTCCTTCAGATGGCCTTCTCTGTGTCTCTGTTGTCTCCATCAAATATCCCTCTGCCTTTCTTTTATGAGAACACTTGTCACTGGATTTAAAGACCAGCTGGATAATCCAGGATGATCCCCTCATCTACAGATCCTTAACCTAATTATCTCTACAAAGACCCTTTTTCCAAATTAGGTAATATTCACAGTTTCTGGTGATTAGGACAGGGTTAGAAGGTGGATATATCCTTTGGGTGGAGCCACCATTCAACCCATTACGCCTTCCATATTAAAAGTTATTTGATTAGAGGTAGTATAATTTTTTATCAATACGTATATTTCCCTGGTTTCAGTTATGTGACTCCAAAGAACACAGCCTTCATTTTATGAGTCTCTAGGAAAAAATGTTTGTCAGCCATGCCTAGTTTAATACAGTCATTTAAAGTGTTTTGTTTTGTTTTGTTTTTTTAAGGATCTGTACCTGTATCGAGATGCTCTGAGGAATAGCAACAACGCTTAGGAATGTCTAGTGTTACAAAATGATGAAAACTAATTCTAGCATCTTCCATTTTGCCATAATCGTCATGTTAATATTTGAGATCAGAATCCAATTGTCAGATGAAAGTGAATTTCTAGTTAACAGATCAAACACAGGTCTCTTTCATGTTCCCAAAGACCTATCCTTGAAAACAACAATCTTAGATATATCACAAAACTATATATCTGAGCTTCAGACTTCTGACATCCTATCATTATCAAAGCTGAGGATTTTAATAGTTTCTTATAATAGAATTCAACATCTTGATATCAGTGTTTTCAAATTCAACCAGGAATTGGAATACTTGGATTTGTCCCACAATGAGTTGGGGAAGATTTCTTGCCATCCTACTGTGAACCTCAAGCACTTAGACCTCTCGTTTAATGCATTTGATGATCTGCCCATATGCAAAGAGTTTGGCAACATGTCTCACCTGGAATTTCTGGGATTAAGTGCCACACAGTTACAAAAATCTAGCGTGTTTCCCATTGCTCCTTTGCATATAAGTAAGGTGTTACTGGTCTTAGGAGATGCTTACGGGGAAAAAGAAGATGCTGAGAGCCTTCGAAACCTTAACACAGAAAGTCTACACATTGTTTTCCCCAGAAGAAAGGAATTCAAGTTTACTTTGGATGTATCAGTCAGCACAGCAGTGCGTCTGGAACTATCTAATATCAAATGTGTGCTAGATAATAATGGATGTTCTTATTTCCAAAATGTTCTGTCAAAACTTCAGAAGAATTCAAGGTTATCAACTCTTACCTTAAACAACATTGAAACAACTTGGAATTTTTTCATTACGATCCTCCAGTTGGTTTGGCATACAAGCATAGAGTATTTCTCAATTTCAAATGTAAAACTACAAGATTACCTTACCTTAAGATATTTTGATTATTCCAACACTTCAGTGAAGGCCTTATCGATACACCATGTTGTCAGTGATGTGTTCACTTTGCCACAAAGTTATATCTATGGACTCTTTTCAAATATGAACATCCAAAATTTCACAGTGTCTGGTACACACATGATCCACATGGTTTGCCCATCCCAAATTAGCCCATTTCTGTATTTGGATTTTTCTAATAATCTCTTAACAGACATGATTTTTAAAAATTGTGGAAACTTGGCTAAACTGGAGACACTTAATTTACAAATGAATCAATTAAAAGAACTTGCAATTATAGCTAATATGACCAAGGAAATGAAATCTCTACAACAATTGGATATTAGCCAGAATTCTCTGAGGTATGATGAAAATGAAGGAAATTGTGCTTGGACTAAAAGTTTATTAAGTTTAAATATGTCTTCAAACATGCTTGCTGACTCTGTTTTCAGATGTTTACCTCCCAAGGTCAAGGTACTTGATCTTCACAATAACAGAATAAGGAGCATTCCTAAACCAATCATGAAACTAGAAGCTTTACAAGAACTCAATGTTGCTTCCAATTCTTTAGCCTACCTTCCTGACTGTGATGCTTTTAGCAGCCTTTCTGTACTGATTGTTGACTCTAATTCAATTTCCAACCCATCGGCTGATTTCTTCCAGAGCTGCCAGAAGATTAGGTCCATAAGAGCAGGGAACAATCCATTCCAATGTACATGTGAGCTAAGAGAATTTGTCCAAAGTCTAGGCCAAGTATCAAGTGAAGTGGTAGAGGGTTGGCCTGATTCTTATAAGTGTGACTCTCCAGAAAACTATAAGGGAACTCCACTGAAGGACTTTCACATATCTCGGTTATCCTGCAACACAGCTCTGCTGCTTGTTACCATTGGGGTCACTGTGCTGGTGTTGGCTGTTACTGTGACTGCCCTCTGTATCTACTTTGATCTGCCCTGGTATCTCAGGATGGTGTGTCAGTGGACCCAGACCCGGCACAGGGCGAGGAACACACCCTTAGAAGAACTCCAAAGAACGCTCCAGTTCCATGCTTTTATTTCATATAGTGGGCATGATTCTGCCTGGGTGAAGAATGAATTACTACCAAACCTAGAAAAAGAAGATATAAGGATTTGTCTCCATGAGAGAAACTTTGTTCCTGGCAAGAGCATTGTGGAAAATATCATAAACTGCATTGAGAGGAGTTACAAGTCCATCTTTGTTTTGTCTCCCAACTTTGTCCAGAGTGAGTGGTGCCATTATGAACTCTACTTTGCCCACCACAATCTCTTTCATGAAGCTTTTGATAACTTAATCTTGATCTTGCTGGAACCCATTCCACAGTATTCCATTCCTAGCAGCTATCACAAGCTCAAAAATCTTATGGCACAAAGGACTTACTTGGAATGGCCCAAGGAGAAGAGCAAACATGGACTTTTTTGGGCTAACCTAAGAGCATCTATTAATATTAAATTGATGGAGCAAGCAAAAAAAATAGATCACACATAGATCTAAAACAATTCCTTTGCTGCTTTTGGAAAAATGTTGCTGCTTTTGGAGATTCCAACAGTGATTATTTTGCATCAACACAAATCTAAATGCCATTTTGAATATATGATGTAGATAAAATGTGTACTTTCAGGCTCTCCAGTTCACCATTTATATATGGTAATAAAAATTAATACAATGATATAATTTTTGTTTAAGTAGTTAATTTCTAACCCATGAGGAATTAATCTTTTTCTTTTCTAGGACTGAATTCATTGAATGCATCATGTAATCAAGACAAGTACCTATTTAAATAACTTTAGGGCGCCTGGGTGGCTCAGATGGTTAAGCGTCTGCCTTCGGCTCAGGTCATGATCCCAGGGTCCTGGGATCAAGCCCCACATCGGGCTCCTGGCTCAGTGAGGAGCCTGCTTCTCCCTGCTCATGCTTTCTCTCTCTCTCTCTCTCTGTATCTCTGTGTCTCAAATGAATGAATGAATGAATGAATGAATAAATAAATAAATAAATAACTTCAGTTTCTATAGCAGATATCTGTAGCTATTGGTGCCTTTCTTGTTTTTACTCAGCATTTGTCCTTGCATGTTGAAGGCCACTTATTCCTAATGCTGCACTCTTTGCCTGGAGGGTTTTCTCCTGGCCATGAGAACCTACTTGGCTTACACAAAGGGCAATTTAGAAGTTCTGGAGATTTTTAAAAAGATTTATTTATTTGAGAGAGAGAGAGAGCGCACAAGTGGGAGGGGCAGAGGGAGAGGGAGAGAGAAATTCAGGCAGAATCTATGCTGAGCATGGAGCCCAACATGGGGCTTGATCTCAGGACCCTGAGATCACAACCTGAGCTGAAACCAAGAGTCACACTCTTAACCAACTGCGCCACCAGGCGCCCCAAGAAGTGCTGGAGATTTTTCTTGGAAGGAGCTCTCAATGAATATCAGGGACAGAATTGTTGGATAGACGCCCCAAATTTCTCACCCATTTTGGGGATAAATCTGAGGTGTGCTTTACACTATCCCTGAGTTCCCCAGTAGAATGGAATTCTAATTCTCCATGGTGGAAACAGCTTGATAAATGTATTTTTCATTGGCTTCCTTTCTATACTTATTCTCTACTATACTATTCTTATACTTATATACTCTATTCCTTCCTTTCTATACTTATCTCATATCCTCATTCCTCTAAGGGTGTTTTCTATACTATTTATAAGGGTATTTCTATACTCATTCTGTACTAATTCTATACTTATACAATACTATACTTCCTTTCTATACTTATTCTCTACTATACTATTCTTATACTTATATACTCTATTCCTTCCTTTCTATACTTATCTCATATCCTCATTCCTCTAAGGGTGTTTTCTGAAATAAACTACTTGTAGTTGAATAATTGTCTCAGGGTCTGCACCTGGGGGAACCCAAACCAAGAGTTCTTGAATTACATCTCAGGCCAAATGGAAATTCTGAGTCTGGTTTTCTGTGGCTGGAGATCTTGCTGAGATTCTAGTTGCCTGACACCTAGCATGCACAAGAGACTTTGCTCTTTTGATCAGAAGGAGGAATATAGTCCATGTGTACTGTTTTTATGCATAGCATTCTTGTCTTTGGGAACTATTACACATGAGCAGGGCATAAGCAGGGCATGAGCAGATTGGAACATTGCAAGGAATGGGCTATATTAGATATATTTTCCTAGCATCATTTTATCAGATTTTTTTTATACTCATCAATCATTCTCCCGGTCTATCCTTTTAGTCCAGCTGCCAGCTCTGGGAAGGTATAATCAGATAGCATCTTGTCATAGCTGCACCACATATCTCTCACTTTATGCCCTGTGGCTTCAATGATACCCCTGCATGTGATGTTCATAGAAGCCCGTTCAGCCATTCTGGTATATGCACAAACCTGGAAGTGGCAGAGACATCCCCTAAGGAGATCCTTGACCACTTAAGGGAAGGGAGCCATTAGATAAATATTGCTTTCTTTTATTCTTGGGTTAACAAATGAGTTATGTTCTACACCATTCCTCAATGAGTCCCCAGTAGGACTGAGATTTACTCACTCTGAGATTGGCTTTTATCTTCTTCCTTGCCTCATTCTTCCCAGTTCCCTTACTCTTGATCCCTGACATTACTTCTCCAAATGACCTGTACACAAAGCTCTTGTCTCAGTTTCCACTTTTGGAAGAAGAAACCCAAATGAGACATGTACTAGTTGCTTCTTGCCCTAAGAAACTTAAAGTCAATCAGAGGCTATTACCTGAATCCAGATAACTAAAATAAAAATCAGTGAAACAAAAAATATGCAATGGAAGTTCAGAAATATTTAGATTGAAAAGAAAAAGTCTTAGAAGTGATGGTTTTTCTATTGGGCACTGAAGGAAGATTTTAACTTTGGATTTTTCAATGTGTGATGATGAGGAATGGAAAGACCATTCTAAATAGAGAGATGAAGAGAACAAAGACAAGAATATCCAGGCCTATTTTGGGATTGGTGTCCCAATTTGACTGAGCCATGTAGTTTATGAAAAATGACAGTGAGATAAAAGCATGAAAAGTTAGATTAAGATCATATTGTCAAAGATCTTGAAAAGTTAAGCTATGTAGTTAGAATTTAGGGATGCCGAAAAATCATCATTTAAACTTTATGACACATTATAGTGGAAGGGAAATTAAAACAATGAAATATATGCTTAAAAATATATAAAAGTCCTTGTTCTGGGGCACCTGAGTAGTTCAGTCAGTTGAGCATCTGACTCTTGATTTCAGCTCAGGTTATGATCTCAGGGTCCTGAGGTTGAGCCCTGAATCAGGCTTCAGGTGGAATCTGCTTGAAATTCTTTCTCCCTCTCCCTCTGCCAACCCCCTCCCGCTTATGCTCTAAATAAATAAATAAAATCTTTTTTTTTTTTTTTCCAGGCTCTTGTTCTGTAATGGAAGTTGCAATAGTTGTTAGGACTGGATTTTCCTGTTTTCTCTAGGATGATTGCACTTCCTATACTGAACTTCAAGATTTCATAATCAAGCTTCAATGCTCAGCACTAGTTGTGTATTACTTTGCTAGGGCTAATGTAAAAAAGTGCTACAACCTGAGTGGCCTAACCAACAGAAATGTATTGGCTCACAGTTCTGGAGGCTTGAAGTTCGATATAAAGGTGTTAGCAGGGTTGGTGCCTTTTGAGGGGTGGGAAGGAAGGATCTGTTCTAGGCCCCTTATCCTTGACTTATAGATGATCATCTGTAAGAGGGAATACATCTGATCCTTCCTTCTTGAGAGTAAATGGAACTCATAATATATGAAAAACTCTCCAAAATCCTCTTCTAATCTTTAACTCCTCTCAGACTCTCCAACCCCATTTATTGGCTAGAAGTCAGCAAAGGGTTGCAAAACCAGTTATCTAGTCTCACACTTCACTCCAGAGACCTTAACCAAATTGATATTAAAATAGTCCCATTAAAAAAAAAAATGGTCCCATTTTTATCAGCCTGTTATACTAATAAGACTGCGGTGGAATGGACATTTTATAGAGTGATAATAGGAGGGCAAAGTAATTTGGCAATATATATATATATAAAGGGCTTTGGAATAACCATGTTCTTTGACCTATAATTCTACTTTAGAAATCTAGCCTAGGAAAATAAGTTGAAATGTGGACAAATATTTCTTACGAGTATTTTAATTGCAGAGTCATTGTTAACAGTGAAAAATTTGAAACATTGTAAACTTCCAACAATGGAGGAATGTGCTGTGTTTGTTTAATAACATTTTATCATCATTAAAAGTAGTGTATTGGGTTAAGGAGATAAATTTTGTTATGTGTTTTTTACCACAATCTAAAAAAATAATGTATAGGAAGTCTTTTTTATTAATATAAGGGAATGCTTATATTACAATATAAATGAAAAACATAGGATACAAAAGTATATGTACAGAATGGTTTCATATGTTAAAAATATGCAGAATAAAAGGTCTAGGTGAAAATATACAAAAACATCATCACTGCTTGCCTGTGGTTGGTGCTTGCTTTTGCTTTTATACTTTTCTGTACTTGAAAAATTTACAACCAACAAAAGGAAATGATAACAAAACTAAGTCTTCATTCACAGTGCACCTCTCCAGGAACAAAGGAGATTACTGGCGTCATTCTCCCCTGCCACGCCCCCAGCATAAACACAGAGCCACCTGAGGGAAGCAGCTCAGAAAGGACACTGGCTGCCTGACTTGCTTACAACAAGCCCCACCCCTCTGTGCTCTGGTGGGACGGCCCTTCTTAGTCCCAGTGCAGTGGTCCCCTCCCCAGAAAACCAGCACAAACCCCTGCCCACACCTTATCTCCTTACCCGAGAGTTCTGTACAGGTCTCAAGGAGACTACAGCATTTCACAAGGAGATCAGAGCACATCTAGTTAAAAGTTGCCATGTTCAGGCCAAGGACCAAACACTGCCTGCAGCAGGGAAGGAGGGCCTCAGCAGACAACTGGCCTGGAGGACATAGCAACCAAAACACAATAGCAGGGCACATTCAGCACATAGCAGAGACACTCCCTGAAGCACCAGGCCCTGGGCACTACAGGGCCTCTTCTTTATAAGGCCATTACATTCAGAAGCAGGAGACATAACTCGCTTTTAAAACACACAGAAGAAGGCAGAGACTTAGACAAAATGCCAAGACAGGGGAATTTTTCCCAAATAAAAACAAGATAAGGCCATGGCCAGAGATCTAAGTGAAACAGATATAAGTAACATGCCTAATGGAGAATTTAAAGCAATAATCATAAGGATACTCACTGGGCTTGAAAAAAGAATAGAAGACATCAGTGAGACCCTTACCACAGAGATAAAAGAGTTAAAAAGGAATCAATCAGAAATGAAGAGTGCAATAAGCGAGACTGGAAACAGACTTGATGCAATAAACAGTGGGCTGGAGGAAGCAGAGGAACGAATTGGCGACCTAGAAGACAAAATATTGGAAAATAATGAAGCTGAACAAAAGAAAGAAAGAATTGTGCAACATGAGAATAGACTTAGAGAGCTCAGTGACTCCATCAAATGTAATAATATTCATATTACAGGAGTCCCAGAAGAAAAATAGAAAAGAAGGAAGAAAATTTATTTGAGGAAATAATAGCTGAAAACTTACCTAATCTGGGGAAGGAAACAGACATCCAGATCCAGGAGGCACAGAGAACTCCCAT
This sequence comes from Callorhinus ursinus, assembly GCF_003265705.2. Lineage (NCBI taxonomy): Eukaryota > Metazoa > Chordata > Mammalia > Carnivora > Otariidae > Callorhinus > Callorhinus ursinus. Next base: position 31,873,058 of record NW_027397066.1, on the reverse strand, counting down.
CAAAATCAATAGAAGCAGGCCAACACCAAGACATATTGTAATTAAATTTGTAAAGTATAGTGATAAACAATTTTAAAAGCAGCAAGACAAAAGGAGTCCATAAATTATGAGGGAAAACCTATAAGGCTTAGCTGGAGTGTTCTCAACAGAAACTTGGCAAGCTAGATGGGGAGGGCCATGATATATTCAATGTGCCAAATGGGAAGAACCTGCAGCCAAGAATACTCTATCCAGTAAAGCTATCATTAGGGGTAGAAGGAGAGATAAAGAGTTTCCCAAACAAAAACCAAAGGAGTTTGTGACCACTATACGAGCCCTGCAAGAAATATTAAAGGGGACTTTGAGTGCAAAGGAAAGACCAAAGGTGACAAAGACAAGAAAGGATCAGAAAAAACCTCCAGAAACAACCACAAAACAAGCAATAAAATGGCAATAAATACATATCTATCAATAATTACTTTGAATGTTAATGGACTAAATTCTCCAATCAAAAGACATAAGGATGGATTAAAAAAAAAAAAAGACCCATCTATATGCTGCCTACAAGAGATTCATTTTATTTTTTTTAAATTTTTTTAGATTTTATTTATTTATTTGAGAGAGAGAGAGAGTGCATGAGAGGGGGTAGAGTCAGAGGGAGATGCAGACTCCCCACTGAGCAGGGAGCCTGATGTGGGACTCGATCCTGGGACTCCAGGATCATGACCTGAGCCGAACACAGTTGCTTAACCAACTGAGCCACCCAGGTGCCCCAAGAGACTCATTTTAGACCTAAGGACACCTACAGATTGAAAGTGAGGGGATGGAGAAACATGTATCACTCGAATGGATGTCAAAAGAAAGCGAGAGTAGCAATACTTATATCAGACAAATTAGACTTTAAAACAAAGACTGTAATAAGAGACAAAGAAGGGCTTTATATAATCATAAAGGGGACAATCCCATAAGAAGATATAGCAATCATAGATATTTATGCACCGAACATGGGAGCACCCAAATATATAAAACAATAACAAACATAAAGGAACTGATAATAACACAATAATTGTAGGGAATTTTAACACCCCACTTACATCAATGGACAGATCATCTAAACAGAAAATCAACAAGGAAACAATGGCTTTGAACAACACACTGGACCAGATGGACCTAACAAATATATGCAGAACATTCCATCCTAAAACAGCAGAATACACATTCTTTCAAGTGCACATGGAACATTCTCCAGAATAGATCACATATTAGGCCCCCAAACAAGTCTCAACAAATACAAGAGGATTGAAGTCATACTATGCATTTTTTCTGACCATAGCACTAGGAAACTAGAAGTCAACCAAAAGAAAAAAATCTGGAAAGACCACAAATACGTGGAGGTTAAACAACATGCTACTAAACAATGAATAGGTCAACCAGGAAACCAAAGAAGAAATTAAAATTTACATGGAAACAAATAAACATGAAAACACAATGGTCTAAAACCTTTGGGGTGCAGCAAAAGTGGTCCTACAAGGGAAGTATATAAGCAAAACAGGCCTACCTCAAGAAGCGAGAAAAATCTGAAATAAACAACCTAACTTTATACCTAAAGGAGCTAGAAAAAGAACAACAAATGAAGCCTAAAGCTAGTAGAAGGAAGGAAATAATAAGCATTAGAGCAGAAATAATGATATGGAAACTAAAAAAACAACAGAACAGATCAATGAAACCAGGAGCTGATTCTTAAAAAAAAAAAATCAAAAAAATTGATAAATCTTTAGCCAGACTTATCAAAAAGAGAAGAAAAAGGGCCCAAATAAGTAAAATCACAAATGAGAGGAGAGAAATAACAATCAACACCACAGAAATGCAAACAATGTGGAGATAGGGGAACTTTTTCGCACTGTTTGTGGGAATGCAAACTGGTGGCAACCACTCCTGAAAACAATATGTGGAGGTTCCTCAAAAAGTAGAACTACTCTACGATCCAGTAATTGCACTACTGGGTATTTACCCAAAGAATACAAAAATACTAATTCGAAGGGATAAATGCACCCTGATGTTTACAGCAACATTATTAATAAGAGCCAAGTTATGGAAAGAGCCATACTGTCCATCACTGATGAATGGATAAAGAAGTAGTACAGATATACAATGGAATATTACTCAGTCATAAAAACAAATGAAATCTTGCCATTTGCAACAATATGGACAGAGCTAGAGGGTATTGTGAAGCAAAATGAGCCAGTCAGAGAAATACAAATACAATATGATTTCACTCACATGTGAATTTAAGAAAGAAAACAAATGAACAGGGGGCAGAGAAAGAGAGAGGCAAGCCAAGAAACAGACTCTTAACTATGGAAAACAAACTGATGGTTACCAGGGGGTGGGTGGGAATGGATTAAATAGGTGATGGGGATTAAGGAGGGCACTTGATGTGTGAGCACTGGGTGTTGTATGGAAGTGCTGAATCACTCTATTTTACACCTGAAATTAATATTAAACTGTATGTTAATTAACTGGAATTTAAATTAAAACTTAAAAACAATAAAAAATATAACAACAAAAAAGTAAATATAAACTAAAAAATCCCCCACAAAACAACTAAGTCTTCATCAAAGATAGAACTAGTAGAGAACAGAGGTTATAAAGCTGGTTTCTCTACACAAACATTCTGGAATTAAGTCCTGGCTCCATTTCTCTGTACCTCTGTGCCCTTGGATGGATTCCTTAAGCTCTTCCAGCTTCCTTTTTCACATCTGTAAAATGAGCATAGTAATGGTGCTTCCCTCATATGATTGTTACAAGAAATCAGTGGTATGATGTGTGGGGAGCCAGGGTCAGGCTATTCTCTCTACACCTGGCAGGACACAGTGGGTAGGACGAACACTCCAGAGACAGACCAGCCCAGCCTGAAATCTGCCCTTCCACCTCTTTCTAGGGACCCTGAGTGGTTATGCATTTCCTCCCTGCTTTATTACAGTGAATATAAATGAGAATAATCATTCCTGTCTCATACTACCGTGAGGAGCATTAAAGGAGTAAAACATGTAATGTGCATAGAACAGTGCCTGGTGCAGAGCAGAAGCTCTGTAAATGTTAGCTCTTACGATGATGCCATTTTTATTGTTATTATTGGTATCTTCATTACCTTATGCCACCCTGTGTGGCACTGGAGCTGGGCTGTTAATCATGTGCAGTCTAGACAGTCCTAGGCTTTATCTAAGATGAAATAAAATCAGAAAAGACACAGAATTTGACTACATAAAAAAATAGAAACAGCTCCCTGTTAAAACAAACAAACAAATGAATAAGCAAACACCAACAGCTAAACATGGCCAATGGAGACAGTAAATTGAGAAGTAAACTGGTAGTAAATATCACAGAAAAAATTGACTTTTTTTCTTTATATAAAGAACTGGTAGAATAAAATAGAAAACCACTAAATCCCAGTTGGTATATTGGCAATGAGATGGACAGCTCAAAACAGGATTCAGTTAGGGGCGCCTGGGTGTCTCAGTCGGTTAAGCGCTTGCTTGCTTTCAGCTCAGGTCATGATCCCAGGGTCCAGTCCTGCATCGGGCTCCCCGCTCTGTGGGGAGCCTGCTTCTCTCTCTTCCCCTGCCCTCTCTGTCTCTCATGAATAAGTAAAATAAAATCTAAAAACAACAACAACAACAACAACAAAAACCAGGATTCAGTTAGAGAACAAACACATGAAAAACTTCAACCTCACTAATGCAACCCAAATATCACCAAAGTTTCTAGTTTTTCTTTTTATTTTCAAGTAAAACCATTCAAGTCCCCAATCTGCATGGTTACAGGAAAGCAGTCCCTCCTGAGGATTTCAGAGACATGCTGAATTTCTGGCTACCTCTCCTGTTCTCTCTTTCTGGACTCTTTCTTCCAGTGACTCCCCAACACTTTGGACCAGCTCATCCCTGCCTTCCTTCACTGCTCCAGAGCTCTGTGATGAACTTCATCCCCTTACTAGGACACAGTCACTTCTTGAATTCTACAAATTAACACCCACACAGGTAGATGACCACGCTTAATAAAAATCCATTATCAAAGTTAATCAGCTCTGTCCCAGGCACTATGTCTTTGAGAGTCGGGGGAAGGAGTACTACATGTTGATATGTGGCCTAGGAGGATGTTAACCTCTCTTCCAAGACACCTTGAAGATACTTCTTGGAACTTAACTATGATAGCCCCGTCCCCCAAAGAAATTGAAGCATTGGAAAATATGCTAAGGGAGGTTTTAAGGATTTAGAACAAAAGGATTAGTTGCCAATGTGAGGTAAAAAATAAGAAATAAGAGCCTAAAGCTGGGAGGTCCACCTGCATCTGATAAGTGTTCCAGACAGAGAAAAAGGAGGGGAAGACATTGTCAAAGTAATAAAGCAAAGAAATTACACTGTAAGACATGAATCTCTTAACTATGCCCAGCAAAATAAATGGTAGGAGGCACCTCCTCTTGAAATTTTGAACAATTTTAGAATGATGTTAGACAATGATCCTAAAAGTTTCCAGAGAGAAAGAGAGAAGCACACACAATCAGAAACCAAGATGGCATCGCACTTCTCAATACCAGAAGCTAGAAAATAAAATTTGGTAGGGCAAATTATTTGGAACTTAGGAATTTAGATACAGCTAAATAATCAATCAAATATGAAATGGGACATTTAGGTTCTCACTCTAAATTAACCCTCAAAGACTCTTTCTTAGGAAGTTACTGGAGGATGTATTCCACTAGAGATGTAAAAACCAGGACAGACAATGCTACACATTCTCTATAGTGTTCCTGCCATACAGGTACAAAAACCGTGCCATACAGGTACAAAAACTGTGCCGTACAGGTACAAAAAACATGAGTAACTTCAAGAGCATAACAAATGTAACTGCCTAGTAAACTAATTAGGAAATGATGAGTTTTGCTTACCTATTACTTTTGTTTTTTAATATAGTTTATTTAATTGCAAGCATATACAATTGAATTTTTAATAATAGTTCCTTTTAACCGGTTCACAAAATTCTTAAAAATTAAAAATTGGCTCTTAAGAGCTGGTATAACCCAGCTCTAGCACACCACTGGAGATACTGGAAAATCTTTTAGTAAGCATGATTCAGTGAGTAATTTTTTCATATTCAGCCAAAACATTGCACATATTTGTTGCCAACAAGGAAATCTGGGGAGACTCCTCGCGTGGATATGTCTCACAGGATGTTTGTAACGTGATGGCATTTCTCTATTACCTGGTCTAAAACAAACATGAAGCGACTTATTAATAAAGCTATAATAATAAATGGTAGCTGGATGAGAGATCCAGACTTTCCTCCTTTCCTTCTCTACTGTTTTCCCTTTGTCACTCCCTTGTCTAGCTCAGAAATTTTATTTTCTCCCTTTTTTTGGGTCTCCATTCCTACCCTGTCTCTTGCCTTCTGTCCTGATTTTCTCTGTTTTGTTGTCGCCTCTTCTTTCCGCTATGTTTTCGCTTTCTCCTTTAATCTGCTATCCTTTCTGCTTTTTACAAACCTTCCATTTTCTCTCTCTTTTCTTCTTTAATCTTTCTTTAGTATTTGCTTATCTTCACTCTTCGCGCCCCCATTCCACCTCCAGTATATGAATATCTTCCTGTTTCTTCATCTTCTCTTTCTACTGCCAGCTTCTCTTTATGGCTGCCATTGCTTCTATTTCTTCCGACAGCCTTTTCTCAGTGTCATGGCTTATGGGCAGGACAGAGACTCATCCTGACGATACTTTCTGAAGATAAGAAATCTGATTATATATGTAATGTATTGTATATATCCTTTCTTATCCCTAAAGGCTTTGGGGGTAATTTCTGAGGACATAGGCCCTGATAGATGTTTCTACAACAGGGTCATTTGCAGAGTGAACAGGATCATTTGAGAGAGGGAGTTAAGAGCTGAAGTCAGGAAAGGTGAGGAAATTAGAAATATCCATATTTGGCATTACTGGGGAAAATTCTGTGGGTGAACAGGAGTGCCAGTTTGTTGGCTAAATGTAGGATGGTCATTAATTAACTTAAGGCTCTAGCCCTATTTGTTCAATATGGCAGCCGCTAGCCGTATGTCGCTATCAAGTGTTTGAAATGTGGCAAGTCTGAGTTGAAACGTGCTCTAAGTATAAAATACATACCAGATTTCTAAGACACTGTATGAAAAAGACATGAAATATCTTAATAGCTTGTATATTGAATATATGTTAATATTTTGATATAGTGATTCAATATATTATTAAAACTACTTTAACCTGTTTCTTTTTGTCTCTTTAAATATGGTTACTAGATAAAGTTACTTGTGTGGCTTGCATTATATTCTATTGGACAGTGCTGCTCTAGTCCTTGATAGCGAAGTATTTACTAAATCTCTGCAAAGTCTTTTTTTTAATTTAAATTCAATTAGCCAACATATAGTACATCATTAGTTTTTGATATAATATTCAATAATTCATGAGTTGTGACTGCAAAGTCTTCCTTTAGGTTTCCATTACATATTTAGGACCATTCAATTTATTTGTTCAAATTAAAATTTTCTCCCCTCCTTATACTTGTCAAGTATAATAAGTTTTAGTATATGTGCTGCCGAAGTGAGCACTCAAGTTTAGTAAGTGAATGATAAATTACTGGAATTTCCTAACCATGTGAGAATTTTGTTACCTTTTATTTTTCAGAAATATAATTTAGAAAAAATAAACTGTGCCACTATTTTCTCTTACTGATATTTATAATTAAACTAGTGGAGCTTTACTCAATTAACACGTGCTTCATACTAGACCATGAGCTAGCCCGCAGTGGCTTTAAGGAAAAGCAGCCCCAGTCCCTTCCTTCCACCAGTGGGGAGCCTTGAGTTATGTGACTTTCCTCCCCAGACCTGGGGCCTATCAAAGGCAAGTGGTCCCTTTCCTCAGGGACCTGGGCCCTATCAAAGGCAAGACGTAAAATAGGCCAGTAGACTATCAGACGGTCCATGGGTCCTCTGCCCAATAGAGATGCTCCATTTGGAGCTCCTTGGATACAAGGATCCAATCAGATTTATTATCTTCAGAAAGTACCCTCAGGATGTCTCTGTCCTACCCATAAGCTATGACTCTGAGAAAAGGCTGTCAGAAGAAATAGAAGCAAAGGCAGCAGTAAAGAGAAGCTGGCAGTAGAAAGAAAAGGAAATTAAGAAAGAGGAAGGGTCAAAGAGAAGCTGACTCATAACTAGAGAATAGCCTTTGCCCACTTTGGAGAGTACAGTTAGATGGCCCGACCACCAGGGCTACTGTGGGAGCCATTTTGTTAGTTCTCTGTGGGGCCCTGCAGTGTGGGGCAGTGCCTCCTTACTCCTTGGAGTATCTGTAAAATAAAGCTCCGGCCACCTGAGGTAGCACATGTTCTCTGTTCACTGCAATTTGTATATGGAAGGAGAAATATGGCAGGAAGAATTCTGAAATCAGGGGAAGTTATAAGAGGGGAAAAGTATGTGAGAGAGCGTGTGTGTTTGTATGTGTGTGGGGTAGTTACCATGGCAGATTATCTCTGAAGCTCAGAATAAGGGAAGAGGGGAAAAAGGGACAGAAAAAGGGAAAGATTTTTGAAAGGAATAAAAAAAATTATAGCCCCAAATTATCAGTATATGGTTCTGAGCTTACTATTCCTGTTGCTAATTGCAAATAAGGATTAGAATATTTAGAAATTCCAGGTGAAGGCAGAGAGGGTAGTTCATGAACTTTTGGGTAGTGGGAATAGTGAAAACACCGTGGGCTTCAGAGCCAGAGAGGCTCAAGTTTGAATCATGACTCTGTCTCTTACCGGATGATGACCTTGGGCAAGTTTCTTATTCTCTATGAATTAGTTTCGTCATCTGTCCAGTGGGAATTTTATATAAGTTTGATGGAGTTTCTGGTGAGGATTAGCCAATATCTTGTATATACTACTTACTGTATTTACTTTAGGAAGTAAATGCAAGGTGTTATGATGATGATGATGATGGTGACACAGAATACTACTCTTTAACTGGGCTTGACTGGTTTTTGGTAAGCAAATTTTAAAAAAGTAAAGAAAACTTCGCCATTCACTGACAGAGTGAAGTGTTTAGACATTTTGGGCTCTGGGAAAAGGAAGAATACGTCTTTGGACACCAAAAAAACCCAAGTGATTTTTTTTTTTTTTTTTACTTGAGAGGACAATACAGATTATGAGTGTGCTGATCATAGAGGTTTGAGAATTTCTGAGATGAAAGAGATTTTAGAGCTTAGTTCACCCAACAAGCCAGGAGGACCCTCCCCAATGCTCCTGATGGGTGTGCACCTATTTCCCAGCACCTATTTTTATGTGTATGTGTATATGGACATGTTTGCATAGGTTTCAGTGTGCAGTAGAGTGTTCATTTTCTGTTGTTGTTTTTCTTTATACTGTTCCTTATTGTGTGATTTCCCCCTCTAAATTATGTGTAGAAATACATGCATTACATTTTTACTAAAAATCCCAATATTATTGTTAAAAAAAATCTTGTTTTAAGAAAGTACCTCCTCCCCATTTTCACATTACATAAACCTGTTATAAGCATTCATTTTTGAATTGGCCATTCCTCCTGTGGACAATCCATTTGGAAGTTTTTATCTTCACTAGCAACGTCCAGGAGTCTCACCTGAACCTTAAGTATAAATAAAATCTCAAAAACTGTTGCTTTGAAAAAATTGATGTGTACTCTGTAATCTATATAAATAGTGCCATGTTTGTTTTACCACATCACTTCCAAATAAGGCCTCTAGCTAACCCCCCCCCACACTTTTCTAGTCAGATTACTGAAATTATGGAGTCACCATTCCTCTCCTTCGATCACCACTTAGCCATCTTACCCAGTTTGATGTCTCATCTGAACTTTGAAGGATGGCACCATCAAAGTACTCTAAAATGCTTTGTGAAACAATATGGCAGTTCTGCAGAAAATTAAACATAAAATTGCCATATGATCCAGCAATTCCACTTCTAGGTATAAACCCAAAAGAATTGAAAGCAGGGACTTGAACAGGTATTTGTACACCCATGTTCATAGCAACATTATTCACAAGAGCCAAAAGGTGAAAACAACCCAAATATCCATTGATGGGTGAATGGATAAACACAATATAGCATATATATACACAATAAATTATTATTCAGCCTGAAAAAAGAAGGAAATTCTAATACATACTACAACATGGAAGAATAAAGTCCTGCCTTGCCATTCTTTTTTTTTTAAGATTTTATTTTTATTTATTTATTTGAGAGAGAGAGAGAGAGAGAGAGAGAGTGTGTGTGTGTGTGTGTGTGTGTGTGTGTGTACAAGCACGTGCATGCGTGAGGGCAGGGGGAGGGACAAAGACTGTGCTAAGTGAGGAGCCCAACGCCAATTCAGGGCTCGATCCCACAATCCTGAGATCATAACTGAGCTACCAGCTGTCCCCTCCCTTACCATCTTTGACAAGAGTTATGAATAATTTTATCTTTAACAAAACTTTGATCTTGAAGCCAGAATGAAGGTGGTTAGAGAAAGAAAGATAAATAAAGGAACCAGGATGATAATGCAGGGTGTGGCACTGGGCCTTACCACCACTGCCATAGAGAGAGAAGGATTTCCCTGAGAAAGTCTTTTTTTTTTTTAAGCAGTCTCCGTGGCCTGAGATCATGACCTGAGCCAAAATCAAGAGTTGGACTTTTAACCAACTGAGCCACCCAGGTGCCCTGAGAAACAGGTTTTGATTGGGGAGGCTGGACTATTCCAATATGAAAGGTGAAATGAGATATGCATGGACCTAACTGCTCTCAAGAAAGGTATTAGAAACCCTTTCTGTTTGTTTTGGTTATTACCAGACCAGAAAGGGTGAATGGGACCCAAAGAACTCTCATTGAAGAGATGAGATTTCAGAGAACAGACTGGAATAGTCTATACTTTGCCCCTCCAAGGGAATGAAGTCCCAAGAAGCTCTAGGGAAGTGTCCTCCTTTTTTTTTTTCTTTAAAGATTTATTCATTTATTTGAGGGAGAGAGAGAGCGTGACCAGGGGGAAGGGCAGAGGGAGGGGGAGAGAAAGAATCTTAAGCAGACTCCTTGTTGAGCATGGAGCCTGCCCCTGAGCGTGGAGCCTGCCCCTGAGCGTGGAGCCTGCAGCCTGAGCGTGGAGCCGGCTCAATCTCTCGACCCTGAGATCATGACCTGAGCTGACACCAAGAGTCAGACGCTTAATCGACTGAGCCACCCAGGTGCCCCAAGAAGTGCCCTCTTAAAAGGTTAGATAAGGAGTCAACAAGGGTTGTTTTTAAAGACAAAGGGTTGTCTTTAAACAACCCTTTAAAGATGACAGTTATACCAGGTAGTCACACAACTGTGGCCACTCTTGAGGTGGGCGGTCTGAGATGAGGATAGCATCTTCTAGCTTCTAGCATTGCCAGTGAGTTTTGAGGTGACTCAATTATTAGAAGAGAGGAGAAAAAAGAAGGAAATTTTGAAATACACTACGACATGGAAGAACTTTAAAAACATTGTGTGCTAAATGAATGAAGCCCATCACAAAAGGACGAACATTACATGATTCCACTCCTATGAGGTGCCTACGGTAATCAAACTTACAGAGACAGCGAGTAGACAGAGAGTGGACGCCAGGGGCTAAGAGGGGGAGTGGGGAATTGTTGTTTAATGGGTTGAGAGCTTCTGTTTGGGAAGATGAAAAGATCTGCAGATGGATAGTGTGATGGTTGCACAACCACGTGAATGGGCTTCATGGCACTACACTAAAAATGGTAGATATTATGTATGTGTATTTTACTGCCATTTTTTAAAAAGTGCTTGAAGACTGTAATGAATTTAGGCAACATGTAATGCCACTAGCCTGCAGTAGAGGGCAAAGGAGCTTAAGCTTCGCTGAAAAGCTTGATTCCAGTGCCCCTGCTGCCAGTCTAGCCCTGTCAGTGAACCATCCACACCTGCAGCTCCGCCGGAGCCCCTGCAAGCCTGGGGGTAAGAACTTTAGCCTTGTTTGCTCTAACACTCATGAGAAAGGGACAAGGGTTGAATGGGTCTTTTTTAAAGAAGAGATCATCTGAACTCCTGTACCTGGGAGGAAAGTAGCCTTACTCAGATTTTTAGTATTTATTATTTTGCCTATATTAATCTCAAGATGAATGATTAATGAATGACCTTGGGGCTACTGATCTAAGAAACTGTCTTGCAGGCGCTTGAGGTTTGGGTTTCCTTTCACTGGTTGCTGATTAAACCTGGTCAGTCTTTCTACCCAGAATGGATGCTCCCATCATGGTGGGGAGGTTTCCCCAGCTTTTATTCTTCCTGTCGCGCATGTTAATAACATCTGCTGCTTGGCTACTTAAAGCGTCTTCGTGGCTCCTTTACTGGTTGAAAAGTTCTGCATGTGCATGGGGCACATCTGATGGATTTTGTGCAATGTAGATCTTGTTCAGTTGCCTGCAGAAGTCCAAAGTGCCCAAAGATGGCCAGGTGGCTGCTGTAGAGTACAGAATGATTAATAGCACCGGGGCATCTGATTCCTAGGGGAGCTTTCTCACAGACCACCTATGCTGAGTTATGAATTAGAGTTCTGTGTACTTTCTAAGTTTTGTTTCAATTCTTGTGAAATCGTAACTTAGGAAGGCATGTAGGCAAAGTCTCTTGAGCTTTATGACACCTAGCAGAGTGCCCACTAGCAGCTGCTTGTCACTTTACAGAGAAGCACATGGGGTGGGAAGGGTGGAAGAAGCCACCATGACAGCTAGCCCTGACGGTGGAATCAGCGTTGGTAATCACATCCTAAACGACTTAATTTCAGGTTTTGAAATGCCTTCAGTTTGGGTTCTGGAAGGGACTAGATAGGTCTGGATTCAAATCCATACTCTATCCCTTATTCACTGGGTTACCTTGGGTGAGTCACTCAACCTCTGAGTTTTAGCTCCTCCATTTGTGACATAGGGGATAAAAATAGTCGCCGTTTTGTTGAGTTGTTGAAGGGATTGGACAAGATAGCATATGAAAGCATTTAGCTCCATGCCAGCCACAAAGGAAGCACTCAAAAATGTCATTCTTGCTCTTTCTTATCTTGCAAAGATCATTCAACATGTTCTGAGGTTTTAACCCCTTCACTTTTTTGCGTCACTCGGAAAAATATGATTAAGTATTCTTTGGTAAATCACCAATAGTCATTTCATAGTGTCTTTTGATTTGGACTTTTAAATCATAAGCTATTAAAGAAAGTCATTCTCTGTTTTTCACCTGCACTCAGCATAGTAGTAATAGTAGCAGGAATATGACAATATATAATACATATTGAATGCATCTTTCATAAAAAAAATTATGTCCTACTTTTTAAAATGTTGAAATGAAATACCGTAGTGTACATGAATTGAGTGATAGGACTTTTTAATTTTATGATATTTAGAGAAGTTCAAAAAGAGTAAGTTCCTCTCCTTTCTTTCGAATAAGTTACAGATGAGGTTGTGGTATTGGGCAGGGAGAAGAAGTCAGTAAAATATTAAAGCTATGACACCTCATTTCAGGGGATTCCAGAGGTAGCAACTGGGTTAGATTCTGCTGCATTTTTCAAGGACCTTACCCCCCAAACTTAGGAGCTACGATTTGGAGTACTCTCTGAAATGATAATGTCAAAAAACACTTTTGTCAGCTTAAGTACTCTAACTGCCAGGGTCCTGCCAAGCCACATCGGATCCTGAGACAAAAGGAAAAATCAGGAATAATGATCCTGTCTTTATGAAAAATTTTGATATTTTATTCATTGTGGATTTTTATGTTAAAATTAATTTTTAAAAATGTTTAATTAAAAAATTATTTATCTTGATTATTGAGTTTCTTGACACCCCTTAAAATTGGTGCCTGAAATCACTCTACTCTGGGCCTAAGATGACTGCCACCATTTGTGATAAGCTACACGTGACAACAGTGATTTGTATACATTATCTCTTTTAGGCCTCTGCACAAAATATACTTACAGATGAAAAAAATGGAACCTTTCAGCAGTTAAATAAATGGTCCAATTTAACACAGCCAGTGAGTAGCTAAGATAGGACTTGAACACAAATCAGTCAATCCCTAACACTAAACTTGTTCTTTGACCATCATGCAATGCACCATATCAGGAATTCACAACACAAATTCATCCATTTGACACACATTTTTGAGAGCATATTATGTGCCACCTTGTGCTAAGAGATACAAAATTGAAATCATTCATTCATATATACATTTAAAAAGTATTTACTGAGCATGTACTATGTGTACTATTCTAGGTGGTGGGGATGCAGAAGTGAACAAGCTCATCAGCTCCTTTCTTATATGGGCGTAAGAGATGGAAGAGACAGTCAATAAATAAATGAACAAAGCTTTCAGATAGCAGTATGTTTTGAAGAGACAAAAAATAAGGTGATGTGAACTAATAGCAAGTTGGCCACTTTATTTTTTTTTAAAGATTTTATTTATTTGAGAGAGAGCACACATGAGTGGGAGGGGGAGGGAGGGGCAGAGGGACAGGGAGAAGCAGACTACCCGCTGAGCAGGGAGCCCAACACAGGGCTCGATCCCAGGACCCTGAGATCATGACCTGCGCCAAAGGCAGATGCCTAACTGACTGAGCCACCCGGCGCCCCACAAGTTGGCCACTTTAGATTAGGTGGTCAAGTCAGGTCTCTTAGAGGAAATAATTGGTAAGCCAAGATCTAAATGACAAGACAATCCAGCCTAGCAAGGACTGGGGAAAGAGCATCCCAAGCAGGGAGACAAGCTAGTGCAGGGCGCTAAGGTCAGAGCAAGTGTGGTATGAAGTGAGATCCCAGGAAGAAGCAAGAACAGCTCATGGAGGGTGTTATAAACCAGTATCGAGAGTTTGGGTTTTATTTTAAGTGTGACAGTACATAGTTAGGACATAGGCTGGCTGCTGTAACAAAATACAGTGGCTTCAGCAAGATAGGGCTCAACATAGCGGCTCAATCCATGTCAGTCCTTGTAAGTAACTGATATAAAACCTAAATTGGGTGGCCATTTGCAGACTTACTCATTAGGTTCCTTGGACTGTATAATGGGAAACTTTGAAGAATCAGTATGACTTAGTGAGATATAATTTCATTGTGATAAGGTATTATAACATATTTGAAAACAAATTTACCTTGACTCATCCTAGAGATACAAGGTAGCAGAGTCACTAAGACACCAGGAGCTGGTATGTTAACTCGGTGACTCGGGAGCAGTTATATGCCCTCTCTAAGCACCACCTTCCATATCTGTAGGAGGTGAACAGTGATAGCACTGACCCTATAAGGCAGCTGTTGCAAGGATCAAGCTCTATGAAGTTAGTATTACTTAGCTCAGTGAATGCTAGTTATTGTTACCTAAAAAGACATCAAGGGGCCACTGCCTCATTTGTATGATAGAGTCAACATGGAGATGCTATCAGACTTGTTGAATAGATATAAATATATAGATTCATGACCCAGAACAAGTTACTCAGGCCATCTTAAATGTGGGTAATGAATTACTATTAGGGTACTGGTAACAAATTTATTTTGCTATATTTTTAAAATCTGGAAAATTATCATGAACATAAAGTTACAGCATAGAGGCTGTCTTATTATGTTCATATTTGTTCTTATATTGATCATTGGATACTATATTAAGGGTTACACAAAAAGGAGATGACCAAGAAAAGACTACCTGGGATGGATTGGAGGAATATTTTCAGTGGAAAGGTGAAAACCCCAGGCCACTTCCAGGCTACCATCTTCTCAATCCCGTCCCCCACCTGGTGCCTTTTGTGGCGCCTTCCACTGAGCACACAATAAACAAGGAATATCAAAATCAAAGTTTTCTCTTCACAGTCATGGCACAAGATGGTTGAGCATTTCTTTGTCCATTTTCTTATATTCTACAAAACAGTTTTATAAAGTATTTGCACTTTTAAACTATTTTGGGAAATACCCACATTTTCTAGAATTTCCTCAACAACAACAATGACAAATTTGGGCAGGTTCTAGAGAAAGAAAAATCCAGATGAGCGTGAGGTTATAGTCCAGGTGTCCTTTGGTCTGAGTTCTGCCTGTTTTGTCCCCTCACCCTATCAACCCATATCTCCATGTCTATGTCTTTGTTTTTGTTATCTCATTATTTGTCTATGTCTACAGACATAGTATGTCTATGTATTTGTTATCTCATTTATTTATCCCAATACCCTGTGAGGAGAGTACTATTACAGTACTATTACCTGCATTTTACAGATGAGGAAACTCATGGATGCTAAGGACCTTGAGAGAAGAGTCAGACTTCAAGTTGTTGATTGGACACAGAACGGAGACAATTGAAGAATTAAGATTTTCACAATATTCATTAATCAAGATATGTATTAAGTACCTATGCTGCCAGGAACTTTTCTGGGCACTGGGACTATGGCAGTGAATAGAACAGATAGAACTTCTCTTCCTACACAGCTTACATTCTAGTAAGGGGATAAGAAAAGAGAGATTATGAACAAAATGTTAGGTGGTGAGAAGGGCTAGAAAGAAAAATAACTTTACGATAAGGAGAATAGAGAGCAATTAGGGAGTGGTATTTTGTAGAGGGTGGTCAAAAACTGTCTTTCTGATATGGTGACCATCATGCAGAGATGTCAAGGGAGTGAGGGAGCATGCCACTTGTCATCTGGGGAAAGTGTATTCTGGAAAGAGAACAGCAAGTACAAGTTCAAAGATCTGATGTGGGAGCACGCTTGGAAAGTGTAAAGAATGACCAGACAAGAGTTGGGAGATATGGATTGAAGATGTCAGATCTTGCAAGGACTTGGGATTTTCCTCTGGTTGAAATAAGAAACCAGTGGAGGATTTGGAGTAGAGAAGTGGCAGAGTCTGATGTGCATTTTAAAGATTCCTCTGTCTGTTGGGAGGAAATGACTGAAGAGGCATAAGGTTGGTAGGAAAGGCCCCCTGGGACTCTATCGAGAAAGGAGGCAGTAGGGGAGGTGGGGAGAAGAAGTTAGAGTCTAATATTAAATTCATAAACTCTTAAACTTTATGTTCTCCCGCACCAGGCACTGGGAAAATACCAAAGCAAGGTAAATGGCTTGGTGAGTTTTCCTGCTTATCCATGCACGTGTCCAATACACACCTACCTTCACTTTCTTCAGATTTGTCACTCCTACAGACAAGCAGGAAGAACAAAGGATATACTCCATGGGAAGATATAGTGTAGTGAGACCTCTCTGGGCTATTCACATTGTCCCATTGTTCTGAGGAGCTGTGTGTGTGTGTGTGTGTGTGTGTGTGTGTGTGCGCGCACGCGCGTGCGCGCGCATGCACGCGCCCATGTACCTGTGCAGGCATGGTGTATATATTTTGGCACTGTAGAAAGCCCCCAAGAAATGGAAACTGCTTTCATTATTATTGCTATTATTTGGCAGTGATCCAGATTGCTTTTGCCACCAACCTGAAGACATATGCAGCCATAAAGACAGGAACCATTCTGTTTGTTTCTATGTTTTGGACCTGCCATTATAATGGGTAAGTGTTGTTGAAAATCAGATATTAGGTCAAAGGACTCTCTCTGTCCACAAATATAAAAGTTGAGGAACAATTCCTTAACATTAATTCAGGAGCCCATAGTATTTGGTAATAAAAAATTACTTCATTGAGAACTTAAAACCTGCACATAGATGTTTATAGCTGTTGCAGTCATAACTGCCAAAACTTGGAAGCAACCAAGATGTCCTTCAGTAGGTGAATGGATGAGTAAACTATGGTACATCCAGATAATGGAATACTACTCTGTTCTAAAAAGAAATGAGCTATCAAACTATGCGAAGACATGGAGGAACTTTAAACGCAAATTAGTAAGAGAAAGAAGCTGATCTGGAAAAGCTACATACTGTATGTTTCCAGCTATATGCTATTCTGAAAAAGACAAAACTATGGAGACAATAAAAACATCAGAGGTTGCCAGGGGTTGTGGAGCAGGGGGAAGATGAATAGGCAGAGCACAGAGGAATTTTAGGGCAGTGAATGTATGCATAATGATGAGTGCATGTCATTATACATTTGTCCCAACTCATAGAACGTCCAACACCAAGAGTTTGAACTGTAATGTCAGTTATGGACACTGAGTGATGACAATGTGTCAATGTAGGTCCATCAATTGTAACAAATATGCCACACTGATGGGGCATGTTGATAATGGGGGAGGCTGTGCATGTGTGGAGGTAGGGGGATATGGAAAATCTCTGTACCTTCCCCTCAATTTTGCTGTCAGCCTTAAACTTCTCTAAAATAGAGTAAAGCCTTACAAATTTTTACTTTCAATTTTCTTAAAGCCTCAGGCTATCAAAATGGCCCAGAATGGAGAAGGTTGCGTATGACCTGGCAATGAAATTCCTAAGTTGAACAGGGAGAAAGGCACTTATGCCGACTATTATATATCTCCCTTCTGAGAATCCTGATTTGCATCAGCGGTGGGGATGTGGCACAGAAACTAGCTTGGAAATCTATAACCCAAGCTCTCAGATCAAATCAAAGACTCAATATACAGGTTAGAACCCTATTCCAAACTCTTGGTGAATAGAGTCAAATTTTGTGATTAAAAATATTCTATACTGGGGCACCTGGGAAACTCAGTTTAGTGTACAATTCTTGATCTCAGCTCAGGTTTTGATCTCAAGGTCGTGAGTTCAAGCCCCACGTTGGGCTCCATGCTGGGAATGGAGCCTACTTAAAATAATCAAACAAATAAATAATCAATCCTGTAGGATTTAATAAATGACATAACCACTTTATATTATATGCTTAATATTATATGTCTTTCTAGGATTTTGAACTCATCATCATTCATATGAGGGAACCAGTGATAGAATCCTTGGAATTACAATGAAACATATCAGAAGCATTTACGTATTTTGTAGTATCGCTATGTCATTGCAGGGCTGGGCTTCAAAGCTGCCAGAAGAAAGGGAGTTAACAACCAATTTCTCCAACATGTCCCTAAGAAAGATTCCTGCAGACTTGACCCCAACCACAACCACACTGGATTTATCCTACAACCTCCTTTCTCAACTCCAGAGTTCAGATTTTCGTTCTGTCTCTAAACTGAAAGTTTTGATTCTATGCCATAACAGAATCCAAGAGCTGGATATCAAGACCTTTGAATTCAACAGAGAGTTAAGATATTTAGATTTGTCTTATAACAGATTGAAGATTGTAACTTGGTATTCACTGGCAGGTCTCAGACATTTAGATCTTTCTTTCAATGACTTTGACACGGTGCCTATCTGTGAGGAAACTGGCAACATGTCACATTTGGAAATCTTAGGTTTAAGTGGGGCAAAAATACAAAAATCAGATTTCCAGAAAATTGCTCATTTGCATCTAAATACTGTCTTCTTAGGATTGAGAAGTCTTTCTCATTATGAAGAAGGTAGCCTGCCCATCTTAAACACAACAAAACTTCACATTGTTTTACCAATGAACACAAATTTCTGGGTTCTTTTGCGTGATGGAATCAAGACCTCGAAAGTACTAGAAATGACAAATATAAATGGCAAAAGCCAATTTGCAAGTTATGAAACTCAACACGATCTTACTCTAGAGGATTCCAAGACCTCTATTCTATTACTTAACAAAGTTGACTTACTCTGGGATGACCTTCTCCTAATCTTCCAGTTTGTTTGGCATACATCAGTAGAATGCTTCCAAATCCAACATCTGACTTTTGGAGGCAAGGTTTATCTTGACCACAATTCATTTGATTACTCAAATACTGTAATGAGAACTATGAAATTGGAGCACGTACAGTTCAGAATTTTTTCTATTCCACAGGAGAGGATCTACTTGCTTTTTACCCAAATGGATATAGAAAACCTGACTATATCAGATGCACAGATACCACACATGTTGTTTCCTGTTTATCCTACAAGGTTCCAATATTTAAATTTTGCTGATAATATCTTAACGGATGACCTGTTTAAGCAACCTATCCAATTGCCTCATTTGAAAACTCTCATTTTGAAGGGCAACAAATTGGAGACACTTTCTTTAATGAGTTTCTTTGCCAACAACACATCCTTGAGGCACTTAGATCTGAGCCAGAATCTGTTACAACATGAAAATGATGAAAATTGCTTTTGGCCAGAAACCTTGATCACTATGAACCTGTCATCCAACGAACTTGCTGATTCTGTTTTCAGGTGCTTGCCCAGAAGTATTCAAATACTTGACCTGAGTAATAACAAAATTCAAACTGTCCCTAAAGAGATTATTCATCTGAAGTCTTTGCAAGTGCTAAGTCTTGCATTTAACTTTCTAACTGATCTTCCTGGGTGCAATCATTTCAGAAAACTCTCAGTTCTGAACATTGAAATGAACTTAATTTTCAGCCCATCTCTGGATTTTTTTCAGAGCTGTCAGGAAGTTAAGACTCTGAATGCAGGAAGAAATCCATTCCGGTGTACTTGTGAATTAAGAGATTTCATTCAGCTTGAAAAATATTCAGAGAGCATGATGATCGGATGGTCAGATTTGTACATCTGTGAATACCCTTCGAATCTAAAGGGGACCCGGTTAAAAGATGTTCATCTTCCTGAGTTATCTTGCAACACAGCTCTGTTGATTGTCACCATTGCGGTTATCATGCTAGTTCTGGGGATGGCTGTGGCCTTCTGCTGCTTTTACTTTGACCTGCCCTGGTATCTCAGGATTCTGGGTCAATGGACACAGACATTGCAGAGGATTAGAAAGACAACCCAAGAACAACTCAGGGGAAATGTCCGGTTCCATGTGTTTATTTCATACTGTGAACATGATTCTACCTGGGTGAAGCATGAATTAATCCCCAAACTAGAGAAAGAAGAGAAATTGATTTGCCTTCATGAGGGAAACTTTGACCCTGGCAAGAGCATTACTGAAAATATCATGAACTGCATTGAGAAAAGCTGTAAGTCCATCTTTGTTTTGTCTCCCAACTTTGTCCAGAGTGAGTGGTACCATTATGAACTCTACTTTGCCCACCACAGTCTCTTCCATGAAAATTCTGATTACATAATTTTTATCTTACTGGAACCCATTCCACTCTACTGCATTCCTACCAGGTATCCTAAACTGAAAGCTCTTCTGGCAAAAAAAGCATACTTGGAATGGCCCAAGGATAGGCATAAATGTAGACTTTTTTGGGCAAATCTTCGAGCTACTATTAAGGTTAACTTATTAGGAACCAGAGAGATGTGTGAACTACAGACATTTGTGGAGCTGAATGAAGAGTCTCGAGGTTCTGCAATCTCTCTGATAAGAACAGACTGCCTATAAAATCCTCTCATCCCCTAGGGAAATTTGGGCCTGCATACACTGTTGGGATAGAAGTTGATACACGTTTATGATGGTAATATGGCAATATCATTAAAATGAAAAATGATTATTATTTTCATGTCAGTTCCTGAAAGGATTTCTAAGAATGTATACTACAGAAACACAAGTTTGCAAAGGCTTATGTAAAAAGGTGTTCATCCCAGCATTGTTTATAATCATGAAAAATTGAAAAGAGCTCACATTTCCTCGAATAAAGGTTGATTCAATAAATTATAGTTCATTAATGCAACAAAATATTACACAGCCATTAAAAAGAATGAGGTAGTTCTATATTTACTGGTAGGGGGAAAATTATACTAATATGGTGGTTTATATGTTGAAATAAAAGTCTCAATGAATCTACACCAGTACCTTGGTATAGTAACCGTGGTTTGAGTCTGGGAGGTTGTATTACAGAAAACATTTGATTTCTATGTTGTATATTTCTATAGCATTGGAATTGCTTAAGTGAATCTGTATTTCTTTTGTAGGTAGAAAAGAACAATAAAGATAATTTTTAAAGCCTATGCATCCTATTCATTTTGCTTGATTCTTCCTCTCTAGTCTCACCAGTCATAGAACGAAAACAAGCTTTTCTAAATACTGTAAAATTATATGTTACTTCCCTGATTAGAAATGTGACTTCCCTGATTACAAAAATTTCTGTGGCTTGGGGTGCCTGGGTGGCTCAGTTGGTTAAGAAAAATTTCTGTGACTTACACTCCTATAAAGGAAGAAAACAGCCATATTGAAAATCTGACACCCATCTCCTCTACCTCCATGCATCCTATCATTGAGCCCTAGCAAGTTATTGGACCTTTCCCAGAACATTCGGTCTCTTTGGTATCATGACTGATTGTTGAGGGAATCTTACATATCTTTCAAGGTACAATCCAAATGTCAACTCTTTTTTGAAAACTTCCTCACTTCCAAGTATGATGCTCCTTGATGCTCCATAACACTTCATACATACTTCTATCACCACACTGATCATTTATGTTTTTAAAGTTTCCCTTTCTTATTAGACTATGAGCTCCTCAAAGCCTAGGACAGACTTCCCTCTGCCCTTATTTTCAGCAGCCATTTGCTCAGTCCCTGGTTCAGAAAAGGTGTCAGTGAATGTTTATGTTAGGTAAGCTGGAGGAACGCAGCGGGGACCCAACTGGCTTCAGGATAGAAAGTCAGCTGAGAAGACCGAGAATCCAGAATTGAAGGATTTCTGAGTATAGCTTGAATCATGTGAAATTGCCAGTATGTGGTTGCTCTTGGCCTATAAGAACATCTACTTTATCTCATTCAATCGAGTAAAACCAATCTTTTAAGCAGGGTAAAATTGGACTCTGCTTCTATTTTATTTCCTCATAGTTGTGGTCTTATGAATTCCTCATGCTAGTAGTCATTTGAGAAATTGTAATCAAGATGGTCAACCTGAGAGTATAGGGACAGAGTGGGGTGTCATTCTCCAAGCCAGGTTGTGCTACCATTTGGCTAATGACCAGTCTACTATGAGGAGCTAGAGCTCAGTAGCCTTGAGGCTGAGTGTCTCTCTTCTTCCCCCCTGGTGAGCCCATAAGTCTGTTTGGTAGAAGGGGAAATCCAAGGAAACCACAGTGCAGGCAGAGCAGAAAATGGGGAGAACGCAGTTCCAACCAGGCTTTCAGCATCTGGGCCACTGTTATTAGTGTGATTCATGACTTCTGGGTGAGTCAGACACTGCAGGAAGATTTTGTAAATTTTGAGTAAATGACTCGGTGTGAGACTCTCACTGTTAAAGATTACTTAATTGGGAACATATAAAGTAGGTAACATTAGCCCTAAAGTCACCAGGATTGAGTTATTCCCTGGTAGAATCCTTAGTTTAGTAATACAGTTTTAAAAATAAATGTACTTTTTCACAGCTAAAAAAAAATAGCACATCAGGCTTAGCTGTCAGTAACTTTTTGTTACAGCAGCTGGACTACCCTTAAATCTTACCTATCAGACCATTGTACTATTCCTTTCTCAGAAACTCAGATACCATCAAGGATGTCCTACTCTGCTTGGTTTTGACTCTTATGGCTCATACCGGAAAATGAATTTTCCGTAAGTTTAATATTGGGGCTTGAGATAGAGGTAGCACCTAGCCTTGTGCAAACCTGATGATATACTTTCACCCAAGACATTCCGGATTTCATCAAGGGACCCACTCTCCTCAAGCATGACGTTGATGAGTAAGTAAGCATTATACCGACTGCATGCTGCAATGGAACCCTGTGTAATGACACTGATCATGTTTTGAAAGTGATTTCAGGTCTCGTGAAGTCGCAAGTTGCTTTTCATTTCCTTGCCATTTGTCAACCTGGAGCTTCTTCCATTTTTTTCCCCCAAGGATATTGAGCTCTATCAATATTGTTCAAGTCTGGCTTGGATTCTTCAGGGTGCCTTCACAACTACTGGGCATCTCTGCAGATAAATGACGATCTTTTCAGGATGCCAAGGGTCCAGTGTTGACGATGTTCTATACTCTATAAACATGACAAAGAGGTCTATACGAACATGGGATTATAATCCTCTACTTCCAAGTGGTTTGGAGGGAGAAGAATTTTAAATGTAATTTATGGCAAATGTTCCCTGAGGTTCAACTCTTTTATGAATTATAATGAACCATTCAAGAAAAGCATGGACTAGGAATATTTAAACTGAGTGAGAGTTTAGAGCTTACCAAGTATAACTCTCACTTTTAAGTGGGAAATTGAGGCTTGGGAATTTTAAATGACTCACATGAGCCTGAGGTCAAACATTAGTCTTTCAACTCTTCGACTGAAGAGGCTTTTCTTTCCAATCTAGGACAAGGTGCCTCTTAATTTTACCATCTTGATCCTTTTGTTTCCATTCTCAACAACAGGGCCCTGGGTTGGGCCCCTTGCATATCCTGCTTATGCTGTCCATAATTATTTGTGCCTGAACTCTGCAGTCTTTCCCTACTGCCTCACACTTCTTCCCCCATCCCAGCGCCCAGCTCTTAGGAGAGGCTTCCTTGAAATTCTAAGTCCTTCTTAGGGTCTGGTACTGCCAAGATTGGCAGCGTCCTTTACGCGATATATCCCCGGTCCAGGCCCAGACCCCCAGGGGTCCTGGTCTTCACTGCCCCCTTAAAGATGCTTTTTGACCCTCTGTCTTGCACATGAGGTCAACCAAGTATTCTGAGGAGCTCTGGAACTCATGCCTATGGGGTCCTCTCAGAGTCCGGTGGTTGAGCCCCCATTTGAGTTTGACAATCTGGCAAGCAGATCACTCCTGCTGGCTGAAGCAGTGTGGGATAACCGAAGACTGGGCCACCAGAATAGTGCGAACACACTGATCTGAGGTGACTCTCACATTGAACACAAGATGGCTTCAGGGGTCAGAGCCACCAATAGTCTTCCACCAGTCCTCGGGCTTGAGCCACCAGTATGGGCTTATGTCCCTCTGTGTTTTGACTGTGGTGCCACCTCTTGTCTCTAGACACCTTAGGATAGCAAGCATGGTGGCAGGTGTCTTTCTCCCTGCGCTCCGCCTCTTCCACCAACCTCTGGCATCCAGGGTGATAACCACCACTGCCGTAGGCTCTGTGTCACGTGTTAGGTAGTCTTTCAAGGATGGTTTTCAGACTGAACACCAATGGGCCTTCCAATCAATGTCCTCTCTTACCTGCCACTGATGCAGTGACACTGAGCTCTCCCTAACCTAAGCCACGCTGAAGAGGGAAGTACAAACTCCCTATCTTGCAGGAGTAGGATGGTGCTTCTCTCCTCACGCATGAACCCCTCACCTAACCCCCCGACTGGTGTTAGTGTGTGGAAGGCAAGCGGTCCGTCAATATCAAAAGAGCTCCCATTCTGAGAATGCGATGATTACTACCTCAAGAACCCAGGAGAAGACAAGACTGGAAAATACCTTGTTCTATGCTTACAGCATCCAATCCTGAATGGTAAACAGGACCAGAAAAAGAATATCGATTCACATTTACCTACATATTTTGGGGAAGGTTCACATCGATGAAGCAGAGTACCAACTTTGAGAAAGAGTCATTGGAAGGCAGTGTGGCTGAATGATACAGTATCATGGCGAACAATGTGACCAGCATTACAGACATGCTATTGGGGAACTTCAGAGGCAAGAAGAGCTATCCTGTTTAATGTAAGCAGGCTCTGAAGACCCAGGTCCTCATGATTAATTACAGCACTGCTACCATTTTCTCCTGGTGGGACATATAAAATTAACCAGGGAGAGTGCATTGAACAACAAAACGCCTGAAGGGATGGTTCCTGGATTTGAACAAGAAGAGATGGTACTTGGACCCTACAAAGAATCTTTCAATGTGCCAACTGGACAATAAGCAATACATAAATAACTCTTCTCTATCCATCTTCATGAATAAGACACTGTACCTCTCATGGGTCCATATATTTTGAAACATTTTTAAATCAAATTATTTATATAGACAGGAGCCCTACATTGCAAAAAATATTTTCCCAGGGCCCTGAACACCCTGCGGTCAGCTCTGAGAAGGAGAATATCCTGCCTTATGCAGGCAGAACTTACCTTGCTTCTTATTTCTTGGCTGCTCAACTTGTTTTGGTTTTTGCATAAGTTGTTGACAGCAGGAGAGTTTTGTTTCAAGTGCTAATGGGTCCTGTGGTGAGATTCAGTGGTAAGACTGAAGGATCTGACAGAGTGGCAAAGGCAAATTTCTAATACCACAGTATTAAGATTATTAGTAGTTCCTCCTATGGTTTTTATAAAAAATTGAAAGGAAGCGAGACATTTCTTATTTTATGTCATGATGGGTGAAAGCTCCACATTATTAAGTTCTGTTCTCCCTATGGAAGATGTTAGATTTTTCGTTGGGCCTGGGAACTTTCTAAACCTAATGACCTGAAGTATTTAAGTTCCTGGCAGCAGTACCTTTGACCCTGGGGAAAAAATAGGGCAGAGAAAAAAGCTATATATATATACTAGGTTAGTTCCAATTGTCCATTAGGACCAATGTCTTCTTTTGATTCCTGAACTCATGAGTCCTGGGGAGATCCAGAGACCCATAAGCCCTCACCCTCCACCTGATTCTTTGATTTCTGGAAAAGAGTTGAGTCAGTGTCCCCGATACTGCTTTTAGTATGATGGCCCTGTGTGTAATAATACAAATTGCTAACCCTTCTTGAGGTTTATATGGGCCAGCCACTGCTCAAAGGATGTCGTGAGTTATCCTTGCTAATTCTCATAGATCTATGAATTAAATTTTATCATTATTCTCATGGAAGAGACAAATACCCAAGGTGCCCAAAAGTTAAGGTTTCATGGATAATAAATGACAGTAACCCAAGGCAATCTGATTATAGAGCCTGCTTTCCTGTCTACCATTCTATGCTGCCTCCCAAGAGCTTGCTAAATATTGGCTTCATTCGTATTTATATTCACCATGAAAATACTTGTTCCTTCTACACCATATTTTTGGATGGAGGTGTCTTGTTGCTTAAGAGTGATTCTCATTATTTAGTGTAAAACCCAAATGCCGCCAGGCCTCACTGTAGCTAAAATAAGGCACATCAACATCAGTGACCCCCCCCAAGTTCTTGTTCTTGCCCCCCCCGCTTAAGCAGCACTTCTGGTCCTCCTGCAAAGGTCCCCGTGAGTAGCGCTAGGAGATCTCAAGGAGGCTCAGTTTTGTTCGCGCATCATACTGTCACCTACACTCACCATTTGGCGTCACCGTAGTCGTCTGGCCACTCTAGTTAACTCAGGTGGCTAGAACTGTGGCCTTTCAAAGCCCTTGAAAGAGCCTTGCACTATTGACATTGCTGAATGAAGGTGTCTCCTAAATGATGCTAATGTCCGTGCTGAGGTGTTTTCTCCCAACAACTCCAAATTCATTTATCCTTGAGGTGAGGAGAGGAGCCATGCTTCCCAAAACAGGGTGTCAAAATTCCAGCATTCCAAAGCTGCAATGCCGGAATCTAGAATCTCACCAAGTCAACATCACTCATCATCAGGGAAATGCAAATCAAAACCACAATGAGATATCACTTCACACCTGTTAGAATGGCCATTAACAAAAAAGACAGCAAATAACAAGCGTTGGCTAGGATGTGGAGAAAAGGGAACCCCTTGTTGGTGAGAATGTAAATTAGTGCAGCCACTATGGAAAATAGTATGGAGGTTCCTCAAAAAAAAATAAATAAAAAATAGAAGTACCATATGATCCAGCAATTCCAAAGAAAATGAGAACACTAACTAGAAAAGATTCCTGCGCCCCCATGCTCACTGCAACGTTATTCACAACAGCCAAGATATGGGAACAACCAAAGTGTCCATTAATGGATGAATGGATACAGAAAGTGTGGTATAAATATATGATGGGATAGTATTTGGCCATAAAAAGGGAAGGAAATCCTGCCATTTGTGACACCATGAATGGACCCCGAGGGCATTAAGCTAAGTGAAATAAGTCACACAGAGAAAGACAAATGCTGAACAGTCTCACTTAGGTGTGCAATCTAAAATACAAAACAAAAACCAAACAAATACCAAGCTCATAGATACAGAGAACAGATTGGTGGTAGCCAAAGGCTGGCGGGTGGTGGGTGAAATGAGTGAAGGGGGTCACAAGGTACAAACTGCCAGTTAGAAAATGAACAAGTCCTAGGGATGTAACATACCTCATGATGACTACAGTTAATAATAACAATGTATTGCATATTTGAAAGTTGCTAGTAGGGTAGATCTTAAAAGTTCTTATCCCAAGAAAAAAAGGTTTTGTAACTACGTATGATGATGGACGTTAACTAGATTTATTGTGGTGATCATTTCAGAATATACACAAATTTCGAATCATGTTTTACACCTGAAGCTAACGTAAGATTATATATCAATCATGTCTCGATTTAAAAAACTGGAGAGAAAAATAAGAATCATACTAGTGTTTACAGTTTACTTAAAAATAATTTGAAATCTAATGTCATATTAAATGACCCTGTTAGAGAATAGATAAATAAACCTCTAAAAACAAAACTGAAAATTATTCAGTTGGGTACACATAAATATACATCATAAACCACCAAATCTATAACAGTCAATTAACTTTTTTAAAAATAAAAAGTGGCTATATACACAACGTCAGAAAGCTTCACGATTAAAGAGGCACTAATGAGAGAGGAAAAACACTGCATATTCATTACAATAAAAATAGTGCTATGAGTATGTGTAATCAACCTAATGAACTGGTGAAAATTACTATTACAACATGAAAATTAAAATTTCCGTTCATTTTTAAAACATTTCCAAATACTTATTTGGGCTCTTTTCTATAATATTTTTCTGAAAAGCAAAAGTGAAAAAAAATCACTAAATCTTTTGATACTTAATAATAAATTTATGAGGGTGAAATTGAGAATACTTAGCCAATTGGGCAAAAATAAATTTTGGTCCTTTGCTGCTTCCCTTTCAGTTTTTGTCCGTTATCGTTCCAGGGTTCACAGTCGTGCAGAGACCACAAAGTCTCTATGTCACGTTTCTTAGTCTTTGTAATTTATCTAGTGAAGTTGAATTAAAACTTAAAAACATTTTATTCTTTAGAAAGTTCAAAAAATCTGCTCCCCCAAGCCAAGCATGTGATTTATATAATGAAAACAAATAGTTGAATTACATATGTTATGCCAGATTAAAAAAAAAATCTCTGTCCTCAAAAGCAGGTGTGCACATCTCAGCACCCCAAAGCCTCAGTGCTGGGATCCAGAGTTTTATTGAGTCTCTCAGGAAATCTGTGTGGCACTCACTCACTCCTAACCTTTGTGGGAGCTCCAAACCAGTCCAGGGGGCAAGGAGTATGATCAGCACCCCATTCCTCCCATCTTCCTTAGTCCTTCCCACCTCTCCTCTGCAACCCCGCCCCCTGGCCCCCCACCAAGTACTCTTTCCTCCTACCTATGCATATCAATATACGCATATAAACGGGGAGGGAGTGAACATCATCCAAATAGCCCAACCTCTATTCCCAGTTTGGATTCAGTTAGAACACACTGCTACATATTTTGTAAAACAAATTGGATGGGGAGGTTTGCCCCATACGGAAGCCTAGGAGAGGCTGGAGGAGGGCAAATGAATAAATTCTGCATTGTCAGAACCTTAGAAAACCATAGACCCAACTTCTTCCTGAGGCTCTATAAGCAGGAAGCTCGCTAAGTTTGCAACTGGCTTGATATAATAGCTAAAAACGGACAAGATAGAATTTCGCTTTTAATTTTTAAATCTCTCAGTCTTAAAACTTAGCTTCAGGCCCCAAACTAAAAAGGACAAAAAGGATATACGAAGATCATGAAAAAGGAAAAACAGAAAGAAAGAAAAAGAGAGAAAGGGACCAAGAAGAAAAAGAAACACGGCTGGGGCCAGCTATAATGCAACTTCTCATTTTGCAGCGTTCATCTAACCTTAAAGCAACGTCCCCGGGGAAGTCAAAGGCCCGGCCCTGGGGTTTACCAGGACTTTCACTTCACTGGTTCCCCCTCACCGGCCCTTGCAGGCGTGGAAAGCAGAAGTTTACGACATTAAAATAGATCCCATTGTGCATGCAAGAGTAATACCATCAGCAAAGCATCTCTTCCTGTTAGTTCACTTCTTCAATTCTCAGCTTGGTTCTTTGCAACCCAATTAGATGCGCTCTGTCAGAAACCCTGCCTTGGCTTGAGCGAGAAGCTTTACAGGGTTTGCTGAAGCATCTGACCCCTTACTGTTTTGTAATTTCTGCAATAAATTCCTTAATGAGCCCCTGTGCCAGAGTGAGAAGAACAGGAAAAAAACCATTCTGACCTTCTCCAGAGCTCACCTTGACCCGGGGCACCTGTCACATCAGTCATTCTTCAGAGGGCGGACCTGCAAGGGGACCCAGGGCATTGGGATGTTACAAGAGAGCTGCCCTGATTTTCCTTTTGTTGTTTCTCATTTTTCTTTCTTTTTCCTCTTCACAACCTCGGAAAGGCATAGAAAGAAGCCGCTTTTCGGGTCGACTCAATTCTTATTCCTGTTTCCAAATCAGAAACAACTGGGAAACAAAACAAAACAAAACAAAGAAACAGTTGGAAACCAGGGAAAATCGCTAGAAAGCCAGAACCTTGCTGCAGCCTCAGCATCACACCTGAGAGCTTGTTAGCGGCCTCACCTGAAAGCTTATTAGAAATGCAGTATTTCAGGATCCATCCCAGACCTACGGAATTAGAATCTGCATTTTAACAAGCACCCCCCGCTGATTCCTATGTACAATAAGGTTTGAGAAACTTGGAAAACTTTACAAACGAACTCGTCTTGCCCCACAGGGACGTGCCCTTGTGTAAAATTTTGGGGTCACAGCGACACCTTGTGGTTTCTTTGGTAGTTGCTGTTGTGCTTTCTGGTAGGCAAGCTGCCTCTGAAGGCGGTCGGTTCATTCATCACTGGAGCGACAGGTGACCTTGTACCAGCGCCCAGAGGTCTCCGCGCGTTCTGCCTCTCTCCACCACGCTGGCAACTAAAGGGATAGAGGCCCTCTTCGAAGGATGTCTTCTGCTGAAGCTCAGGAAGGCCGAGAGGCTTAGCCCATTTTCTGCAGTCGAAACAGCAGGACAACAGATCTCAAAGCATTTCTTTACCCTTCACAAGACTCTTCATAAAATTCACAAAGCCATTAAAACTCAGAGGCACAAGATGGTTTTAGAGATCATCCAGATGCGTGGTCCTCGCCTTTCAGGGATGACGAACACTGTATATTATAGTTGATATTACTGAACATTTACTTTCAAGCACTGGTCTAAGCACCTGCATGCATTAAGTCGCTTAAACTCCACAAGCCAGTGAGGCAGGTGATACATACTATCTCTATTCTGTAGCTCCTCATCTGATAATTTTGTTAGTCGTTGTTGGTGGTTGAGAAAAATCTATACTAACAAGAAACTATTATGATGAATCTAGTAACTCTTGAAAATGAATTTGCATTGGATGAAACCCAATGGCTTATATATGGATTTGGGGAAGAACAGTGCATATGAATAAGCTTTGTTATCTACCCAGCCTCAGACTGTGCTTGGGCACACACAGACTTGTGGCCCTCTTGCAACAGCTCCAAGGCTCTCCAAAGGATTCATAGCCCACAGGCTGGGAATCCCCAGTGTAGAAGCACCCCCCGAATGCCTTATTGATGCCATACCATACAATCCTGAACACACCTGATTTCATCTGGTCTCTGGTGCCTTGGCCTTGGATGGCAGACTTTGGGGAGTAGCAGATGAGGAAATTGACTTCAGAGAAGTTGCCTATGGCTACACTTCTAGCTTGAAAAATTACACTACCGAGACAGAGTCCATGGCCAATCTCTCTTTTCTGTTCTCCAGCCTATACACCCTAGCAAGAATAATTTTCCCAAAGCACAGTTTTGTTTGGGTTATTCTCCAACTCAAAATTACCCCCAATTACATCCAGCTAGCTACGTAAGATAAAGCCCATTCTGATTACCTTGGTTTTCAAAGCAAAAATCTTACACCAACCAACCTGCTTGTCGCTACTCTTTTCATGTCTCCTATGCCGTCTAGACTATTCCTATTGTCCTTTGTGTTGTCAGGCCTCAGAGGAGACCTCTAGGAGGCCAGCTGGTGGCTACGGTGACCCTCCCTAGGAAGCACTGCCTTGGTTAAGTCACTTGGAATGCAGAGTTAGATCCTACATAGACATAGGAAAAGTCAGACAGCCTTCTCTCAAGAGCACACACAAGTTTACTGTAAAAAATATAATTACTGATTTGACCATGAAGTGCACACGCTGGTGGGTGTTCTGTTCTGATGGCCCTTATTGGAAGAAATAGCATAACCAGAAGGTAGCTTGGTCAGCATGAGTCTTAGGCATTTCTTATTTCTGGCTGCCCAGTACCAATTCCCTCTTCCTAAAAAATACATTATTTCCTTTTGAGACACCCTCTCTTCACACTGGTGGATATAGTCTGGGAGACAGTGACTAAAATTCTGGCACTTTCTGGTTAGTGGGTAGAGAGGTGGCCCAGGCTCTTAGAACAGTAGATAATTGCACGCTCTCTTCCTGGTATTTCAATCTTGACCAGAGGATCAAAGAAATAGAAAAGAATTCTATTTCGTCCCCACGGTGGTGCCCTGGTCTTCCGGAGCCTTCTTTTAGACTTCCTGGTGGTCTTCAAATCCTACCCCCCAAGGGGGTGGGGGGATTGGATCACTGGGTGATGGACATTAAGGAGGGCGCGTGATGTAATGAGCACTGGGTAATATATAAGGACTGATGAAACACTGAACTCAGCTCTGAAACTAATAATATACTATATGTTAATTAATTGAATTTAAATTTAAAAAAATTTTTTAAATCCTATCCTCCAGAAATATCCTAGTTCCTGCCTGTTTCCAAGCTTCCACTTCATTGATTCTGTGAGACCTCAGCATCCTTCCAAAAAAAAAAAAAAAATTCTTTTGAATTAATTAATATGCTAGTCAACTATTGCTAGAATACGTCATATTAAAAAACAACCCTCAAAATCTCTGTTGTTTATACCAACTAGAATTTATTTTCCGAAGTCCGAGTTCTGTTGGTCAGCCGTGGCAGTGGTGCTTCAGACTTCAGGTCCAGATAGGTCTGTTCCACGGCCCTCTCATTTGAGGACAGAAGCAGCTACTCGGGACGTGCTCTTCTCATGATAGGTGGTGGACGGCAAGGTAGCCCTCGCAAGCACATTTTAAAAACTCTGTCCAGTGGGGCGCCCGGGTGGCTCTGTCGTTAAGCGTCTGCTTTCGGCTCAGGTCATGGTCCCAGGGTCCTGGGATCGAGACCCGCATCGGGCTCCCTGCTCCGCGGGAAGCCTGCTTCTCCCTCTCCCGCTCCCCGTGCTTGTGTTCCCTCTCTCGCTGTGTGTCTCTCTGTCAAATAAATAAAATAAAATCTTTAAAAAAAATAAAAATAAAAAACTCTGTCTAGCATCATCTATGTTAGCCTGCATTTCATTGGCCAAAGCAAGTTACGTGGTCAAACTTGATCTAATCTGTGTTATTCTTTACTCCACCGGCCAGCACCGCGAAGTCCCTATTGAAAGGGCATCCATCTTCTTCTTCTTCTTCTTCTTTTTTTTAACATATAATGTATTATTTGTTTCAGAGTACAGGTCTGTGGGAAGGGAAAAATGAAGGGGAGTAAGTCGGAGGGGGAGACGAACCATGAGAGAAGATGGACTCTGAGAAACAAACGGAGGGTTCTAGAGGGGAGGGGGGTGGGGGGATGGGTTAGCCCGGTGATGGGTATTAAGGAGGGCACGTACTGCATGGAGCACTAGGTGTTATGCACAAACAATGAATCATGGAACACTACATCAAAAACTAATGATGTAATGTACGGTGATTAACATAACATAATAAAATAAAATTTAAAAAAAAAAAGAAAGGGCATCCATGTATTTGTATTCTGTTAGGAGGAAAGGGTGCAAAATTAGGACCATTAACCTACCTTGGTTAGCCAGAAAATAATAAAATGTTAACATTATGTTAAGTTGTTAACATAATGTTAAATTAATTTTAAACATAGTTAATTTTATCATTCTTTGCCTTTAGGGTTTGTGCTGTCCAACTCCAGTTTAAAAAATTTCTGGTCCTTTGACCCAGGAATATCATTTAGTCCACAGTCCAGCTGAGGCAGGGACCCAACTTTGAATCTTTGTTAATGGCTGACCAACTGGCCCAGGCTTGGTTTTTTGTTTGTTTGTTTGTTGTTTTTTATTTTTTAAGATTTATTGATTTATTTATTTGAAAGAGAGAGAGCACATGGGGGGTGGGAGGGGTGGAGAGGGAGAGAGAATCTCCAGCAGATTCCCCGATAAGCATGGAGCCTGCCGGGCTGGTCCCAGGACCCTGAGATCATGACTTGAGCCAAAAACCAAGAGTTGGCTGGTTAACCGACTGAGCCACTCAGGCGCCCTGCAGCCTTGTTTTTTGAATACTTCATCTTATTCGCAGTGATCTGTAATGCCACCTTTGGGACCAAGTTTCCATAAATGCAGGAGTGTCTTGCTGGATTCTCTCTTCTGCTTCATTATTCTGTTCATCAACTTCTGTGCTGATACCGCCGCACTTCCCAATTATTCCATCTTTAATCTTTATTTAGAATCAGCTTGTCAAGTTCCACATATGCACACTAAAAATACTGATCAACATTTTAGGTGGAATTTCTTTGAATTAAAGATTAATATGGCGGGAAAGAGGGTTTTCAAGATAATAAATCTTCCTCTCCACGGAGGGTCTCTAATTACGTTCTGCAAAATTTTATAATTTTCTTCTTGTAGCACGCACACTATTTGTTAGATTTATTCCTAGAGATTTTATTTTGTGCTATGATTTAAATGTGGTCTTATAAAAATTACATCTTTTAACTATTTGCTGCACACATATATGTAGAATATAATCAATTTTTGTAGATTGCACTCAAAGCCAGCAACCTTTATCATATAGCTAACATTTGTATAATCCTTACCATGTGTCAGGCACTGTCTTAAGCATTTTTTATGTATGGAATACTTTCAAGTCCACAATGACTTTCTGAAGGAGGTATTATTATTATAACTACTCATATACGAGGGAACTGATGATATCCAGGGAAGAGCAGAGAGATTAAATAAATAGTCCAAGATCATAAATGGCGAAGCCAGGATTCAAACTCATTGTCCACTGTCCAGGGCGATAACCACAACACCATATTTGCCTCTTAACCTTGTTAAGCCCTTGCCTTTATGCAAATGATTTACTTGTCTGTTCTTTTAGAAAACCACAGAAACAGTGAGTACTTTAAAAAAAGCAACTAGCAAATACATGGTTAAGACCCTAGTGAAGCTATGCAAGGGGTGCATGGCTTGAGTGTGTGTGTGGGTGTGTGTATGTGTGTGTAGGAGGAACTTCATAAAGAGCAGCATCCTCAGAGCGAATGGAATTCCCCAAACCTTTGGGATTGCTGGTATACTTCCCGTAGGAGCTGGGCATTTCAGGCTATGTGGCGCTGGCCATGACAGGGCCTCCCTGGAGAGGCCAGCAGGCTCCAGAGAGGCCTGAATGGGGAAAGAAGCCTGGGGCCCGAGTGCAACAGACAGTGTCAAATGACAGGCCCTCTCCTTCCCCACCCCACCCCTGGATTTGTGCTGAATCAAAGGGCCATTCAGGCCCCTCCCTTTCACAGAGGGAGGCCAAAGGGGGCCATCCCTGGAGGCTGAAATGCAACAATCCCCTGGGCTTCTGCTCCAAACAGGCTTGGGTTTGAAACCACAGTATACTTGGCGCTGGTTTTACACACATTACTTTCCTGGTGCTGGGGGGGGGAAAGAAAAAGAATTAGTCGGATGAAAGGGGGAGGTCTGGAAGGAGGGGGAATTCTTTTTCCAGTCTAGTGAATGAGGTTAATAAGTGGAAAAATAAAACTACTCTCCGTGAAGGGTCTTTGGAAGGGTTACCAGGCCACAGTAATTAAAAGCAAATTAAAGGGCTATATCATTCATGCAGCCTCTCAGCCCCGAGGGAGCTGAGTCTGCTTCAGGGCAGCGCAGGGAGCGTGGGGAGGAGGGAGACGGGGGAGGACTGCCGGTGCTCGCATGTGGGGCAGCAACCAGTGAAAAGCAGGGACCCCTGCCTAGGTCTCCCCCTGTGGCATCCCAAATGCTACGTCGTGAATTAGGGAATTGATTGAATGATCATCTTCCAAAACCCCAGCAGGAATTGGACATTTGTTGACACATTTCCAAGGAATGTTTTTAGCACTTCGTGTCATGTGAAAAAAAAAAACCCACACCAAACCAGCCTTGGTTTTGGTCATCTTGAGGGAGTCACTGGATTCTCCGGCTCTCAGTTTCCTCTCTGTACAAGGAAGGTGCAAACTCGATCAATTTCTTTCCCAAACAGTGCTCTCCTAAGTCTTCTCTGAAGGAAGGGAAATAGAAATAGTCATTAAACAATTCAGCCCTTTTTGCTTCTGTCATTTTTGACCTCAGACCATTTGCAACACCAGCTGGTTGAGCAGTTAATTCTAACCAGTCCCGTCTCTGTGACATGTTAATGCTGTCACCAATTCCCTGTGACCCCAGGGGTCAGAGACACTGCCCGGGTTTGGCCCCTATTGCCACCTTGTGGGAGGTGTGGAAGGTTCCTGCCAGTCTCGTGTCTTTCTCAAGGAGGCTGACTTGTGACAAGCCAGCTGGGCGGTAAGAACTCGCAGCTTCCGAGCTAGCGGAGGGAGCCTGGTGGCCTACATTGAAGTGGTATCCCAGAGATCTACATCTGTATTTTCACAAATGCAGGGGAGATATTGCATGAGATTCTGCAACAATTAACACTTTCCCTGTGAAACCGTTCTTGAACTCCAAAGTCGTGTTATGATGTCCTTCCTTTGTTTTCCAAAGCACCCTGGCTATTTGCTACCCAAGAACCTAAAATTGTTAGTGGTTGGGCATGTTTACCTACTCTTCTTGTACACTTTCTTTGGTTTTGAGGTCAGAAACCATTGGCTTTTCACTAGGAATCCCCAGGACCTCGCAAAGTCCTTGCCCTACAAAGGGGATGGTGTTTTCCAAAAATAGCAACAGCAATATTTCCAGCATCACGAGTTCTTCCACAAACTTTCCCCTCCTCTGGGAGTCAGGGGGACTCCGTGACTGCCTCAACAAATCGAATCCTGCAGAATGCTTGATTTCCAAGGCTAGATTAGAAAAAGAAATAAGGATTTTCTGCCTGATGCTGCCTCCCTTGGGATGTTTACCCTTGAAACCAGCCACTGGGTTGTGGGGAGCAAACATGCCCCCAGCAGACAGCCAGCTACCACTGCCCGATGGATGATTGAAGGCACCTTCCGGTGATTCCATCCTATAGACTTCAAGTCTTGCCATTGTAGGGCAAGACAAGGTGTCCCTAGTCTGTCAGGTCCAAATTCTGGACCCACAGAATCGGTGAGCATAATGAATGTTCGCCCCGCCCCTCTAAGTATTGGGGTTATTATTCAGCCCTAGTATTTGGAACAGTGGTCAAGGATCAACACTACATACATCAGTGAATGGCCGCCCATGGGCCCTAGGAGATCCCTGCACCCTCCTAGGAGGTAGAAAAGAGATAGAACTATCCCAGGAAATAAGTGGAAATGTACTATGTTTCTCTAAGGTTTTAAGGCATAAATATCTATAAATACCTACTATACTGTAATAGAAAAGATTCTTTTAAAAATCAGGACTCTACAAAAAAATGCAAGTATCAGCTATGGCAATACATAAGTGTATGAAAACATATTTTGCAATACATAAGGGTATCAAATAATCACACTGTATCCCTTAAACTTACACAATGTTATATGTCAATTATATCTCAATTAAGGTGGAAAAAACAAACAAACAAAAAATCAGGTTTCTATCAAGCCATGAAAAGACATGGAGGAAACTTCAATGCATATTACTAAGTGAAAGAAGCCAATCTGAAGAGCCGATCGATTGTGATTCCAGCTAATACGACCTTCTGAAAAAGGTGGAACTATGGAAGCAGTAAAAAATATCAGTGGTTGCCAAAGGTTAGGGGGGAGAGAATGAATAGGCAGAGCACACTGGGTTTTTAGGGCACTGAGACTATTCTATTTACTGTAATGGTGGATCCGTGTTATCATATATCCAAACCGATAGAATGTACAACACTAAGAGTGAACACTAAGGTAAACTACAGGCTTTGTTGGTTTTCAGTGTTGGTTTCTAAATTCAGTATCAGTTTCTAGATTGTAACAATGTCAGTGTTGGTTTTGAAATTGTAACAAATGTACCTCTCCTGCTGAAGGTGGCGTCATCCGTGCTTGGGTAGGACAGGAAGTATACGGGAGGTATCTGTATTTTCTATTTAGTTATGTTTTCTTTCCATTCAATTTTGCTGTAAAACTAAACCGCTCTAAAAAATAAAGGCTAGGGGCACCTGGCTGGCTCAGTCAGTAGAGTATTCGACTCTTGATCTCAGGGTCGTGAGTTTGATCCGCATGTTGGATCGTAGAGATTACTTTAGAAATAAATTAAATTAAAAATAAAGGCTATTTTTTAAAAAGGTCATTTAAATAGGGTCTTATTTGTTTAAGAGCCTAGGGATGCCTTCTTCCCTCTCCCCAGCCTTCTTGCAAATAAACAAGCTGTGGATTTTTAGCGTTTGCATCACTGCCTTGGAGCTTGAGGGTAAAGTCCGACCACGTACATCCCGGGTTAATTTACCTGGGGACTTAGTCTTTCCTTCCTTCCTTTCTTTGGTGTGCTGCATGTTATCTGGGAGCTGATCTGTTTCTAACATAATTTAAGGAGTCCTCTGTTTTTGCCTTGAGTGACAGGGAAAATACTTGAGCCTTAGAAGGCACAGAAGAAAATGAATGGCTTAGGAGGAGATTAAAACAAGGACTCCAGGGCACTTTGAATAATGAATTAAGCCTTCATTATTCTTGTTTCTCTAACAGTTATTAATTAGTAACTGTTTTCCATAAAAATATCAGTGGGATCATCATTCTTAAAACTGGCCAACATAAACGTGATGTTTAATTTTGTGTTGTAATTAAAATTAGATGTTATAATTGGCTTTTATTGTTATGTCTATTTATTTAATAGGTATCTCCTCGGAAGGTAGAGCAGCTGACCATGTAGTTTCCAGATTATCTGGATGGCAGGTTAATTTATATGCACATGTGTATGTATACACACTTGCCAAACATCTTGGAAGAAGAGTGGGTGTCTCTCTGCACCACAGAAACTTCCAACCTCCATGCAGCAGAGATCTGATGGCAGTTTCAATGGGCTGGGGCACCGCAGGACAGGGAAATGCATGGCCAGAAGCCTAGGCTGACAAGAGGGAAGTCTGAGAGTTGCTTTCTGTACATTTTTCACATAGAAATGATTACAACAGGTAGATTCTTTTTATTAGTAAAAAATATTTTAAGAATGTGCATTTGTTAATTGGTTTTTCAGTTTTGTCAGTGTTCAACATGTACAAAGGTTAACATGTCAAATGGTTTTATTTATTTTTAATTTTTTAAAAGATTTTATTTATTTATTTGAGAGAGAGAGAGAGCCCGGGGCAGTGGGGGGCAGAGGGAGAAGCAGACTCCGGGCTGAGTGCAGAGCCTGACTCGGGACTCGATCCAGGGATCCTGAGATCACGACCTGAGCCAAAGTCAGACGCTTAACTGACTGAGCCACCCAGGCGTCCCTCAAATGGTTTTATAAGGCTTTAATTGAAAACCAGCCATCCCCTGCTCTCCCTTTCCATTCCTGCTTTCCTCTCAACACAGATGATCACTTCTGATTCTTAAAGCTGTTTCTTAAAGCTGTTTCTTGTGGAGTTTGTCTCATATTTCTAAAATGTATGCTTGTACTACTATTTTTCATACCCTCATCTGTAAAATGGGTTTCACAACCTCACACGTTTGGTGTGAGCATTAAAAGGAATTAATTCAGGATGCCTGGCTGGCTAGTCACTAGATCAGGTGACTCTTGATCTTGGAGTCATGGTTCAAGCCACACACTGGGCATAGAGCTTACTTAAAAAAAAAAAAAGAAATTAAAAAAAAGGGAATTCATTCATAAAAAGGACTTTTAACAGTGCCTGGCACTGTTGTTATGTTAACTTTTTGCTTTTAGTTATTACCTATTGTCTTCTTACCATAAAAACATTATATTTAGCTGTGTTATACAACACCCCCCTTTACACACACACACACACACACACACACACACACACAGTTTCCCCTCCTGGCCAGTATTTTTTTATCATAAGTTTTTAAGACCTATATTTAGTGTTTACATTATTATAACCTTGAGTATCTATAGTTGAATCACATAGAATATTATGATTACATTTTCTTTCCTACTTGTGTTAATCATTATCGTTTTTTTTTACTTGTTTATTTGCTTAGTACAATTCTGACACCAATTCCAATGTGTATGTTTTTTCCACACAAGCAAAAAACTTCTCAGACACCAGCTAAGTGTCCTACAATTCAATTCAATCCCGACACTGTCAACCCGGAGACAGTGTCAGATCCCACAGGTGAAGGGGCCAGTCCCGCAGGACTGCCCTCTCTCCCACTTCAGAGGCCAATAGCAAGTCCAGATTGTCCCCTG
The DNA here is from genome assembly GCF_003265705.2 of Callorhinus ursinus. Classification (NCBI taxonomy): domain Eukaryota; kingdom Metazoa; phylum Chordata; class Mammalia; order Carnivora; family Otariidae; genus Callorhinus; species Callorhinus ursinus. The sequence continues at coordinate 31,833,561 of NW_027397066.1, read as the reverse complement.
TGCTTCTGACCCACCAGCTATCAGAGGTTCCCATGGCCCCCTTCCTGAATTCAGTTAATTTGCTCACGTGGCTCACAGAGCTCAGAGAAACATTTTACTTGCTAGATTACCAGTTCTTCATAAAAGAATATAACTCAGGAAGAGCCAGATGGGACAGCTTCATAGGGCGAGGTGTGGGGAAAGGGTGAGGAAACTCCACGCCCTGCCCAAGCAGGCTACCCTTCATGAATATCCATGTGTTCATCAACCCCATCCTTTTGGGTAATGATGGAGGCTCTATGACCGAGGCATGATTAATTATCACTGGTCTTTGGTGGCTAATTCATCCTCCAGCCCCTTTCCCCTCCCTGGTGGTTGGGGGGGGGGTGGGACTGAAAGTTCTAACCCTCCAATCACGTGGTTCATTCCCTGGCAACCAGCCCCCAACGGTAGGTTACCCAGGGGCTTTCCTCATCAACATGATGAGTCACCTCATCAACATCACAAAAGACACGTGTGTCGCTCTAATCAGGAACTTCCAAGGGTTTTAGGAGCTCTGTGCCAGGAACAGGGACAAAGACCAAATATATATTTATTATAAATCATAACGTCACATTTTACGTTCTATGGACCATGACTTCAATCATTCCCAACCCCTCCACCAGAAATCTCTTCTCAATATGTTCTAAAAGTGTAAACGTTTGGGGGGAGGCTATCCTTCCCAGGGCTCTCTCTCTCTCCTCGCGCTGTACTATGACTGGTGGTTCTCTAAGTGGGCTGCACAGCTGTCCCCCTGGGATTGCCTTTTACTATCAACCTCAAAATTCCTTTCCGTTCTCCTCTACGGTAGATCCTCTTTTTTTTCCCCTCCCATGAAATCTTCTTTCTTGCTTTCCATTTGCCTTTTGAGTGAGCACATCCTTCAACAGCTTCTAGGTTATGAATGTCTAAAAAATTATCTCACCCTCATACACGATTGATGGCTGGACTAGGTATAGAATTCTAAGTTGAAAATATTTTCCCCTAAGAAGTGTGAAGACATTGTTTTTTCCCTAGCTTCCGGTGCAGCTCTTGAGAAGCTCCTGAGAAGTCTCTTATTTTTTGAATGAGTCTAGTTACTTCATCTCTGGATGTGTTTAGAATCTTTGCTTTGTCCTTGGAATTCCAAAATTTTATAATTATGTGTCTTGGTGTGGGACTTTTAAAATCTATTATGCAGTGGGGTCCCTGGGTGGTTCAGTCGGTTAAGCAACTGACTCTTGATTTCAGCTCAGGTCACGATCTCAAGGTCATGAGATCAAGCCCTGTGTTGGGCTCCGTGCTCAGCAGGGAGTCTGCTTGAGAGTCTCTCTCTTCCTCTTCTTCTACCCCTCCCTCCATGCTCCCTCTCTCTAAAATAAAATGAATAAATTTTTTAAAAAATAAAATCTATTATACAGGGAACTCAATGAGTCCTCTCAATATGAAAACTCATGTACTTCATGTCTGAGAATTTTTTCTTAAATTACCTTTGAATATTTCAATCCCTCTATTTCCTCTGTTTTCTTGTTCTGCAACTTCTATTTTATTCAAACATTGTAAATTTTGGTCTGGTCTCCAAATTTTCATTTTTTCCTCTTATATTTCCATCTCTGATATTTTTCTGCTTTCTGGCATATTTCTCAAAATTTATCTTCCAACCTTTCTATTGTATTTTGCATGTCTGCTGTCATAGTTAATTTCCAAGAGCTTTTATATAACCTCCTCATTTCCTTCTTTTTTTTCCCCCTGAGCATATTAATGACAGTATCCTGAGGTTTTCTTCTGCCCTTTGCATTATTTCTATTTCTACTGAGCTCTTCAAAAAAAAAAAAATATTGTTTTGATCTCAGTTTTCCTATTAGAAAGTTTTCTCAGATGTTTGGTCATCCTTAGCTCCCATTTCATCTTTAAGAGTAAGGCACCAAAAAATGGATGGGAAGCTATGTGGGGTGTGTGTGAGTGTGTGTGTGTGTGTGTGCGTGTGTGTGTCCATGTACATACATGTGGTGTTGGGAGCTATAGGGAGCTTGCCAATGGGCAGAATTTTCTTTAGGGTGATCTTGCTGGGCTGTCAGCAATCCAAGACTGGAGTGGTGGAAAGGCGGTAAGGGCCCACAGTTTAGGAAGTAAAATTCTACTTCATCCTCAATTTCTGTTTGGTGCCCTGCCCTGACGTCACTGAACCGGAGTCTCTCTGGCCTCCCTTCTTTAGAGAGTCAGGCTCTGGATTTCTGAGGGGGATGGTAAAGGGTTGACAGACCTCAGTGGGAGTGTCTGTGTACCTCTTCTACGAACTTGTACCTTCTGTTCTCAGCCTCACTTTCAGCCCAGAGCCACCAACTCCAGAGGCTTACCAAGGTTCTGTGACAAATCAGGTGCCTCCAGGCTGCCCCAATGTTAGCAGTTCAGCCTCCTTTGGTCAGCTGAGTCTGAAGCACAAGTTCATAAGCTTCCCAGCTTCCAAAATATTTATTTCCTTTTCCACTTTATTTTCCTTTTGTTCTTGTGTATATATATATATATATATATATTCACTGTCATTTAGTGGAACTGGTGGTGGGGGGGCAGGTTTGGGGAGACACAAACCTGTAAATGATATTTTCAGCTTGCCACAATTAGGATTTTTGAGTGATAGAATTCAGTATAATGGTAAAATATAAACTGAGCTGCATTAATTTATTAATGCATTAATTTATCAATTGATTCCTATTGGATTCAGTGTTTACTTTTAAAATTTCCTGGGAGTGGGAGAGCTGGTTGTTTTTATAGGGTTTTATATTTCCATAGGACAGTGTCCTATTTGTGTTGCATGTTTAGATCAGGGGAAAAAAAGCACTGGAAATCAATAAATCATCTCAAGCATTAGAAAAAGAATAGCAAATTATACTCAAAGAAGCAGATGGAAGGAAATCGCAAAGATAAAATCAAAATGGGGATGCCTAGGAGGCTCTTGTTTATGTATCTGACTCTTAGTTTCAGCTCAGGTCTTGATCTCAGGGTCATGAGTTCAAGCCCTGTGTTGGGGAAAAAAAAAAAAATCAAAATGAACTGGGAAACAATGCACAATAGAGAAATTCAGCAAAGTCAAAAGTAAATCCTGGTGATACTGATCATAAACAAAAAAAGAGAAGACCTAAATTACCAATATTAGAAGTGAAAAAAAAAAAGGACTTCACCTTAGAGACTAACTACATCATATCATGAACCATTACATATTCAAGAGTTTTATATAAATTTGACAAATTCTTAGAAAAATAACCTGCAAAATAGACTTTAGGTATCTGAATAGCTCTTTAAATTTTTTTAAAAAATTGAATCTGTAATTTAATCATTCTCATAAAAAACAAACAAAACAAAACCCTCCAGGCTAAAATTTGGCCAGAGCTTTAAGAAATAAGACCAGTTTGACAAAAAGTCTGCTAGAGGACAGAAAAAGTGGAACAATTTGCAAGCTATTTTAAGAGGCCAGCACACCCTTGGCACCAAAATCTGACAAGGACATTATAAGAAAAGAAAACTAGAGGCCAATTCTACACATACATGAAAAAAATCCAGAATAGCGTATTAGTAACCTGTACCCAGGCCAACTTCCTGCTGATAACATTTCAGCTGTTCAGAACGCCAGGTTCCGTTTGTTCCAGAGTTGAAGGTGGTGGCCGTGTCTGACACACTGACCCAAAGAGGGGAGCATGGGAAGGATATACAGGAAAGCATGGAGAGCTGACCAGTCTTTCCTCCCCTCAGTCACACCTGTCATTTCAGAGAGATCAACCTCTTGTGATATGACCAGCTACCCATGATTATTTCTGAGACTCTTGGGTTATCCTTTTATTGTTTCACCTACTCATTGTTTTTCTTCTTCTTCTTTTTTTAACCATCAGAGGTCTTAACTCTCTTCTAGTGGTTAAGAGCACTGCTTCTGGAGACCGTTTTGGGTTCAGTACTAGCGATGAAACGAATTTGCGTCCATTTAATCAAGCACAACTCTTGGTTCCTTCTACTGTCGCAGCAGGTTTGAAGTAAGTGAGGAGGAGTGACTCCCTCCCTCACTACCTCGCTGACAGGTTATCATTCTGCCACATAGATATTTATTAAGCAAGTGTTTATTAACAAGCAGGTATTGAGCCATCTCTGTAAACTGTTCGTTAGGCTGAAGGAAGGCCCAGCTTTCTGTCCCTTCGGGTGCTTCGTCGACTGCCTGGCGTGATAAGGTCTTTCAAAACAAACTCACCAAATACACAGACACAGGGCTCTCTGCTTTAGAGCTGGCGTTGGCTGAAGAGTGAGCCAGTATCTTCCGATCCATGGCTGTATGCAGAACCAGCTGGGGGCTTAGCCTCGAGGTTTACCCTTGAGGGTGAAAGCCGAAAGAGTCAAGGGTCCACGTATTTCACCTGCGCAGTTGTGGGGAGTGTCTCTAAAATAGCTTAGCCGAGCCACATATGTTCAATACCTTTAATTGCACCACACAAACCCAGTTCTAAAATCCATCATGCTATTTAACCATCCACGATGATCACAAATGAAAACCCATTTCTGACATTCACCATACTGATTGGCAACGCATTAGGTGGGGACCAAGACACACACAAACTGAGCGTGCGCCGTAGCTGCCTCTCAAGCCCAGGCCCTGATTAGAATGTTCACTGACTACTGTTCATTAGAATAGACCACCCGAGGTGTTGCTCAGCCAAAGGAATACATATATCACACCGCATATATACAAGTATTTAAAAGTAAGCCACAGACATTGAAACAACATCCCTGCCACATCCTAATTAATGACCTGGACAAAGCATTCAACATTCCCATGTCTCAGTTGCCTCATTTGTCTGCACGCATGGGCTGTTGGGTCAACAGAATGAAATAATATTTGCAAAGGACTTAACATTGTGCCTGGCATACAAAAAGCAACTAATAAATGTAAGCTACTATTATAAGCTGTATGGTGTATGCCACTGTACATCTTCCATTTACTTCTCAGAAAGCCCTGGCTGCCAGTCCACACCGTGGTACAAATGGGGAAAATGAAACCGGGGTCCACTTACATATGCTGGATGTGACTACGTCCCAGGGACTGGACTGCCCTGTCCTCAGTTTACAAACCAGGAAATGATTTTTCCTCGGTATTTCCAGAGATGACTCATGATAACCAAGGTCATTAGAGACTGATGTATACATCAAAGTTTCAAGTTATAAATCATAATGAGAAATATAGAGACCAAGTACATTGGTTCTTTGAGTTCCTGGGAGTACGTGGTTGATATCTTTAGTGTGGGTTCATTTTATGCCATGGATGAATTACTGAAGACTTTGCATTATTCAAAACTCATGTAATTCAAAGCAAATGTTCCCATATTAATAAATTTAAAGTATGAAGGAGTATGTTCCCAGAGCACATAAATCTATACCCATTGGCGTGTAACTTCCTTTTAATGGTGCCTTTCATTTCTTCAGCATGATCTCTGGTATTTTGCAGAAATGAATCTGCTATATTGTAAGCATATCATATCATAATGGCTGTTAGGTCTTCTTCAGAGCCTTTTTATGATATCTAAAGTCTGTAATAAATGCATTGCTTTCAGTGCTTTTCTGTCCCACCACATTATAAGTGCTCTGATGACATGGTCATAGGATACAAAAAAGCATTTTAAATTATAATAACCTGACAACTGTCACTAAAATCACTTCAGGTTCTAAGCCATGTGAATAGCAGCATAGTTTAAAAGATACTAACAAAAGAAGAGAGGATTTCTGTTTTAGAACCAAAGTGTTACAGTTTGCAATTCACTTGTCCTAGCAGGTTTGAAATTGAGCAATTCTTTGTTTCTTTTTTAATTTGGGGGGTTTGCATGATTTCTCATTTTGAGCACAAAATAAAACCTTGTGAATGTTTTGTATCACGCAGTTACATGTAACTCAAATTCACTTAAAATGTAACTGTGGTACTGACAAATTCTTGCTTTTGGGGTCTTTTCCCTTTCAAGGAGTGTATAGCAGAAAGACCTTGGCTTTGAAGCCACCAGGCAGATCTAGGTCTAATTTAGTTTTTTTGACTTATTAGCTGTGTGGGACTCAGTTTCCTTACGTATAAAATGGGAATTACAAATGCCTGTCATACAGGGTGATTCTGGAGATGAATATTAATACTTACCACTTATTAGACAACTTACTATAGACCAATCGATTTATATATATTATTGGATTAATCTTACAGAAATTCCATGATGTAGAAATTACTATTCCATTGAGAAAAAAGGCTTGTGGAAGTTAAGTAACATGACCAAGGCCACTTAATTAATAAGCAGCAGAACTGGAATTCAAACTCAGGTTTGAACTGACTTCACATCAAGAGATGCTACTCTTCCTTCCCAGAACTAAATGAGATAATATCTTTAAAATTACCAAGAACAGTATCTGACACAAAGCAGATGATTAATAAATGGCAATTATTATGATGATTTTTGTGGGGAACTCCTCCCTCATGTCTAACACACACACACACTCTCTCTCTCACACACACACACACAGACAATTACAAAGAATCTGTATACTACATCGCCTTAACCTTCTTCCTTACTGATTTTATCTCTCATGGTATATAAATAGATACTATGAAAGGAGAAATGGAACTCCTTAAGGTCTTTTCAGAGAGCTTACAATAACAGAAAAATATCCATTGCTTTTCTTCCTAGAAATAGATAACTCTGGCAAAGTCACCAAGTTATCTGCCAATAAACTGAGTGTGTGTATTTGTATCCGAGGGCTGCTGGAACAAAGAGACACTGACTAGGTGACACAAACAACAGACGTTTCTTGCTTTGCAGTCTGCAAGTTTCCTTCTGTTGGCTGTGAGGGAGAATCTGTACTCTGCCTCTCTCTTCACTTCTGGTAGTTTGCTGTCGATCTTTGGTATTCTTTGGCCTCATGAGCATCACCCTGATCTCTGCCTTCTTCACATGGTGTCTTCCCTGTCTCTGTCTCTTCACAGTCTTCCCTTGTGCGTGTACGTCTTGGTGTCCAAACTTCCCCCTTTTAGGAGGAGACCGGTCATCACGGATTAGGGCCTACCCTAATGACTTCATTTTAACTTGATTACCTCTGTTAAAGACCCTCTTTCCAAATAAGGTCACACATTCTGAGCCACTGGCGGTTAGGACTTCAATCTATCTCTTGGGGGAGGGTTACAGTTCAACCAATAACGGTGTGTAGAAGTGTGCGTGCATGTAAGAGAATACGTGTGAGCAAGGCTAGCACTGGACAAAAAAGTGCGGGGAGAGGTAAGAATTGTTGCAGACCATCTACCGGCACATTGGATGTGTTAAGTCGTGACTCTTTGGGTTGCAAGTGACAGAGACTCAACTTGAAGTAGGTAAGCAAAGAGAGAATGTATTGGTTTATATAATCAAACTACAGAAATGGCAGGAAGGGAAGAGGCTTGAGGATCGAGAGACGTGAAAGCTGTCAAATCTCTTTCTCACCCTCTGCTCTTCTCGGGCATGCCACCTTCCTTCTTCCAGCCATCCCACGAGGCGGCAGGCATGATGCTCGACCACTCCACACTTCCATCCATACCGCCTCATAACCAGAGAATTAAGAACTTTCTTAGTTGGTGAGGGAAGGATGCCAATAGGCTCCCCTTGGATCACCTGACCTTCCTGAAACCACCCCCTGATCCTGAGGGGACCAGGAAATATGATTGGGTCCACCCGGAGCACGTGCCCATCTCCAGTCATGGGTCCGGGGCGACTAGGAGTGGCAAGGTTGAAATTGGAGAGGAGTAGTTGCCCAGAGAGGAGGACTGAACAGTCAAGGTTCATCACAGAAGGGCTCTGGCACATTTGCAGCTTGAGGTGCAGCTAGAAGTTTGGCTCCCTGCAAGCTTGCCTGGGGGCTAACGTCCCCAGGGATGATCTGACCCATGCTTTTGCTCTGTCCCGGGATCTCACATTCCTGGTTGTTGGGCAAGGCTGTGGTGGGGGCTGCCTGGCTCTACAAAACTCATTTCCTTCTTTTTCTGGACACAGAGCTACACTCCATTTCCCAGCTGCTTTGCAGTTTCACTATTGCGAAGCACTGACCAAGTCACTGAGTTCTAGCCAAAGGCATGAGGCTGAAAGTGATGTGTGGTTCTCCCAAGTCTGACCCCTAAAACCTCCCCTTCTCCACGCTCCTTCCCCTGATGCCAGTTTGAAGCAGATGGGTACGGCAGCTTGAAGGCAGACTGAAGTCACATCTTGAAGTTGGTGGAACTGTCACAGGGAAGGAGCCGAGGCTCCTGAATCCCTGCTTGGAGGAGAGGAGCCCCATTTTAGACTGATTCGAGTGAGAAGCAAACTTCCATTATTGGAGCAATTACACATTTCAGAGCTTTGTACAGCCTTGAGTGCTGCCCTACCAACAAACTTTCTTCCCTCTCTTCACCTTTGGCTTCCTCATCCCTGGTTTCCCCAATAGCTGGAGGAGAATCCTGGAACCACAGAGTTACGCTGGAATCCCAACTCTGCTGCTTAGCAGTGGTGTGACTTCAGGCAGGTCACCCATCTTCTTGCGGTGTGGTTTTTTCTTCTCTTCTCTCTCTCTTTTTTTTAAGATTTTATTTATTTATTTATTTATTTGATAGAGAGGGAGAGAGCACAAGCGGGTGGAGTGGCACGCAGAGGGAGAGAGAGAAGCAGGTTCCCTGCAGAGCAGGGGGATCCTGATGTAGGACTCGATCCCAGGACCCCAGGATCATGACCTGAGCCGAAGGCAGACGCTTAACCGACTGAGCCACCCAGGCGTGCGAGGTGTGGTTTTCTGATCTGTAGGAAAATCATGACTACTTCACAAGATTGAACCAGAAAGAGTATATGAAAATAGTCTAGTTGTGGATTCTAGGTGTTGACAGTGTGTCTGTGTGTGTGTGTATATATATATATATTTAATGATTTATTTTATTTATTTGTGAGAGAGAGAGAGTGGAGGGGCAGAGGGAAAGAATTTTCAAGCAGACTCCCTGCTGAGTGTGGAGCTGATGTGGGGCTCGATCTCATGACCCTGAAATCATGACCTGAACCAGAACCAAGAGTCAGATGGTGGAGCCACCCAGGCACCCCTAGTATATATATATTTTTTAACTGCCACAGGGTGACTTCATCCCAAATGACTTCCCACCTGGTTCCGGCTGTGTTGGGTACTATCTTGTCAGTAAGGAGATTCCTCAGTCTCAGAAAAAAGCCTTCTGACTTAGAAGACTAAATTATGTCCCTGGGCTATGGTAAACTGCTATTGTCACTGGTCCTCTTCCTACCAGGAGGCAGACTCCAGCACATATTAAATCCCAAGCTCTTGTCCTACGTCTCTGGAATGCATCACACAGGAGTACTTCTCAGTTCCAGGCTCGCAGCCCTCGGCTTCTCTTATTCATTCTTTCATTCGTTCGTTCATTCATCCATTCATACATGTGTCCATCTGTCTGCTTATTCATTCAAACCCGGAACAAAGATTTATTGCATGCCAACTCTGTGCTGGAGATCCAGAAGTGAAAAGGAAAGGCATATCTTCACCCCCATGAAGCTCCCATTCAAATGAGAAGTCAGAGAAGAGAATGGTAAGTGCCTCGGCTGGTACAGGGTGCTGCAGAGGCCCAGAGGAGGCCCACGGTCCAGGCGCTGGGGTCAGGAAAGTCAGGAAAATCCACAAGTAGCGATGCCTAGCACAAGCTTTTCCAAGCAAAGGGATGGCAAAGCTCTTTCTACCACAATTACTAGCTACCCTTGAAATCAAGCTACTGGGGCATCTTCCACTTGTCAGCTGTATCATTTAGATACACCATCACCATCACTCACCACCACCTCCCTCTCCAAGCCCTGCCCTGCCCAACTTCCAAACTTTTTAAGAATACAGTGCCCTGGGGGCGCCTGGGTGGCTCAGTTGGTTGAACATCCAACTCTTGGTTTTGGCTCAGGTCATGATCTCAGGGTCATAAAACTGAGCCCTGCATCAGCTCTGCTCTTGGCACAGAGTCTGCTTGGGATTCTCTCTCCCTCTCCCTCTACCCCTCCTGCTCATGCTCTCTCTCTAAAATAAAGAAACAAATCTTAAAAAAAAAATAAAGAATACAGTGCCCTGTGTAGTCTTGTAGCTATCAAAAATGCTTTTATGTCTCATTCCCTCCCCATAACCACCAACATCCCACTCAAAGGGGCATAAATATCTTTAAGGCATTCTGTATATATTGTATGTATGTATATGTACATATGTACAGTCTTCAAAATGTTGGTTACATATGCAAATGCTTTAAAATGTAAAATATAAGTATACATGTTTGCATACATATACGTACACACAATGTATATATATGTATATGCACCAATATACATATGTATAATCTCCAAATCTCTAAGGACACTAATTGTTCAGTTGGGGTTACTGTTGCTACCTCAGACACCAAACTTTATTAAATTTCTCCAGAAGCAATAATAAAAGGTGGCCTGGGCGCCTGGGTGGATCAGGTGGTTGAGCGACTGCCTTTGGCTCAGGTCATGCTCCTGGAGTCCCGGGATCGAGTCCCACATCGGGCTCCCTGCTCAATGGGGAGTCTGCTTCTCCCTCTGACCCGCTCCCCCCTCTTGTGCTCTCTCTCTCTTTCTCTCTCATTCTCTCTCTCAAATAAATAAATAAAATCTAAAATAAATAAATAAATAAATTTGTCTTAAAAATAATAATAAAAGGTGGCCTACAGCTTATTTTTCTAGCAATAAAAGCCAACAAACCCAACAAACTTGGCTGGCTGGCTGGAAGTGCTTGGCTGATATAAATTATTTTACCTTTTTCCTTTGAGAAAGCTTTATTGTTGGAATGGTGTTAATGATTTCTTCCCCTCCTTTGGTGTCTAGAATAATGCGTGCTATGATGCATGCCAAGGTTTGGATGACTACCAGCTGCCGGGAATTGCGTATTTACTGAGGGGTGGGACTGGAGATGTATTTTTTTATATATATCATTATTATCTCTGCCATATTCCCTCTCTGAGCTGTCTCCCCATTATGGGACTCCCAGATTGTTGGAATTTTTGATGGCCATGACAGTGATCCTTAGGGTACGGAGAGGAAAGAAGCTTTCTATTAGGTTTTATTAATAATACTAATGAGAATAACGATGATAGCATTTATAATAGCAACAATCAATACATATATAATTAAGAATTGTGCTCATTTACACGTATTACCTCATTTATGTCTCAATTTCACATATGACTTCATTCATGTCTCATAACTGCTCTGTGAGGTGAGTTCTAGTATTAGAATCCTGATTATACAGATGAGGAAGATAAGGCACAGAGAGGTTTAGTGATCTGCCCAAAGTCACACAGCAGTGGCAGAGATAGGATTGGAACCCAGGCAGTCTAGCTCTAGGGTCTACCCTCCTTACCCCTAAGCCATGTTGCCTTTTCACTACTTGTATGCACTTTAGTCCTGGAAGGACAAGGAGAAGAGCCAGGTATCTGAGGGGAGCAGGAGGTACTTCAAATACCTCATAAGACCGCGGGCTCTGAACTCGGGGCCCCGAACTTCTGGGTCCCCCTGTCCAGCAGGGGGCGCCCACAGTCCACATTTTCTGGGGTGTCCCCTTAAGGACAGAAGCCTCAGTTGTTGAGAACCAGAACTCCTGACCCTTATCAGGAAGAGCCCCCATTTTAAAACATTGTCTATCATTCTTGAAGTATTTATAGTCTACTAATCAAAGGAATGCTCCAGTGTGTGGAAAGAATCAAGGAAATAATACCCTACATTTCTTGGAGGACCTGCAATGGGCATGGATAACCACAAGCCCAATAAACCTGCATAATCTCCAAGCTTACAGCAGCACTTCCTGGCTCCAAATAAACCACAAAGACATGAGAGGCAGGGATTTTTCTTGCCACACTCAGAAAGCATGTGATTCACACGAACCCCTGCTCTCGGGGTGGCCACGAGCATAATAGTCCTCCCACCTGGTCTGTAAGGTCGGGGAGCCCGCGCTGGACGCGCTGCGCTGCCCTTTGGAACTTACGTTGAGGTGTCCTCTCTAGTGACCTTGTTAGGTGCTTTGTAGAAACTAGATCAGAGGAGCAGTGGAGAAGGCCAGACTTAACCTGGTCATGAGAGAGAGGACGTGGACACAATTTGTAGTTTTCACAATAGCGGGAGGAAGGTGGCTCGGGGAGGGGTCTGTACCCCTTCTCGGGCACCGCCTCCACCCTGGTAATACTCTGCAATGAAGAGTGGGTGGAGGGGGGCTAACTTTTAGGGGGGCCTCTCTGACGGGGAGCAGGAACCGAATGGATTGCCCTGAGGATCCCTAGCAGCCTGCAGGGCACCCTCCCCAGACCCTCCCAGTGACCCTTTCTCTGAATATCTTCTGGTGTAAGAAATCTGATTCAAATTAAACGAGAGGAAAAACACAGAGAGAAAGAAACTGATGCCGGCCTCCAGGGAGGGGCTAGAGATCTCCGGGGTTCAGATTCCGGTCCGGCCTCCTGTGGGCTGGGCAGCCCCCCGAAAGCTGATTTACCCTTTCTGCACCATGGCTTGGTCCCTTGAACGAGGAAGATGAGAAAATGCATCTCATAGGAGCACGTCCAGCGAATTAAGGCATGTTAAGAGGAAGCCCTGTGTTTGGCCTGTGGGAAGCGCCCGGTCGATATCAGCTGTTGTGAGCAAACCTATTCGCGCAGGCCAGCACTCCCCAGAGAAGGAACCTTGCTTTCTGCCACCACCGCGATCCACCAGGGTAGTTCTCTCTGTTCCGGGCCCCACTGGCACACTTCCTTTCTCCCCCTGCCCAGGAACATACCGCCCTCCTCACCACCTCTGATCTGCGACCTCCCTCCTTCAAGGTCATTGACTAGATGCCATGCCGGAAGTTTTCTCTCCTGGAATCGGGTCCCGGGCATTTACCCTCCTGACTAACTGGCTCGGGGTTGGGGTCAGTTGAAGTTCAAGAGGGCCAACATTCTGACTTCTACTGTTATTGATTTGTGGCGTTTCTAAGCCAAAGTGCACGGCCTCCAGGGCCAAGATTGCCGGCCCAACAATGCGTCCCTTCTCCCGTGGCCCTGTTTACCTTCTGGGAGCGGGCAGGGTGTGGCCAGAACTTGTGGGGTGGCAAGAGCACCAGGGTGTGGCGAGAACTCTGGGTGGGGCTGCCCAGGACAGGCCTTGGAGAAGGGAGCCCAGCCACCAGCCACAGGGGCCTGGGTCTAAAGGCTGAGGAGCCTCGGGCTCTCTGCTCCTCACACAACCACAACAACAACAACAGCAACACGAATAGCATTGCCTTTCCTGAGTCCTTATGAGCTACGTGTGGCACTCCAAGCGCTCCCTTCATCGTTAGCACCAGGGGCTACATGTGGGTCCCAGAACCACCACTCATGAACTGCGTGACTTTGGGGACTTGACTTAGCCTCTCGATTCCTCGACATCCTCCTCTGTAAGAAGTGGGGTGGTTAAAGTACCTTTGCGGATGGCAGGGCTGGAGGCGCCCACCGGACCCCACGGCCACCATGCTGGAGCCCAGGAAGGGCAAGGCAGAATTAGACCAGGTGATGTCGGGGTGGGGGAATTTATCTTGGTGACTTTTGGATGCCGGGTGCATGTAGGTGTAAGTAGGCAAAGCTAAGAATCCAGAAAAGAATTGCCAGAGAAGGAATTAACCATCAGATTTTATATGAAAATACCCACCTTGATCCTGAGAGATAATAGACCACCCAGCAAGAGTAGCAATTGAACGGAGTCTTGAGCACAGAAAACCAAAATAGAACTCACTGAAGTCAGCGTGAACAAAACTGAGGTCAATTACTTAAAACATTTTATGTACCATAAGAAGGCTTTCAATCAAGGAAGTAAAGTGTGTGTAAGTTGTAAAAGAAGGAGAAGGGGAAGAGGAGAAGAAAAAGCACCTTCCTTCTTGGGCTGTTGGAAGATGACGTGAGAAAGTCCTAGGATAGTTTCTGGCCCAAGGCAACGTTGGGTAAGTATTAGCAGTTGCTAATGTAAATTTCACATGCATGACTTCATGCCCGACTCACAACAATCCTGAAACAAGTCCTCTACAGAGCAGAAGCTTAGGGCACACTGAAAGAAGCAAGCAAAGCTGGGATTTGCTCCCAGGATTATCTGATTCTGAATCTCAAACTCTGGAACCAGAATCACTGTGTCTAACTGCCTTTCATTGACCAACCTCAACCCAAGAAACCGTGATTGAGTGCCTTGCTATGAACCAAGCTGCTGTGACTTTATCTAGTTGAAACATTCCAATGTTCTCAGTTTTCATAAACACTTACAGAGTTCTTTTCACTGGGCACCGAGCTGGGTCCTGGATCCACCTCCACGAGGGAGTTGTTGGTCTTGCCCACAAGGAGCCCACTGGCCAATCTGCAAACAGAAAAACCCCTGTGTTGTGATCAAACCACTTGACAGGTCTAAAGATTGTCTCCCCTTGCAATTCCATTTGGACAGCTACTTGAATTTCCTTACCACCCCGACATCACCTGGTCTAATTCTGCCTTGCCCTTCCTGGGCTCCAGCATGGTGGCCGTGGGATCCGGTGGGCGCCTCCAGCCCTGCCATCCACAAAGGTGCTTTAACCACCTTAACTAAAAACACCTATCCTGTTTTGCTTGAAATTCCCACCTCTAGATGGAGGTTTAAAGTAGACTGTTACATGGGGCACCTGGGTGGCTCAGTTGGTTTTAAGTGTCCAATTCTTGATTTCAGCTCTGGTCATGATCTCAGGGTCATGGGATCAAGCCCCACGTTGGGTTCTGCGCTGGGCATGGAGCCTGCTTAAGATTCTCCCTCTCCCTCTGCACCCTGCCCCCCTATCCCCCAACCCCCATGCTTTCTCTCTCTCTCTCTCAAATAAATGAATAAATCTTTCAATGAAAAAAACTTTCTCTAAAAAAAAAAAAAGTACACTGTTACATAAGGTGAAAGAAAGGAATAAACTGGGGGAGACATTGACCATCCATTTATCAGTTATTGATTAATCCTTGAAAGACTAGAAAGATTTGGTAAGGGTTGGAGGAAAGGAAAGACACTCCCACTGGGCACAGGCCTCCTCTAAGTAGAGGATTTGAAAATTGCAACCAGATTCTAGAAGAGAGGTCGGGTAAACGTTACCACGGAGAAACTAGGGAGAAAGTAGTAGATGAGATTTGCTATCTGCAGGTGTAATTCACCCTCAAGGTGTATTGTAGATGGCTGCCTAGGGAGACTCGAAACACCAAAATCAAATCCATGCATTTATGAAACAGACATGGGCGGAATACTCCATGGGCACTATGCACAACCGTGGGGATTTCACATGAAACTCACCCCAGTCCCTGCCGCCAGGTGCCTTAGAGTATAATCTTCGACTAAATGTCAACAAAGAAAAGTGTAATCCAATCAATTGAATTAATCTGAGTGTTTACAGCCTTAAGTGTGTGGCTAGCATTGAGCGCTAGAAAGGGGGCCTTGGAGCCCACTCTCTTCATGTTTATCCAGCCGCCGGGAGGGCCCAAGTTACAATCAGGAGAGGTGTGAGCTAGTTGCCAGGGCCAGAGAAAGCCTTCTCAGGCTCTCCATCATGGGTAAATTTGTCACATTGGTACTTATGGAGGCTTCCACTGGGCCCAGGGCTGTTCTAAACACTTGACACCTGATGGTCCATTTAATCCTCACAATAAACCTATGGGGTACATGTACTGCGCCCCTCCAAAATGTGAGGGCTGGATCCAGAGGTGGAGTGATTTACTCCAGGTGTCTCATGCAGCTAGGTAGAGAGCAGGGAATGACAATCGGGCGCCGGGGCTAGAAGCAGTTCTTCTGCAGGCACCAAATAGCCTCATCAGGTGGGGCTTGGGGTCCTTGGTCATTTGATTGTGCGTGGCTAGGACACAATACAGACATGCCTCTCATGGCAATTTCATTATAGGGCATCCGGCTTGTACCCCAGTCTCCTATAAATGTGGGCCCCGTGCCTCAGTTTCCCTGAGCCTGACTGCCTTAGGGTGCTCAGAAGAAAATCAAACCCCCCACTAGGAATGTGAAAGGATCGAACCCCAAAGCGAATGTATCAGAGCTCCACCAGAACACAGATGGTACAAGATCTTACAGCAGGAGCATCGGGACCAGAAGCCCGGGTTTGTTGGTTTTTTGTTTTTTTGGTTTTTGGCTTCCGTCATGGTACTTTATACTTGGAAAGAGAAAGGAAGGACTGAATACAGGAATGAAGTTCTGAGGACATGGAGCCCCACTTACAAACACATATGTAAGAAGTTATCCCACAGCTGAGGAGCTCAATGGGTACCATGGAGTGTGCTTTCTATCAACCGGCTTCACTCATAGGGCAGGGGCTCCCTCAAAGTGGGAACTTTGGGGAACCCCGGGAGATGGGGCCCAGAACTGGAGGGGGGGCAAGCCCAGTTTCAGAATCTCGAGGTAAGCGTTTGAGAGCAGGTAGACTTGAACCCACAGGGTTTGGGAGAGGTTGTGAAATGCGCTGAGTTAAACCGAAACTGGAGGCTCGCTAGGCTCTGAGAGTGGAAGTTCTGAAACTTGTTCTGTTAGAGCCTCAGGACTTTCGGTGGTTAGGAGAAGGCGGGCCCAGGGGTGTGGCCCGGGAGGATGGTGGGGGGATGGTAAGGCTCCCAACCCCTAGATGCTTTAGAGCAGGACCCAGGGGATGCAGTGCTGGTCAGAAAGGGCTTGGGTTTGACCCCACTGACAGAGTTTGCTCAGAGGAGGGCCTCCAGTGGAAAAAGGTGCCTGTGGAACCCAGGAAATCCACACTCGATCTTAGCCGAGAGGTCGAGAAGTGATGGAACTCGGGAAATCCAAAAGAGCCATAAAACTGGGGCGCCTGGGTGGCTTCTGCCTCCGGCTCAGATCATGATCCCAGGGTCTTGGGATCGAGCCCCGCATCAGGCTCCCTGCCCAGCGGGAGGTCTGCTTCTCCCTCTCCAACCCCCCCCCACCCCGCCGCCGCTTGTGTTCCCTCTCTCGCTCTCTCTGTCCAATAAATAACTAAAGGAGCCATAAAGCTTTTACTATTTCAGTTCACTCCAACTCAACTGAATTCAACGAATTCAGCTATTTACCGTGTACTGGCTGGAAGCTAGGAATACAACAGTGAACAAGATAGACAAACTCTTCCCCTGCCTGCAAGAAGTTTAGAGTCTGAAGGTTGACGCAGATCAAAGCACAATGAAATCAACATTGGATTACAAATTGCAATGCAAGCCATGAGACCTAGCCGCCCAGCTGCTTTAGATAGAGAGGGTCCTCCAAGGAAGTGACTTTTCCTTCGCAGCTAGCAGGGTGAGGAGCCCCCCAGGGGAAGAGTGGCTGCCAGTCAGCAGCTTGCCTGCCTCCCCCCACTTCTCCCTCCTCCAGAATCAGCACTGCCTAATCCCCATGGCTTCAGCCAGCCCTCTGATGCTTCTGAAAGATTTTCTTCCTGCTGCATCTAGATTTTCCAGTTTTTTCTGGCAGAAGCTTTGGTGTGCTGTAGGCTACTTTATCCCCCATAGAAGTGGAATTCACAGCACTTATTTTCACACATTTCTTTCTTTTTCAACTACACACGTGGTACACAAATGCAATATCCTTATACACACCAACTTAAAATAACGAACAATACAACAGTAAATCATTGACGGTCCTCTTTGCTCCTCTCCAAGGCTTTCTGCCCATAGGTAACGGAGAAGGATGAAGACTTCTTACCCTCCTTGGTGTCTCCCCTCCGTGTGAAGTTGTGACGCTCCTGTCCACTCTTCCTCTCGCTTTCTGGCATGCCTAGGGGAGGAAGAAGGTGGCGGCACTTAGTTGGTGAGTTTGGGAACCGTACCAGAGGGGCTTAGCTCCAGTTTTGCCTCTCTTCCTCCTGGGAGTGAGCTGTCCGTAAGAAAGGCAAATTCTCCTCTGTCCTGAGTGTTACTGGTCATCACCGCCACGTCCCCTCCCCTGGGGCGGGAAGGCCACCAGTCCAGTCCTACACAGGCAGGTATGTTGGCCCTGTCCTAGGCTTCGATTAACAGACCATCTGGATCTCACATAAAGCATGCCCTCCAGCTTAGCCGTTTTCTGCAAAAAAAAGGGAGTATTTTGAACCACATCTGACATGCCTTTGGTGGGACCTAATTTTCATCCCCAATCTCAGCTTCAAGGCAGTTCAGGAAATGGCATGTTTAGTTTTCCAGGCTCTGCAGTCCCAGAAGGCGTGTTAGGAAAAGGTTGCATGAATGCAGAGGGCCAATGTACCGCATCCGTCCTGAGTGTGAGCGGTGTGCGTCACAGTGTATCTTGCATCTGTACCAGGGTGGCTTGTTAGTCCTGGAAGCGTCCTAATCTGACACCCGAGGGTCAGGTATGTGGTTCAGTATTAAGGTTGTATTATCTGCCTCTACTCACTGGAGTCAACTGATTTTACCAAGAGCACCTGACGGATGTTCCCTAGTCAGATTAGTATAGATCAGTTTGCAATGCATTCCTAGAAAATACTAAATTTTGATAAACACTATCAAGTTACTTTCTAAAGAAATCTGTAATCAATCCTCCCATTACCAGCAGTTGAGAATGTCCTTTTCCCATCATCTTAGAAGCTCTGGGGTCTCTTTCCCCTTTTTCTTGGCATGGCCTCCTTATTCATTCCGAGAGCACTAAATAGTAATGTAGTGAGGACAATAACTATGGTTTATGGAGCAAAACTCTACATTGCATGAAGTAAGGACTTTACAGACACGGTTTCATTCCATTCTGACAACCCCATCACATCGATATGAGCTGCCCCTGTGTTACAGACCAGGCAAGTGAAGTCCTGAGCGGTTAGAGAGATTGCTGGGCCTTCAGAATGGCCACGGACACCGCCGACACGTGAATAAAGGCGATCCTCTCTGAAGCCTGTGTGCTTAGGAGCAGAAGCATCAAAAAAAAAAAAAAAAAAAAAGACAGACTTAATGGCAAGGTTCTTACCATTTTCATAATAGTATTTGGTTGGTATTTGATTATTCAAATGATCTCTCAAGGTCAGAGTTGTGTCTACCTCCAGCAGT
Organism: Callorhinus ursinus; assembly: GCF_003265705.2. NCBI lineage: Eukaryota > Metazoa > Chordata > Mammalia > Carnivora > Otariidae > Callorhinus > Callorhinus ursinus. Next base: position 31,814,501 of record NW_027397066.1, on the reverse strand, counting down.
GCAGAAATAAAATCTTTTTTTGAAGAAGGAAGATCATCCTTAGGATGTAAGCAGCTTTCTATGAACTCTGGGGGGGATCGTGTTGATTCCATTGCTCACCTGGGCTGTCTGTGCGGGAGATGAGCGCAAGTACGATGACCTCCATTTTAGAATACAGAAAGGAGACCAAAGCTTTCCGGTTTGCAAGTGGCCAGTCCAAGATTCCAATCGATAGATTCAGCCCCTGACTTCATGTTTGCCCTGTGTGTGTGCGCGCGTGCATGTGCGTGCATGTGCGTGCATGCCTTATTTAAAAAGGGTCAGAATGGAAGTGCACGGGGAGAGGGAGGTTGTGTGTGTTTGTGGTGGAAGGGCAGTGCTAGCAATTTGGAGAAGCTGACTTTAGGCATCATCCCTTGGAATACCCGGAGACTTAAAAAGCTGACGTGGAGGTCATAGGTTGGCAGGATGAGCCCAGGAGATAAAGATTTCTTCATTTATTTAAGATAAGATAAGGAGGTCTCCATAGGTCCCCTCTGTCCTCTACACCCTCCCACCTCCACACCCACCTTGCCCCACACCACTCAGCTCCAAAGCACCACTTTAGGAAGTCCGAGTCTCCAGAGGGGGAGACCTTAGAGTGTGCATTCTCTGACAGGGTCAGCAGATGAGTTTATCTGCTGGGTTTGCAGCCCAATAGTGTCAGGTGTGGACTGACTCTGAAGCTAGTAAAGCTTCAAGGGATTCACGTGCATAATTCCTTCTAAATTCTGGGATGGTACCAGTGTCATGCTCTCTTGCCATTTGCTTTTATGAAATTTGCAAGAGTACAATATTTTAATTGCATCTGGCCAAGATTCCTGTTTGACTTCTGTTCGTGTCAATGGGACTGAAGCAGCTCCAGGAAAAGGGTATTATCTCAGGAATTCCATTTTGTTTGGGGTTCTTAGAAGGTATGCATGTGTTCATATTACTTCCATGCTGAGTTACTGTCAGCTCATTCCAGGGTGGGAAGGAATAATATCCAGGAATACTTTTATCACCCACGGGGCTAGCATGGACACCTGAAGCCGCAGGGTCCGAGGTCATATTGCAATAGGAATGTGTCCTGTGACATCTGGCCCAGATGTGCCAGTGGAAGAACAGGGTCAGAAGCGAATCCATAGAAAATTCTTCCAGTCATCAAGGTGCGTAAAATCATAAGCAGGGGACTCGTTCTCATCAATACCTGCTCCAAACAGAAGTTCTTTCCTATCAAGAGTCTACTCTCTTTTTCTTTGTTTATTCATTTGTTTTGTTTCTTAAATTCCACATATAAGGGGTGCCTGGGTGGCTGTCAGTTAAGCGTCTGCCTTAGGCTCAGGTCATGATCCCAGGCTCCTGGGATCGAGTCCTGTGTCGGGCTCCAGGCTCAGCATGGAGTCTGTTCCTCCCTCCCCTCCCTGCCGCTCCCCCTGTTCATGCTTGCTGTCTCTCTCTCTCTCTCTCAAATAGATACATAAAATATTTAAAAAATTTTCACGTATAAGAGAAATCATATGGTATCGACAAACAAAACCAGACTGTTTAATACAGAGAACTGGGGGTTGCCAGAGGGGAGGTGGGGGGGGGAAATGGATGAAACAGGTGAAGAGGATCAGGAGCACACTTATGATGAGCACTGAGTCATGTACAGAATTGTTGGATCATTAAATTGTACCTGAAACTAATAGAGTACTGTATGTTATTTATACTTCAATTAAAAAAAGGCATCTACTCAATAATGCTGCGAATTATAAATGAAGCGTATATATATATGTCTTTCCCTTTTGAAGGAATCACATGAAATAGATTTTTTTTTTCAGAATTTCTGTATTTATAGGACACAAGCCTATAGCAATTCTACAAAGGTGAGTACATTGGTGTGTGAAGTCACATGTTTTATGCATCCAGTTATTAAGAGCAAATTTTAATCAACCTCAGGAGAGGAAAGATTGGCTTGTCTTTTTATTCTCTCAATAAAAAAAATTATGAAATTGTTGCCATAGAAAGAGGCTATTAAAGACTATGCATCTAAAAAGTGCAGAAAGTAAGTATTGTAAAGATAGCCAGGCAGTTTGCTAAGAGGTACTATGATATTTTTATAGATTTTGTAATGTTTAACATATCTTTTGGCTTTTAAATTTTATAGTTTATTTGGACTTCTTTTCTCATTTGAAATAAATATTCATATATTCACATAATCATGGCTGATTTTGTATTTGTATTTGTTATATTCTTTTTTTATGAGTCCCGCCCCTTCCCAAATAGGTAAGCTTTGGGTCTCACAAAACCTGGATTTACTCCTGACCGAATTATACCTTTTTTTTTTTTTTGATAGAGAGAGAGAGCGAGAGAGCGAGAGAGAGCACCAGCAGGTGCCCGGGGGGAGGAGGGGTTGGGCAGAGGGAGTGAGGAGAGAGAGAATCTTGAGCAGGTTTCACACCCAGCGTGGAGCCCACCACAGGGCTCGATCTCACAACCCTGAGATCATGACCAGAGCCGAAATCGAGAGTCAAAGGCTTAACCAACGGAGCCACCCAAGAGCCCCTACACTGCATTTCTGAGACTCACGTCCCACATGGCCGCCTGCCCATCCTTCTTGTCCTGCCCCGCCTTCCAATAAGAGTGTATTTCTCCCTGATTTCTTTTGTCATTCTCACTTACCAAGACAATCTCCGATTTAATCGCAGCCAACTTGCCAGCCCATGTATTAAATTCTTGTAAAATCAGCAGCAGAGCTTTTTGCAATGTCTGGCAGGCAAAATACTTGTAGGCATATTAAATTTGGTCTAATTAAAAGCTCAAATGAAACCAATTGTTTCACTCCATTCTTTATGAGGGAAGAGAGGCCTTTAAATGAAATTAGCCAGATGACTCTTTTCATTTCAAACATTCAGGTCAGCCATTTTCTCACATTCTACTTTTAGAATTTCAGGAGTAAAAAGAAAGTTCTGATTAGTAAGGTTGAAAGCTTCTGTTTATTAAAAAAAAAATAAGGTTGGGTTGCACAGTCTTACATGAGTTTTTAAGGCAGTTGTGGACTGACAAGTATACAGCTAGTATACAAGGGACTAGACTAATCTTCTTGGTTTCTGCATACAATCGAGTTACTCATGCATAGACTCATGATGCCCTTAGGCTCTGAGCTGACATCTTTCTTTTCCCTTCTTCCTTAGTTCCTTCCTTATTTTTCTATCTCCATTGAAACACACATTAAGTTGTGACTTTAAATATGCAGGTATTCTTTTTTTTAAAAAGATTTTATTTATTTATATGTTTAGAGAGGGGAGGGGCAAAGGGAGAGGGAGAGAGAATCTCAAGCAGACTCCGCGCCAAATGCAGAGCCCAGGTGGCCTCAATCTCAGACCCTGAGATCCCAACCTGAGCCGAAATCAAGAGCGGATGCTTAACCGGCTGAGCCACCCAGGCGCCCCAAATGTGCATGTACTCTTATAAAACATGTAGTTTATTTTGTGTATATATGTGTACCTACTTTATATGAATGGGTGTGTGATATTGTTTCCTACTTTTCTCACTCTGCACTATTTTTTTTTGAAAGATTTTATTTATTTATTTGACAGAAAGAGACACAGTGAGAGAGGGAACACAAGCAGGGGGAGTGGGAGAGGGAGAAGCAGGCTTCTTGCCGAGCAGGGAGCCCGAAGCGGGGCTCGATCTCAGGACCCTGGGATCATGACCCACGCCGAAGGCAGATGCTCAACGACTGAGCCACCCAGGCACCCCACTCCATACTATTTTTGAGAGACAGCAATATTGACTTACATGTGTTCTTTGTATGGTCCTTGTAAAGATTTTGAAAATACCTTCTTCCATTCTGCTAACTACTGCTGACTTCACTGAAAAAAAAATTTTTTTGGTACAATCCAATCCATCAAAACCTTGCCAGGGGGTTTATATATTTTCAGTCTTGTTGAAGAAATCTCTCCCTACTGGGAGCTCATAGTGATGGTCTCCTGCATTTCCTTCAGTTAGCTTTTAGTTTTTTTCTTTATACCAGGTATCTGTCTTTGTAAATGATATAAGGTAGTGATTCAGTTCTTCTCAAGCCATTTCCTAAGTGACTTTTCATTCATTAATGTGTGGTACCACCGTTCTTACATAACACAAGCCCATATGTGCCAGGATGCATTTCCAGCTTGTCTCTTCAGTTTCATTGGTCTGTTTTCTCCTTCTTTCTCAGGTGTATTGCTAAAACGAAATCACAGATACCTAGAAACTGAATAAAACACTACTACATAACTTTTCAGTTAAAACAAATAAGAATGATATGAATTTCCAGGGTGTGCAGGTGTGTGGGCCCAATGGCAAACTTTCACAGGAACCCAAAGCAGCCTTCATTACAAGAGGACTCCAGGAATCCTTCAGTAGTATTTGCTTTGTCTTCTCTTTAAAGAAGATTTTCCACCATGGAAAACGTAAGCCCGTGCCAAGAATTGTAAACGTAGATCTCCTGATTCTTTGTGTTTACACCTACTAGTCCCCAAGTGACCTTCCAGATTTTCTACAGGTTTCAAAGGAAGATATAATCATCAGTAACACTTCTTCCACTTTTGAAAATTAAAATTACTTGAGAGGAAGAATGTAGAAAAAAAAGGTAGGACTTTGGAATACGTGTGGCTTTATTTATATATATATAACAAAGATTGAGTTTTTAGGGACTGATAATCCTATATGTTTAGTTCTTCCTTAGTTCATTCATATGATGTTATTCATTGAACCCTTCCCAAAAAGATCACTAGTAAATTTCAACTAATTGTCTTGGAAGCATTTTTGGGATCCTCCACTTTTTCCATAGATAATTGTAAATCCTTGCCCTTTTCAATTCTTCCTCATAAATAATTTATTAATAAATGAAAAAGTGACATTCAGAAAAAAAAAAGAAGACAAATAACAAAACCCTTGGGGATGAGCAAACAACAGCCCCATCTCAGGATTCCCACCACCCTATGTGGCATCTCTGTTTGAATCAGAAAGAGGCATGTGTTTTGGGTGATCCCAACCCTGAGGGGGCTATGAGAAGTGAGCTAAAGGTCCCTTTGGGCAAAGAAACAACATTCCTTCCTTTCTGCCGGGCCTCCACTCACCCCTTCCAGGCCTGATGGTGCACTGAGCAGAAGACATTACATACACTACGGGGCAACTCTGTCTGGATGCCAAAATTCAGGGGACCCAATTAAAGCAGAACTTAGAAAGAGATTTGTAACTTTAAACACAAGCAAACAAGGGAGATTGAAAAGAAATGAATTAGGCAATTTTCTCAAGCAGTTAAAAAATAGCAACAATGCAAACCCAGCACAAAGGGAGGAAATAATAAAGATAAAAGAATTAATGCAATCAGATACTAACAAAACTAACACAATGCACTCCAGAAGATTAATTAGCAAAACATATTTAGCAGTTTGAAAAAATTGGGATGATAGACTTCTGGCAAGACTGATCAAGAAAAGGAAAGAGAAGACAGAAATATGTAAAAGGTAGAATAAAAAGGAAAATAGCTTTTAGACATGGAGATTAAAAGAATTTTGAAATGCCATTATGACTAACAGTTTTCAAATATTGACTTAGAGAAACCAGATACATTTCTGGAAAAATGTGGAAGGTAAAAACTGGTGGAAGAAAGAAATAGAAAATTTAAATAGAGTAATGATTATTTAAAAACCTGATTATTTAATAGTTATTAAAAACAAAGACCTCCACTGTCCAAGATTTGGCCCAAGCTGTTATTCAGAGGAATTTTACCAAACTTTCAAGAATTTCTATCTTTTATAAGTTATTCCAGAAAATTGAAAAAGAAGGAAAGGGTGTTCAACTCCACTGAGAGACTGAATATACAAACAGATAATGGCCAGATCATTGGTAAAAATGGTACTCTGGCCCATAACATGCAATGAGCTGCCCAGGAAACTAATCCATCATTTATTGTACCAAGCCCATGAAGCCAAGGTACTAGCTGCAAGTCAGATTTGTAGGGAGTCAGACCACTATCTCTAGTAAACAGTCAGGAAGCCAAACAATAATTCCTATCATGATTGGCCCCAAATAGCCAGAATTTGATTAATAATTGACAGCTTCCCCAATTTTTGCCCCCATGTTCAACTTAGGGCCAACCAGAGAAAGCCAAACGTGTAGCCCTAACCAATCACACAGATACCCTGCTTATACTTGGCCCTCCTAATAGCTTCCCTGTGTGAACAACCTCCAATCAAGGCATACTTGAAGCCATTTTTCTTTTTTAATCCACCATAAAGTTTCCCCACTTTTCTGCCTGCTTTTGAGTCTCCGCCAAAACCCAAATGATGTGGCTGACTCTCTTGCTATATTAAGCTCTAAATAGTAGGCTTTGCTTGTTCTCATCTAGTTGATCTTCATTTATTTCCACATGGTTTAGGAACCTAGTGAAACTATGATCAGGCAACTGTAAGTTTGTTTCACTTATTGTCGTAGATACAGAATCCTAAATAAAACATGAGCTACACAAGTTTTAAATTTTATTAAAATACGCATATTTATATATGCCATGTACAAGCAGGCTTTATATAAGAAATGCAAGATTAGTTTCACAATCTATCACTATAACTTACCATATTAATGATCTAAGGAGAAAAACCACAGAGTATAAATAGATGAAGAACACTTGTTAAACTTTGTGCCCAGATAAAAAATCCTATAACAGAAATCATGCTTATTGGAGACATTTTTGGATGCATTTCCATAAAGATTACAAGACAAGGATGCTACTAATGCTCAACACAGTGTTGCAGAAATAATCCAACACCATTAGACAGGAGTTATGAGGATTGAAGGGGAAAAGTGAATAGTTACTATTGCAGGTATTTTAATTATCCTCATAAAAAAAAATGACTCGATAAGCATCAGCAGGCTAAGTAATAGAGCTAGTAAGATAGTTTGGCCTGTTTGCCAGATACAAGATCATCTTCTAAAACCAGTAGTGTTCCTTTATAACAGAAACTAGAAAATATAACAGAAATAAAGAGGGATGAGCAGGCTCACTCCAAACATTTGTGGTACCTGGGGCAGGAATACAAATGAAGACCACAACATGTATTTAATATCAAAAATTTAAAAATCAAAGCTATTTAAATTAAGCTATAATATGGGAGTACATTTAACAATATCTACCAGCAAGCTCACCTTTTGCTTATCTCACCACACTACCATGTGAAAGAGGAGACAGAAGGCCAATATTTCTTTTTGCCACTAGGCCAGTTGGCACATGGCCAGGCCAGAATCCCCGGAAATACACTCCCAGACAGAGATTTGCATGCAGGTGGTTTAATGAGGAACGACGCCTATGATATAGAGTGTGCCTTGCATGAGCCTGAGGGAAACAGGATGAAGCAGGAGAAGCTGAGAAATTTTATTTTATTTTTGGAAAAGCTCATGAAATATTATAAATGTCTTTATAAAAATAAGACCATTAGAATGCTAGTGTTTCATATCCATCCAGTTGCCGCTGTGAAAATTCAATATCATGCTTCACGCATGTTATGTCTAATCCTACACTGTTTTGCTTTGTCTTTCATCTTCAGCAGTTTGATTATGATGGGCCTGGGGGATTTCTTTGTGTTTATCCCAAGACGTTGTTTTGGCATTGAGTCAGCTACTTGAATCTGATGGGTTTTTGCTGTGGTGGTTATTGTTTGTTTGTTTGTTTTGTCTTTCAAAAAACTGGGGGGGGGGCGGGGTTCAGACATTATTTTTTCAAATAGTTCTTCAGCCCTGCACTTTCTTCTCTCTAGTGGCACTCCAGGGATATGAACATTAAATCTTTTGTAATTCTTGCGGGTCCCCAAGGTTGTGCTCATTTTTTTTTTCAATTTATTTTCTCTATGTTGTTCAGATAATTTGTATTGACAGGTCTTGAAGTCTACTGACTCTCTCTTCTGTGTTCTCTGCTATTGAGCTCATCTAATGCAAAATAATTTTTTTTTAAGTAGGCTCCATGCTGCACATGGAGCCCAATGCAGGAATCGAACTCAAGACACCAAGATCAACACCAGGGCTGAGATTAAGAGTCAGACGTTTAACTGACTTAGCCACCCAGGTACCACACCCAGTGATTATTTTTATTTTGGATGTTGTATTTTTCATTTGATTCTCTTTTTTAAATATCTTCTGTTTCTTTGCTGAGATTTTCTAGTTTTCCATTTGTTTCAAGAGTATTCATAATTGCTTTTGGAGAATTTTTATGATCGTTTAAAATCTTTGTGAGATAATCCCAACACTCTTTGGCCTTAAGTATCTGTTGATTTTTTTTTTTTTCTCATGAAAGATGAGATTTTTCCTGATTCTTGCTATGCCAAGTAATGTTGGATTGTATCTTAGAAATTCTGTGTCTTATGTTTTGAGACTCTGGTTCCTCTTTAAGTCCTCTATTTTAGCAGGCAGTCAACACATTTAGATTTAGGACACACATCCTGGCCCACTTTTGTGGGCTGTGGTTTAAATGTGAATTTGCCCTTTGAACCTTTGCAATGCTATTCTGGTCTGCCCCACTGTGTACTGCCAAGAGGCCAGTCTGCAGGCTCGGGGGTATTCCACGTGGTAGTTAATTCTCAAAGCTTTTGCTGTGTTGATTATGGTCAGTGTAATGCTAGACTCACGCAGAGATGAGTCTCTTTTTTCTGCTCCCTTCTCTCCATAATCGTCTCCCAACTTTCTGGTTGGAAAGGGGAGGGGATGCTGCCTCTTTGCTGCTTAGTGCTGGGTGAGCACTGTGGACAGGGCTCCTCCCCACTATCTCTGCTGCCACTACACCAGTACCTGGGGGAAAGGGGAGCCACTTAGTGCAGAGTAAAGGATGGTGATTGGGCTCCGTCCCATAGACTCTGCAGCATGGGGGCGCAGTGGGGGAGTGTTGTGTCTTTTATGGTATTTGCTTGCACTGGAACAGTTATGGTCATAAAGGTTCCACCCTGTAGAGCCATCCTCTCCCTGGTTCTTTGTTGAAACAGAGTAGGTTTTCCTTGGGTCTTTCTTTTTTTTTTCCTGTCTCTACCTGGTAGTGGTTCCAGGTTGTGGGCTGTTCTAGGTCCCAGACCAGTCTCTATGGCAGGAGAACAAACAGAAAACTACCTCGAGGAATTTGCTGCTGGGTTGTCCCTCAAGTCCTAAGTTCTCTAGCTAGTCTACCATCTTCTCTTCATCCTTCAGAGTCTACCAAGAGTTGCTTTACAATATCTTGTTTTAGAGTCTTCTGCTGTAATTAGCAGGAGGAATAGAGTGGAATGCACTTATTCATCCCTTAATTGGAACCAGAGATCCTTTTCTTAGGGGCGGATTAATTGTATTATGTCTTTGAATGTACTTATTTTATAGTTTGTTTCTGACAATTCCACCACGTGAATCTCTTGTGTTGTGCCATTTGTAGGGACGGCTGACTCCTGCATCCGGTATATGTTTCCTCGTGTGTTTCGTTAGTTTGGTTTTGTAAATCAAAGTAAGACTTTCTCTGTGTCATGGGTTAAAAGTATGTTCTTCCAAAAGTGTTTGGTATTTGCTCATATCCAGGGATTTATATAGGAAGTCTCAGTTTCAGCCACTGTAATCTAAATCATGTGGTTTTGGTGAAAGGATGGACACGTAGAATAGTGAAACACCAAGTCCAGAAACTGACCTATATGTATATGGTTAGATGATTTTTTGACAAAACTACAAAGTCAATTTGAAGAAAGAGTAGTCTTTTCAAAGGTGGTGCCGGATGGGGCACCTGGGTAAGCTCAGTCTGTTAAGTGCTCGACTCTTGATTTAGGCTCAGGTCATGATCTTGGGATCTTGAGATCAAGCCCTGAGATGGGCTCCTTGCTCAGTGGGGAGTCTGCTTGAGATTCTTTCTCTTTCCCTCTCCCTCTGCCCCTCCCCCTGCTCATGCATCCACTGTCTCTCTCTCTCTCAAATAAATAAATCTTTAAAAATAAAGTGGTGCTGGAGGGGAGCCTGGGTGGCTCAGTCGGTTAAGCCTCTGACTCTTGATTTTGGCTCAGGTCATGATCTCAGGGTTGTGGGATTGAGCCCCATGTCAGGCTCCGTGCTGGATGTGGAACCTGCTTAAGATTCTCTCTCACTCTCCCTCTGCCCCTCCACCCCACACCTTCTGGGGGGGGGGTGGGGGGAAAGTGGTGCGGGAACAATTGGACATTCATATTTAAAACAGTGGACCTTGACTCATACATTATATTAACCCCCAGTGGGTCAAAATGTAAAACCTAAAGCAACAAAACCTCTAGAAGAAATAATAGAACATTTTTGTGACTTGGGGTTGGCAAAAGTTTCTTAGTTAGAACATAAAATATATGATCCATAAAAGAAAAAAAATGATAAATTAAACTTCATCAAAATTAAAAACATCTGCTTTTTAAAGATACTACTGAGAGAATGAAAAGACAAGTCACAGACTGGGAGAAAATACTAGCAAAATAGCACTTTCATAGAGACTTCTCAAAATTCAGTAATAAGAAAACAAGCAACCCAATAAAAAATGAGCAAAAGGGTCCTGGGATCGAGTACCGCATCGGGCTCCTTGCTCAGCTGGGAGCCTGCTTCTCCCTCTGCCTGCCGCTCCCCCTGCTTGAGCTCACTCTCTCTCTCTCTCTCTCTCTCTCTCTATCTCTGACAAATAAATAAATACAATCTTTTTTAAAAAAATGAGCAAAAGAATAGACTCTCCACTAGTGAAGATACAGGTTTGTCAAAAAAGCAAGCACATGAAAAGATGCTCATGGTAAGTCAGGAGGGAAATACAAATTAAAAGAACAATGAGATACCATTCCACCATTAGGATGGAGAAAACAAAACAAAACATTTGACCATACCAGGTGCTGGTGAGGTTGTGGAGTACATGTTGCTGGTTGAAATGTAAAGTGGTACAGTGACTCTGGAAAAGAGCTGAACAGTTTGTTAGAGAACTGAACATTACTGGGGCACCTGGGTGGCTCAGTTGGTTAAGCATCAGACTCTTGATTTTGGCTCAGGTCGTGATCTCAGGATCCTGAGATTGAGCCCTAAGTTGGGTTCTGTGCTCAGTGGGGAGTCTACTTCTCTCCCTCTCTTTCTGCCCCTCCCGCTGCTTGTGCTCTCTCTCTAAAAGAAATAAATCCTTTTTTTTTTTTTTAAAGAACTGAACATTAGCTACCACCCATTATAACAATCCCACTCTTAAGCATTTGCCCAAGAGAAGTGAAAACTTATGTTAACACAAAAATCTTTACGTGAATATTTGTAGCAGTTTTATTTATAATTGCCTCAAACTGGAAATAATCCAAATATCCTTCAACTGGAGAATGTATAAGCATATTATGGTACATCCATATTAAATAATGAAAAGGAACAAACTACTGATACAGGTAACAACATGGATGAATCTCAGATACATGCTGCCAAGCAATGGAAGTCAAACTCAAAAGGCTGCAACCTATTATGAAAAAGGCGAAAGTACAGGGAAGCAAGATAGGCCTGGAGGTAAGGATTGACTGCAAAAGGGTATGGGAGACTATTAGGGGGGATGGAATTGTTCTTTTTTTTTTTTTTTTTTTTTTTTTTAGTTAATTTAAGAGGCTCCTTGGTGGCTCAGTCTGTTGAGTGTCCAACTCTTGATCTCAGCTCAGGTCTAGATCCCAGGGTTGTGGGTTCAAGCCCTGCGTTGGGTTCCAGGCTGGGCGTGGAGTCTTCTTTAAAAAATTAATCTCAGTATAGCTGACCCACAGTGTTACATAAGTTTCATGAAGGAGAGGCTTGAGGATGATGTGGGAGAAGCTGGTTTGAATGTGTGGTGGGCTTTTATTTTATTTTTTTTTTAAAGATTTTTATTTATTTATTGAGAGAGAGAGAGAGCATGAGAGGGAGGAAGGTCAGAGGGAGAAGCAGACTCCCTGTTGAGCAGGGAGCTCGATGCAGGACTCGATCCAGGGACTCCAGGATCATCACCTGAGCCGAAGGCAGTCGCTTAACCAACTGAGCCACCCAGGCACCCGTGTGGTGGGATTTTGGTTTGTTGAGGGACTGTATGAGCACAGCCACAGAGGCATGTCACTGACAGGGGAGCGGTTGGACTTTGCTGCGGGAGATGCAATCTGGAGTAGATGGGCAAGCCTTGAAGATCCTCAAAGGCCTTCTCTTTGAGTTCTTTAGAGAGGCTGAGTTCTGAGCCTGATGGATTTCCTGAGAGTAATGGTTCCTTGTATGTCAACTTGACTGGGCTGCAGAGTGCCCAGACTAAACATGATTTCTGGGTGTGTCTAGGAGAGTGTTTCTGGATGAGATTAACATTTTTGAACCTACGGACTCAGTCAAGTAGACTGACTCCCCGCATGTGGGTGGGCATCATCCAATCCACTGAGGGCCTGAACAGAACAAAAAGTTGGAGGAAGAATTTGCTCCTTTTGCTTTCTGCCTGCGTGCTTAAGCTGGGACACTGATCTTCTGCCCTTGGACTGGGGTTTAGACCATTGGCTCCCCTGGTTTTCAAGCCTTTGGATTAGAATTACACCACTGGTTTTTCCACGTCTCCGGCTTGCAAATGGCAGATTATGGGACTTCCCAGCCTCCACAGTCATGTGAGCCATTTCCTCATAATAAATCTCTTCCTGTGTATATAATATTCTACTGGTTCTCTTTCTCTCTGGGGAACCCTGACTGATACACTGGGTCAAGAAGTGTGAGAGATATGGTCTAGGAACCTAAAGATCCAGCTTCTGTCTTCTATCCTTATCCCAGACCACTCAGGATGCCCATAGGGAATGCAAAACGAGGGACATAATGAGAAAAGCACTCAAAGCAATAAACATGTCTAGATTTAGTGAGAACTGCCACCTGCCGAAGTCATACATTTAATAAGAATTCTAATTTGTAGCATGCATCACTCTAATTTAGGGGTCACTGTGTATATACAGAACCATTACCAACCACCATGATTATGATTGGGTCAGAAATAGGAAAAGGTAACAGGTTCAGTTTACACATCTCAAAATGAATGTACCCTTGAAGAACAATTCATTGTTTTGTGCACACACAGGTCACTCTGGTCTCTTAACAGTTTAACTTCTACATCTCTATGTGTTTTTACTACCATCTCAACTTGTTCTTCCCTGAACAGAGCCACTTCTTTCCTTTTAGGCACACTGGAATTGGTAACTTGCCCCCACTAAGGCTCCTAATCTCTCCTCTTCACCCTGACAGCACAACGATTATGGATTTGTGCATGCATGTGTGTGCTGAACATCCTTCCTTCCCATTCCTCTAAGAATTTGGTTTCTCATAAAATTTGCATTTGTTACCATTCTGATCACTCACCCAGGCAGAATCCAGCTCTCATATACAAAATATAGTTGGAAGATTACAGCCAATCACCTAGACTAAACCAAGCCAGCATCCCACTGGGATTAACAGTCATCTGTATCTTTTGAGTTTACAGTCAACTATCTCAGTGTAAAAGCAGGGAAGTTTCCTGGAGAAACCTGGAGAATGCTTCAAAATTTGAGTTCAGCCTTCTCCCCAACCTCCTTCCCCTCTCCAAGCTGTGGAGGTATCATTTAGTAAGGGCCAGCCAGCATTTCATGTTATGCTAAGATGAAGTCCAGGCTCAAGGTAGCTGCTGTTAGATCTAACAAGTTAGTATCTTAGTTTCAATTACATTTAGGGGGAGGGTAGAGAGATGTTACATTTTGCTTTAAACAAGAACTCTTTAAGTCCCCATCAGAAACTATTTATTGTTCCTAGGATACTGAGGACATAGCAGTGTCCATGGACATGGTTTACTGCAGGCTTCAAAGTTTATCCAGAATTATTTAATGCGGTTGCTGTCCTGTTTCTGATTCCCCACTCCCCAAGCTATGAATCCTAATCTTATTTAAAAACTTATATATTTATTAGACATTGTATCTTTTTATACAAGGCACTGAAAATCCTTTTTGGACAGATGGTCTGTGTCCTAAAAAATATCCCAGGAACCCACTTAGGTTAAGTGTGTGGATTCAGGGTGGGTTGTCTACTAGTCTATGGTTTGTGGCTTAGAAGACTTCCGGCTGCTGTTGTCCAAAACCCAGGGACATAACTTCAAGGCTAAGTTAACTCATTTCCTGCATCTGCCAGTTTATTTTTCTTTCCTCCATCAACAAATGCCTATCAAACAGTGATTCACTTTGCAATTTCTAAGTACCGTCTCTTACATGTTACATTGCTAAGTTTTGCTTCTAGTGATCACTGCATATATAGTAATCACATGATCACACTTAATATTCTGATGGTTTTATTAACAAGTATATAATACATATATTGCATACTGTATATAGTATATGAGGACTGTACAGTACAAATTTATGTTCACAGTTTGACATGACAAAATGTCATTACTGAATTCCCATTGGACTACAGAGTAGAAACAGAGAAGGTACATTAAACATTCACATCTTTAGTAAGAAAGATTACCAAAATGTTTCATTATTTGCAAGTATACTAATGCATGCTAAAAACCTTTACCCATTCAGTCTTATTAGCTTATAAAATATATTACACTTTATTAAAAATTCTGCATAGTTTATACAAGTATTAAAGTACTGTAAATTGTAATAATCCTGCTATACTTGCAGGTATGGTTTAAGAGATGCTAAGCAGAAAGATTATTTTGACCCTCTAACACTAAGTACATAACAGCAAAAAAAAAAAAAGTGCTAGTATTTGTAAAACATAATATTGTTGTAGCCCTCGTTTAATGCATGTAAAATGGCTTTGTAAATGTATTAAGTGAATTTGCGATCATTTAGAAATTGTTAACTTCGACCGAGAAGAGAATAAAGACAACTCTGAGCAACTTCATGTATAACAGCAATTCCTTCAAGATGACTGTATATTTTCAAACCAAATTATTTTAAAACCTTAGATCTTTGAGATTGTCTTTAAAACAATCTAATCAGGAATGACGTGCAGATATACAGTATCAGCAGTAAAGTCTTTCAAATTCCACATTAGTGCAACACTGATAGTGCAGATGGGTGTTTAATAAAATATACATCTATAGTTCCCCTATAAATCTGTTCCAAGGCTCTTCAAACTTCTGTGTAGTTAGCATTTCCTTGGTTGAACATAGCTATGCTGCTAACACATTCTCTATACCAGATGATTTAGAATGTTAATGCCCATTTATGATGTAGATTCACATTTTAGAACTCTAAAATATGATGCATTCAGCCTTAATTTTTGACTTCCCCAAGATGACACTTGGACAAAAATCAAAAGAAACTCTGTTAACAGAATTTATACAACACTAACTTCATGTTTACAAATCATTCCCATCAATGTAAAATATGACAATTTAAAACCACCATTGATAGTAACATGGCACATCATTAAAACCACATGTTCAAGGGCATCTATCTTGTATTTGAGGTCTTCGACAATAACAGCTAAAAATGTCTAAGAGACTAAATTTCTCAACTATCATAGTAAAATACAAATATATATAAAAAAGGAAAATTTGGTCAAAAGCCAATCGGTTAACTGAAGTATATAGGCCAGCAATGGGAACGGAGAAAGGCCTCTCTGGGTTGCCCTTCTTTCAGAGTTAAAATGGATCTTTGTTAATGAATGGTTAACATAACCTAGGCAAGCTGAATATTAATGGAATACTCTTTGCAGGGTCTTGCTTGCTCTTTTGAACAAAATTTAAATATGCCGTAACAAACACATCAAATTTCATGAGAACCTACAAAGCTTTCTATCAACTGGACTCACACTCAAAGCTAATTATTCAAAGATGATCAATTCTACCCTTTCTTGCCTTTTTTCCCTACCTTCTCTATGGGTTGGAACACACACATACTGGTCATCTCCATTGAAACAAAAAAGTTCCTTGCATCCCAACTTGATTCTTCAGTGTGTTGCAAAAGAACCACTTCTAGAAATAAACACTTTGGCATGAATGTGACTAAGCATTTACAGTACAGACAATACCTACTTTCCCAAGAGCCATTTTTATCCCTCAATTCATGTCATAGTTGCAAAAACACAAACAAACAAACAAAAAGCCCAATTAGGAGGTTTTAATATTCTAAACAAATTTCGCAGTGCTTACAAAAAAAAAAGAAAGAAAGAAAATAAAAACCAAGTGCCAAGAAGGTAACAAATGACTTTGCATTTCTCAACTACATTTCCTTTCAGCTGGTTCAGAGGGCTGATGAGTGGGGCATCTTAGGTGCACAGTCCCTACAACTAACTTTTATTAACATAGCGCCATCAAAGTAAGCTCCCCACACGATTTGCAGACCTCCACAATCACTCATTCACTGATGTTTTTAAAAAACAATTGAACAGTGTATTCCTCCCAGTTTAGGTTATGTT
Source organism: Callorhinus ursinus (assembly GCF_003265705.2). Lineage (NCBI taxonomy): Eukaryota > Metazoa > Chordata > Mammalia > Carnivora > Otariidae > Callorhinus > Callorhinus ursinus. The sequence goes on along the minus strand of NW_027397066.1, from coordinate 31,798,130 downwards.
GGATCCTGAGGTGCGGCTGGGATGAATCTTCAGGATTCCATTCTTCTCTCTTCTCTTCCGTCCTTTATCGAGGGATGAAGGCGCATTTGGTTATATGCACCTACATTTGACCACCGTCACCCACTTTCTTCAAATTTAGAACCAATGACATTTCTACGCATGAATTATTTTTATTGGCATTTAGACTATGGTGCTCAAAAGCCAGCTTTTGAAAAACAAAAACAAAAACTAAACACAAAACTTCCCCCGAATAATGGCGCTATTTATCTTTAACATAAACACGAGTCATTTTCAGCTTCTTCTGAGGGGATACTTGATAGTGATCGATTTCCAGCTCTTTAGAACAGTAAATGTTGGGGAATTCTGGAGCTCTAAAGATATGAATCCCTGAACTGTGGTTTTCTGTTTTTTCGTTTTTGTTTTGTTTTGTTTTGTTTTTCAGAAATCTGTCCCCCGAATGTATATGTGCTTCACAACTAGTTATATTTACAAATCTTGTTACTCAGGTCTTACATTGAATGCATCCACTAAAGCATTAGCAGATACTTACGGTATGCATCACAAACACAAATGACAGTCCACTTGGCACCCTATGGTTCACACAGAAGAGTTTCTGTATAAAAGCTGTATGAGTAATTTGATATGGGAATACAATTACCGCTCAACGTTTCCGTTTGCCAAAAAAAAAAAGCTGTAAGTAGGTTGGGTAAAAGGCCATCCATATTCTTACCCAAAAGATTTTTTTTTTTTTCCCATTACTGGGCAAAATATTTTTGTGGTGTCCCGACAATCAATGCTCGATGACCCATGTTAAGGACATCAGAGGAATGGTGACAGGGGCAGGGATAACTCTATCCATTTTCGGCTTTGCTGTATGCTTCTGCACAGTCGAGCATAGAGACTGAAGCTCTGGGGATGCCTTGCGCAGTGAACCCTATGATGAAACCTCACCGGAGAGCCCTCGCCTAGAAGGAAGGCTTCCTCCCTCGCCCCCACCGCTTCTCCCCTGCACCATGCCCCTTTGTTCTGACTCTGTGCTGGGCAAGGAGAGCATTCAGCCCTTCACTGACAGACATCACCCGCCTAAATCAGCAGCTCTGGCTCAGCTCCAGGGGTGGCAAAGACCTCCTTGTTAGCTGCAGGCACAAAGGAGTATCAAGGACTTAATTCAGAGGACATGATAAATCCAAGTTGACAAGCAGGATTCATGAAGGGCAATGGAAGGGAAGAAGAGTGGATGGATGGTCCTACCTGAAATCTCGCTGCATGTCTACCTAGCCTGGGAGAGGGTCCACCCTTCTTGCTGGCGAGCACAAAATACGATCACAGGGCACAGAGGTATGAACGTCCCTGGCAAGGACTTGCAGGCTGGATACTGTATTTCTAATACATTTACTTTGACATTCTTTTGAGAAATACATGGAGAAACCGACAATTGGTTATTTTAAGTTTACATGTTCCCTTGTTCTCATTACATTAAACGTATCTGTAAGAAGGGTTTGCTTAGCATCCCCGGAAGAAAAAAAAAAAAAAAAAAAAAGTGTTCACATTCTTTAGGTCTGACCCGTGGTAAGGAGAGGAGAATTAGAGAACATCTACTACTGACCATATGGAAGTTTGAATGATATAAATTCAGAGATTCAGACCAGCTGAATCCAAATTAAAATGTACATGTAAAAAATGAGTTAGATCATGGGAAGGAGGACAGAGAGAGCCGGGAGAGTGGGGAGCCACGCTGAGGCGGGGGACGGAGCCATTCAAACTAGCATGTGGCGTTTCCTATGGAGGGCAAGGTGGTCAGAGCGGGAGAAGCTGCGGTCACAGTCTGGACACTGGAAAGGTTTAATTCCAGTATGTTTTCGGAAATGTCTTGTCAGTTCATCAGACCGAGCAAACTTCCATGTGCATCCTTCCCATGTACATTTGTAGGGTTTTTCTCCTGCAAAAAGGAAAAATGGAAGAGCTTATATTTTTCCTGAGGGCAAAAGGCTATTCATTAGTAAAAATAGTGCAGTTAAGATTTTTGAGCTACAACTCTGGGCAAATATTATTTCCAAGGTATGTTTATTCGTTTGTTCCCCCCAAAACCAAGAGTGCCATAGAAACCACGGAATGACAAAAAAGAGAACAAGTGGCTTAATTCTCTTAATATTTAACTGGCACTCTGTAACTCTGCCCCCCCCCCACAGAAGATTTTAAGAGTTCTTAAAGCCTAAAGCCACTGAAATCCATTCTGAGGAGCTAGCAAATAATTTTGGTTTTGCCCTCAATAGTAGGGATGAATCACTGAAGAAACTTGTGATCTGTATTTATCTCCAAGTCTTTGAGCTACTTAGTTATATGCAGTGCTTTTCACTTAAAGAGGAGTCCAAATTGAAAAGTTTGCGGGATTTCCTTATTATTTTAACGGTTTCCTAAAAATAAGAAGTGTGACAGACACTGGCAGGGATTTCAGCATCTTATCTTTTGTTTTAGTCAACAGCAATTATGCCTAAGTATAATGCTCTAATTGAGACATACTAAAAATACAGTAATTCCTCCCCAGCCTGTCAGAAGCCAGGTCTCCTCAACCCCCTGCTGTGGGATAATGGTAGCTGGCAGGTGGGGAATAGGAGACCCTTGGGGGGAAATCATAGGGAGAGCCAGCATGAAGGCCCTTACAAATAAATAGGCTGTTAGTGGTAATCTTACATGTTTATATGAGTCATCGTGGGCAAATGGGCCTCACAAATCAATTCCCACTTACTATCCCTTGTTCTCTAGAAATTTTAAGGATTGACATTTCGAGGAGCTCTTCAGAACTGTCTTATCTGCTCTGCTTCAGAGAATATAAATGCTGAGGTATTTTTCCTACATCCAAATTGTTATTCAAATAGTCAATGTCCTTGTAATCTTGGGCTGGAAGTTGGTAACATCCACCTCTCAGGTCGCATTAATGCCCTGGGGATGCTTTTACTGGTTTCCTTGGCATCTCAGACTGGACGTTCCTCTAAACACAAGGTGCTTCTCCTCAGTCCTTGGTCAAGAACACTGTGACCAAGCCCAAGAACTCAGCTGTCCGCAAGCTGACTTTCCCTCTCCCTAAGTCACTGAGAAACTTGACACTCCACACCATCACTTTCCTTCCCTTTTCTCTTCCAAATCCCAGATTTTCCTTGTTGTAAACATTCCTGTTACGAATGACTCATAAGGCTCAAAAACAAACAAAAAAACAAACAAATGACATTCTGACTGAAGGAAGATGGGCCCAGGGAACGACTGCTGTTATACTAGAATTTCACATCGAAGGGTTTGAGGTTAGGTCAGATGAGGCCTGCTGTCAACAAGGATCACCCACGCTGACTGATGAATCAGGCTGTGGACAACATTTCTATACGGGGTCCTGAAGCTGTCTTGCTCATGAAATGTTCGAAGGCCAATGGAACAGTTTTATGTTTTCTTCACCCATATCATCATTTTTGGAAGATCTGGCTGCATGTTCTGTATTCAATCCTGGGCAGAATAAATAATATCCCAGAACAAACAGGACAGGCAAGAGCAGAGAAGTTTCCTCCATTTTAGAACACACGAATCACCCAAAAATCTTTACTTTTCTGTATTTGTTCTGCGTGAAGAGCTGTGGGGTTTTCTTTTTTTTTTTTTGCCATTGTGAATTTGATAATGTACCACATTTACTAAATGACGGTCCACACGAAGGCCGCCTCCCTGATGAGACGGGCCCATGGCTAAGAGCACTTTTCCAACGTTCCAGCGGCCTTTCCAACCCTGCCTCTCCCCCGCCCCGCAACACAGAGTACAGAATTCCACGTGACTGGTGGGCGGGACCTTGAATCCATTCTCACTCATTACAAAATAAATCTTGACCCAAAAAAGGGCATTTTTCACGACTGGCAGACAGATCTGTAGACAGCTCTGCTCCCTTTCAAGGCGCCTGGACCGCGTCCTTATAATCACCTTTGAGAGCTCGACTGTTTGTCCCTAACATTCCATCTCCCCCGTTTCTTACGAGAAGACTGTGCGCGCCTGATACCTGTGTGTGTCCTTCTGTGCGCTTTCAAGTGAGAGCTCTTCGTGTACACCTTGTTGCATCCGTCATAGTCACATCTGTGGATCCTGCGCTTCCTTTGGGTGTCCGGAGATTCCACAGGTAAAGGTCTCTTTCCTGGTTGCACTATGACCGACGGGTGATTCCTAGGAAAGCCAACGCGAAATGTAAAATATTGGGGGAGAGGCTCTTTCCTTTCCTTCAGTCTACCAAAGGCATTAACAACACTAGGCAAAACCAAACAAAACCAAAAAAACCCAACAAAATAAACAAAAAGAAATTAGCTGATCAACCCAAGAAGCACTGCTATATTCATTCAACAAACATGGAGCGAGCACCTACCATGAGCCAGGCACTGTGCTTGGCACCGGGACACAAAGATGAATAAAAACAGGGTTCCTGCCCTCGAGGAGCTCACACTCTAGGGGGAGACAGACATGTAGATAAGTAATGACAGTAAGAAGGGTTAGGTGCTATGCTAGAGGGAGATGCAGGTGCTAGGAGAGGCTCTTGCCCTCGGTTAAAATTTGCCTACTTATAAAATCTCGTGGGTGGTACGAGAGTGATGCTCAATATGGTTACAATGTCTTCCCACAGCTTGCCCTGATGATCATTTATTGCTCTGTAGGGAAGAATGCAAAAGGTCAAATTCCTAAAGCTCAGGCAACCCCACTCGTTAACTACATTTTATCCTTTACGTAACTGGCAATGAGCTTCTCTTAAGCTCACCAATTCACATTTGAGCTTCAAATTCTGGCTCTTCCGAAATAAATACATAAACAAACAAATAATGGCACTGCTGTTTTCAAACCTCAAACCTTTGCGGTTGCTGTTATTCCTGTGTGAGGGAGAATTCTGGTGCAGTGCCGGCTCTCGGGGGCACCTGGTGTCTCCCTGCCTTCCTGCCCGCTCACCCAGACCCGTTCCTGCGTCGGCACACCTTTCCAGGGTGGCTCTGAAATCCAATCATGTCCAACACCATTGCTCTAAACTTTCTCATTTTCAGAAGGAGAGAAGAGGCAGATGGGGGGGAAGAGTTGGGGAAAGTCTGTAAAGCTTTCTCGGGCTTCCTCCGCTGATTAATGTCAGTAATTAAAAAACTCTGATCTGTTCATTTGCTTTCCTAACGACTAATTACTTGATACATCACAAGCTTATGGAACTGGCCTCTGACGGTAATGAAAGACTTGTCTTTTAAATTGGAATCTAAAGTTCTTACAATGTTCAAAATAATATACGAACTTTTCTGTACAAGTATGGATGAGGAGAAAGGGAATCTGATGAAGGCAAACATTCAAGCCTAGGAGATTAAAAAAGGATAATAAAATTTCACCATAAAAATCAAAAGGGGGCCCCTGAAATGAAACTTGTTTTGATCTTGGTAAAAATCTCAATACATGTCCCCCATCAGGAACTCTTCCAGGCACGCTAACTAACTAGGAAAAGAATAAAAGGTGCATTGATTTTAAGTGACTGTACTTATTTCTCACTTCTATTATCAGCAAAGGAAAATGGCAGTTTTGAGTCTCACTTTACCTTCTTACCTTAATGTTAAGTGGGGGCAATACAGAAGAAAAAAGTAGCCAAGTTTAGATGGAAAAGTGAACACGGAAGGGTGGGAACAAGGACTTCAATTATATATATGTACAAACGGAGAGAAAATAGAAAAGTGACAATCGGTGGACACATACAGTTTTTAGAGAGCTCAATTATTAATTTAAAAGTCCTTCCACAGAAAGGAAAGAGTTCTCAGTTTATTTTTAACTTTCAACCTTAATGCCATTGATTGAAATGTTTCATCCTTATTAAGAGAACTTCAGGAAATAAAATGCTGAGGGGAAAAAAACCAAATGGTTTAAATACATCTCCTCTGCCTCTGGGATACTGGGGGAGTATCCCAGGTGATTTTAGGAATCTCTCCCAATTATTAGACTTCATGGGTTGGGAATCTAATAAGTTTCCGTGCAATAGTTATGACTGCTTTTCCCACCCCTTTTGCATAGAAAGGTACGTGAAAAGGCTCCGTGCTCCAAAGTCAAATCCCAGCTCTGTCCCTCGCAGTCCCTGGGACCCCGGGCAAGGGATTTAGCCTCTCTGTACCTCCATTTCCTCCGTACAATGGGGATGATGGTAATAATATGACCTCAGGAGGTTGTGAGTAATGTACACAGAGCACTGCAGTATAACATCTGTTTCAGATGTCAATCTACTAAATGGTAGCTGTCAGTATTTTGAGGTTCAGAAGCCCATTTGCAAACTTTGCCCCTACAGCTGTTTAATTTCATGAGGAGCTTTTTGGGGGGTGTCCCAACACCAGGAAAGGAAATCACTGCTCAAGCCAATGTCTACCTTGAAAGGTAGCATCATTCTGAGAGTGGTTGGCGGCCCCATCTCTAAAGAGCCAGATGCTGGCACAGGCAGCAGCTGGATGGCGGGGTCCCAAGATCTCCCCCTTTCTGGACTCTCCACTGCTCATTTTCAGAGAGGCTGTTTGGGATCATTACAAGCAAGAAGTTAGAACAGCTATTAAATATCAGATACCTGGTCATTGTTTTGAGTTAAGCCAGCCCCTCGTTAAGTTTACTATAATTCACAGACACAATTAAATGGGGAGAGCTGATTCTCAAGTTCTTTGCTCTAAATACATTTCACATGCGTAAATACAAAAAAAAAGGAGGAGGAATCTGATAGACATCTGAGTGCCTTTAAAAATAATCCTAAAGCTGTAACTCTTATGTTCAAGCAAATGGATTTCAAAGCTGTATTTTAAAGTCCGCCTTTGGAAAGGAAGGGTTTCCGGAAGGCGACTATCAGGACTGCCTCATTGCAATGGTACTAGGTGCTTGGTTTCAATCGAAATTTTCTTTCCTGGCTAGCTGGTTTCCTATGTGGGCTGCTACTGGGCACATTCCAAGACATTACTTAATCACATCTGGGAGAGAATTACTTAAGAGAGTACATGTCCCAGTTGTGGCTAATCTGTTGAATTTTTTGAGGAGCAAAATGCACTCCTAGGTCAGCATTAAAATAAGCCTATTATTCATTAATCATTAAAAGCCACTGAGCTTGAGATTACCAAAAGAACATCACTTAAGGTAAGCAAAAAGCATTTTCTTTTCGGCAGCATTTAGGACACAGCATATTGTTTTCAAATATTCTTCTTCTATCGTGGTTTACATTGTAATTCGTAATAACCTCGACTTTGGAATAACCCTTTTTCAGTCCAGGGATCATCCCTCTCTCTGCGGGCACTTGGCTTTATTTAGCTGCACAGCATCTCATCCATCAGCTGAGCAGGAACAATGACAAGTGCAAGTCATGTTGCCAGTCACCTTGCCAGAGACACCCGGCATCATAAAAAAAAAAAAAAAGGGGGGAACTCAGCCTACAAGATGTGTCTATTTTGGCTGGTCTTTCTGCATCTCCTTTCACCCGAGAGAGGAGTGGGAGGCACTGGTCAGACAGGGATGTGGCAGGAAGAGCCCTCATCGGGTGGCAGGGGATCAAGCCTGCACCCCGCTGCTAGGGCGAGTTATCTAATGTCTTGGCTCACCCGCCTCCATTTGCTCCGACTCCCACATGCTTGTTGTGGGGGAATGAAATAATTCCTTTGAAAACATGTGAGAAAGTCTCATTGGGGGTTGGGGGGGCACATTATGCAACTGTGAAAGGTAATAATGTATGAGTTCATCTGACACTCTCTCCCTGCTGATGTGGCTGCTCGTAGGATTCTTTCTCTTCTTCATCTCTCAGGGAGCAAAGACAACTCCTCCCCCCAAACACCTGACTTGGACTTGATGCAATGGGCACTTAACATGACCTACTATGAAGGCACCCACTTGGGTTGAATGTGGATAGAACTAGAACGTATTTTAAGTTCCAGAAAATAGTGGTTCGAAAGCCAGAGAATGCACACTCTGTTGCAGAATGACTTGGGTAAGGGAGGGGGGAAAAGATGAAGCAGAAAAGTGGGCAGAACTCTGTTTCAAGTTGGAAGAAAGTGCTATGGGAGAAAGATGATGGAAGAGACCTGGAGGGGACAGTAACTATTACCTTATACCAGGAAGCTGGCCAACGCAGCCAACCTTGAAAGTGCCACAACACAAGACCATTACAAGAAAAATAATGACAACCGATAATGAAAATAAAGAGGACACAGAGGCAGCAAGATTGACTAGACCAAGGTCATACTTAGGGTGGAGAGCAGAGCTGGGATCCAAGATGTCTGACCCAAAGGTCACCTTCTGAGCTCCTCCAAACACAGCCTCCAGCAGAAAGCAAGGCTATCTATTGTAGCAAATCCCATCAGTGATGCTATTTAACTTGTGTATGACACCTGTCACATTATGGCAAGTCAGACCTAAAACAAACCACTGTCCAGTGTTTGGATGTAGATCAATACAGAAACCTTCCTCCTGGATGGCAGTTCTAAAGGGAACTGAATATTCTAAGGGCAGATGTAATGAAAGAGACCAGAGAATAATGGGTTATTCCAACACTGAACTACTCTGAGCTACATGGACCACTTTCTGTTGCCCACCACTATTTTCAGGTCTTTCTTGGACTGACTTCCTTGGGCTCGTGGTTGGCCTGAAAATTCTGATTCAAGACATTCCCCATCACAGAAACAGTATTAGAGGTGACAACTGGAAGGACAAGGTGTGTCTTACAAAGTTTTAAGGATCCAAGCTTACGCAGAATATCTAGAATACCAAATTCAATCCATATTGGGATTAAGATTATGGGAAAACTATGTATAGTCTGGAAGGATAAAACAAACAAGAACACCCAAAAAAAACACTGAGATAAAAACAATTTATGTGATAAGTGGCAAATCCCAAGTGATCAATTTGCTGCCAACTTGACATAGATGTCATAATGCAGTTGATACAGCAGAACACATTGCCTTTGGAGAGCTTTCCCCATCTTTCCCAGGGGCTGCCACCTACTGCAAGGTGTTCCTGGCAATCCACACCACACCATGAGTTGGAAGTGTGTGCTTCCAATCCAGGTCCCAAGATCCACGCTGCTACGCAAATGTCAGATAGATCTGAACATACTTACTCTTGCAACAGTGCTTGCGGGGGGGACACTGAGTTCATTAAAGGGGGTGACATTTCTTCAGGATAATAATCTGTCCTCTGTGGTTCAATCCCAGGTTCTATTTTAATTTTTTTCTGTAATATAGGCTTCTCATATGATTCAATTACAGGTACTAAAAAAATAAAAATAGAAAAGTCACTCCATGTACAATTTACCAATTTCAGCTTTTACAAAAGTTTATGGCACAGCTTCTATCTACAACACTGATGTGTGGAGTATTTGTTTGCCTTTGGCAAAATTATAGCAGAAAGCAAATCTGGGGGGGGAGGGGGCGCTCTCGTTTCCCCCGACCACTACTCTGCCAGCAAGCAGCATGCATACGAAGCTGGCCCGGAGCGCTAAGCACCGCCCACTGGTGCAGACCCCAAGCGCCGCCGCACCCCAACAGCCGCGCTGTCGGCCGTGGCGTTTACCTTGCATGCTGCTATTTGAGTTCTCAATCTCCTCCGACAAGGAGACCATGAGCGGCTGCTGGAGGTGGCTGGTGTACATGAAGGGGACCGGCTGCACCACGACGGGCTGGATGACGGGCAGTATCCCGGGGCTGCGGATGCCGTGGCGGGACAGGGCGGCGGCCATCACCGGGGGCATGGACAGCGGCACGCCGAAGGGCTGCACGCCCGGGGGAGGCGGCGAGTACTTCTTCATGGGCGGGCTGGAAGAGGGCATGCTCAGGCCGGGCGAGGCTCTCCGGTGCGAGGGCTGGAACTTCAGCGAGGAAGGAGAACTGCCCGCAGAGGGCGGGGAACTGCGCTTGTTCACGGTCAGGTCCACCGGCTCCATCTGCATCCCGTGCGACAGGCCCTCCGGGGTCTGGAAGAACTTATCCGGTAACGGTGTGGAGTAGATGACGCCGTACTTGTTGGACTTCATCGACTCCATGTAATTGGATGGGTATGACTATCGGGAAGGAAAAATAGAAAGGTCCAAGCCGTGATACAGGTGCATTCCCTTGGGAAACGTGAATGAAAATGAAAATGTACTACAAGGCCCTCTCAATTAGGTGGGCTCAATAAGTGGCTTACATTTAGATGTCTACTGACCCTAAAAAAAAATGCTACGAGGGGGCCGGTCTAATAAACATTAGGGTTAATGGGATAACTGTGTCCCATGAAAAATCTCAAATTGAATTCTAAGATGATTCCTATGTCAAACGTTAAGGTTGAGGTTGATACCGGGCAAAAATTCTAAATAAAACAGGTCATAAACAGAAGACTTAGTATGGGCCTTGATTGGTAGGAGTCAGTGTCGCGGTTCACCAACAGCCAGCCAAGCCAATGAACCCTGATGCTTTGTGGATGGGGCTTCTCATCCAGCAGGAAATCTTTCCCCTCAGCAGCAGGATGTGTGCAGTTCTCACCATACGCTTGTGTAGAATATGGAGAAATGGAGCTGCGCAGCAGTACACTGCGGGCAGGGGGGGGCGGCTTCAGCTGCTGACCAATCCGTGCCTAGGGTGACCTGACCACCAGTCCTGGTTTGCCCCAGACGGTCTGGTTTTAGTACTAAAAGCCTCACATCCCAGGATGCCTCAGTCTTAAGACAACCAGGACGGTCAGTCATCCTGCTCACCTATACGCAGAAGGTCACCCACTATAGCACAATTATGTCCCTGACCCCAGCTTGTTCAATGGTCTTGGTCACAGTTTGAATGAAACTGTAGAAGGTGACTTGATGTCCAAATTTGTGCATGACACAGAACTGTAAGAGACAGCGAAGAGGACTTAAATAAGGACACAGGGTGCTTGAAGCGACTTGCACACAAACTGGGGCCCGGTGTTTCCTCCAAACCTAAGATCTGACAATTGACCTAATTTCTTTAAATACGTTCCTCCTGGGAGCCTGGGTGGCTCAGTTCGTCAAGCGACTGCCTTTGGCTCAGGTCATGATCCTGGAGTCCCGGGATCGAGTCCTGCATCGGGCTCCCTGCTCAGCAGGGAGTCTGCTCCTCCCTCTGACTCCCCCCTCTAGTGCTCTCTCTATCTCATTCTCTCTCTCAAATAAATAAAATCTTTTTAAAAAATACTTTCCTCTTTTGTAGTATCAGAATAATGGACTACTACCAGCTTTAAATACAAAAGTCATAATCACTGCACACTATGGGTGCGGTCCTTGGCTATGGAACTCACTAGAATGACTTCTATTCCTTAACTAAAATTGGAAAAAAAAAAACTTTGTTGTAGGATGCTTTTTAAAAAAATAAACCCAACATAAGCTATTTTCTTTACTCGTAGGTATTTTAGGGAAACAACTTTTAGTGGTAACATGTCAAGTCCATCTGCAGAATACTACTTGTATTTGAATACCTTATACTGAAAGTGATAAGCAACATACTATGCCTCTCTTCCAGCACTCAAATCCGATGCAGTTCTCATTCTGAGGCAATACTAGCTCATGATACAACCAAGAAAACCCACCAATGGGGCCTTATCATTAAAGAGCTTAAATGCATGATAAATTTCTGAGCCGCCCCAGTCCCCCAAGTGGCCACTATTGTGAGTTATAAATGACTGTGGGACAACGGTGGTTTTTACTGGGATTACTATGGAGAGCATACCCTTCTTTCTCTGGGCCTCCACTAGGTGAAATCTCCACCTGGCTATGCATCTCCTGTGTTGTTTTGAAAACTCCCTTCTCTGGGCATACCAGGCATAAGTATCAGGGAATATGGGGGGTATGGGACCAGGCAGTATTTATCTTTATCTGCTTTTGAAGTCTGTTTCTCATCGTTAAGATTGTGTGTTTTGTTCTTTTCTCCTTTCTTTATCCCTGTCAACACAATCTCTATAATCTCCTAGAATAGTGACTCCTGCAGTAGGGGGCACCGAAGATACTTCTAGATAGTACACAAAGAATACACAGTGCTTTAAAATAGTTTTGTGTTTATTTAAATCCGTAAAACTTTTTTTAACAGTAGTGATACAAATGTCCTTTTCAAAATAAATTTATTATGTTAATAAAAGCAATTCTACAAAAGAGGGCAGGAAAAATTATTCACTAAGTATTAGAAGTGCAGGTGCCATGAAGATAGGGCAAAATTTGTCAAGGTGATATTGAAAACCCACATTCTAGGAGGCTGTGAAGTTAAAATAAAATTGAATTCAATAAGATAAGCTATGTAATGAGCTTAACATACACTGTGGTGCTAGAAGTCCCTTCTTTTTCTAGACAAGTAGCAGGACTGTAATGGGTTTGATCCAATCAGGGCTTCTCAAACTTCACTGTGCACGAATGCACCTGACCCATCTTGTCAAAATGCAGATTCTGAGTTTCTGGGGAGCAGCCCTACGTGCACAGACCCCTTTTGAGCAGCACGGCTCTAAATGACAAAGAGATATAGAATAGGATAAAAATACTAATTTTCAGTATTAAAATTTGGTAAACCATTCAAAAACAATTTAAAGGTGGGGGAAGAAGTTTTCACTAATAATACTGCTTAAAAACCAGGACGTGAAGGATATAAAATCAGGAAATGCAAAATTATATAAATTGTGGTTTGTAAAAGATTTACTTAAAGAGAGAGAGCCCATGTGTGCACATGAGCGGGGCTGGAGTGGGAGAAGGGGAGGGAGAGAGAGACAATCCCTAGGAGACTCCATGCTGAGCGTGGAGCCTGACGTGGGGCTCGATCCCATGACCCTGAGATCATGACCTGGGCCAAAACCAAGAGTCGGATGCTTAACCGAGTAAGCCACTCAGGCGCCCCTATAAATTGTTTCTGAAAACAGCTTTGAGTTTTGTATAAAGAATCAAAGGAGGAAAAGATTAATATTACCTTTCTTTAGAACCAGGAACATATAAGTATACCACAGGGTGAGAGGCCCAAAACATACAGCCATATTAATATTAAATATATTTACATTTAAAAATTAAAATAGGTAATGTTAAGAGGCAGTGGATTTGCTAATCAAAAAAAAAATTCTAATATATACAACAAAAGGAGTCATTAAATACAGGGGGAGAAAGATTACTCCTAGTTCTAAAGGTTAACTCACTTTTATACGATTCTCAAAAGGGCAAAAGTTCTGGTACTAGAAACAAAAAGGAAATGGGAGGCAGCATTAATCGTTTCTACTCATCAAAATGTAGCTTCTCCCTTATTTTCAGCCCTATTCTTCAAAGACCTCCCTATGACCTAGATTTTAATGCCAAGTTATTGGCAGCTAAATAGAAAGCAAAACGAGGACACAATTTTATTGCCGTCATTGCTGGATTTTTCTAACTGTGGGGTGAGTTTAAGGAAAGTAGGAATTTAGAACCTGGGAGATTTGCAAGTTTAATAATATTCTTAGGTTTCTCAAGCCATCAAGGAAGAGAAAGCCACACATCAGGCCAAGTTTTATAAACATCACGCACATTCCTGCTGACTCTGCTCCCCAGTGGATGCCCCCCGTCCCCCCTGCACCGATGTGCAGTGTTTGCAAGGCTACGGGGCTAAAAGTCGGGAGACGCATTTGGATACACAACAGAGTACACAATTAACTATTTCCAGTCTGACTGCCTTGTGTAAAATGGTGAAGAAATGTGGTTCCTCACGCCATCTCACTAGAAAATTCCATAGCAATGTTTACCAGGCCCTTCTGTAAGATGTGTTTGCTTTCATTATTTGGGTGGAGCACCCAAGCTACTACAAGCAGCTTCCAACAATCCGGTTCTCCACAGCCTAAGGACAGATAAAGGATTCCTCTGGGTATGTGCCTTAGCTGAGTATACCCTGGTAATAACTGCCGGCTCCCTGTTCAACCTTTCCTATCTTCTAGCAAAGCAGTGCAAAAAAGTGCTGTAGTAGCCCCAAATCCAAATCAGAGGCAAGTGTTGAGGAGGCAGCCAAAGGTCCTCTAGCCACGGATAACTATCCACTCCCCCTGTGCACATCGCTTACCCAGGGAGGCCTTATATCCTGGAACAGAGCAGCCTGAAGACAAGACTCCAGCAAGGGTCTCTCCGATCTTCCGGCCCTCAGTAGGGGTGGTAAAGGGCTCTAACTTTTCAAAAAGTTCTCTCCTGTTGTGCCACACATTCATGTGTTCACCCTGTGTAATTTATTTGCTGACCCCTCTTACTAGAATGGGAAATGTGGGTCTGGCATTCATCGACAAACACGTGATGAATGAATGAAGTGAATCAATGTACACTCTGTGCAGGTTTTTACTACTGTCAAGACTAAGGATAGTACCAATTCTTTTGATCCTCGAAAACAAGGATTTCAATTGTGACAGGGAAGAAGGTATGGGGGTTTGGATGATTTTCCAAAGCTACCACTTTGTACTGAAGTGAGCATTTCAATCATTTCTTGTTTTATTGGGAATAGTTTTGAGTTTTCCATCCCAAGACAGTTGAACCGGATGGAGTGACTGCACGAAACATGGGTAGTAGAGTCTCTGTTTCACTGCTCTTTAATATGAAAACAGAGTGAACATCCATGACAGGGCAAAGGCAAGTCAAAGGAATCTTCATACCAAGGGTGGGGTTCCCAGTGCAGGAAGGCGTGGTGCGTTTATAAACACACACTCTGGAAACAGCAAATGTCATACCCTTCTGTGCAAACAAAAGTAGAAAGCTCTCCTTCTACCAGGCTCAGAAAAGTCATGGAAGTTTCTGTGAGAACAGAACAGAGGTACTACTGATTTTAAGTACTTCTCAACCTGTAAGGAGTCTGTTAAGATAATTTTCATTACAAGAAAGGAAGGGGGAAAAATACACTTTTTTCAAAAGTAATCTTCCTCTAGGAATAAAATAAGAAAGAATACTTTTCAAAACTTTGTTTTATTTCTCACTTCCTGAATTAAATTCTTTAATTTCCAACTGTCTTTGACAATATATTGGTAAAAGCAACTCTTTTACATGTGCATTTTGTATTCACATGCTGTCTCACATTGTACATATTATCTCTAACTTTACAGAAAGAAAAAAAGAGGCTCAGGGAGCCGCTGGGGGTTTGCCAGCATCACACTGATAGGAAGGAGAGACCTACAGTGCAGGAAGGGGATGGTCTCTGCTCCACATTCTTGCAAATGTTCATAGGACAAGCCAAAGCCTTCCTGTTTGCCTCAAAGCACAAGGTTTAGCAGAGGAGGGTACTAAGGCTTACATTTCACTAAGAAAGAAATGACACTTCCTTATTTTCTCTAAACTGTAGCAAAATAGCAAATAGGTAATCAACCTTCAGGTCAAGGGTGGAATTAAAAAAAAAAAAAGGTGGCATAAAGGAAAAATAAATTAGACTTAGCACACTCCACTTACAGAGGCAGGAAAGAAAATTTGAAGGTTCAAGAGCGGAAACAAAACTTTTTGAGTTTTGTTAAGTAAAATAATCACAACACCCCACACTCCCCAGATGTTTCAGTTAACTGAGGTTTTGCTGAATTGAGAAAAAGAAATTTCATTGTAAGGACTGATACTTTTGGTGAAATGATCTAATTAAATTCTCTGTTAGCTGGAAGTTGAAAACTAGAGTGGGAAGGAGAAAAAGACCATTAATTGCAAAAATACTTCTATATATTTTAACTTCATGCATTTATATAAGTTACAGCATTGTAAGTATGTTACTTCAAATTCCTTTTACTTCAATTTTTTTTTCAGTCAAGTGCATTTGCTTGCACTTAATTATATCATACTAACTTAGCAATGAGGATCTTCACTTGAGCTTTAAATTGGCTCTTCAGCCATATTTTCATGCTTGATTAAAAGCACTGGAAGTATACTGAATATTAAAATGCATCAAGGATGGTTCTGCATCATTTATAAAATTAATCATATTCTCTAGTACTAAAAACCTATTCATATTTCAAGGATATAATTAATAGGGAAATTTTATACCTCAATTTTCCTCAGTGCTCATGTAACAGTTTGGGGTAAGGGGCTGATGAATATGGTGACAGCACCGAATAACATTAGAAGTCGATTTAGTTTTTTGATTAATGAAGTTCTTATTGCTCAGTTATTACTGTATTCAGACACTTGGTTATATCCAGTTATCACGCTGGAATGTAAATGTTATTTCCTTAAAGCCACTTGGACCTCACTTTTCATTGTACACAGCAGTAAACACTTCACTGGCTCAGTCATACCCATGGTAACTCAGCTCCAAGGGCCTCTGAGTGACCCCTGTGTCTTGTATAAACATTTTTGGCAGGAGCCTCAGCGGCCGATGCATAAGGATGATCTAATTTTGCAAGCGTGTCATTACCAACCTTCAGATACACAACTCCCGGCCAAGTTTTTCCCCTTGTGACTATTTTCCAAGCCCGTGGAAGAAAAGAGCAAGAGAGTGGGAGCCTTGCCTTGTTATTTCCTATTGGCCCAACCAGATGGCCATGAGTCCAAACCACTCCCTGCCTGGAAGTCCCTGGACCCTTTCTGTTACCACCCCGTCCCACTTCCACAGCACCAATGCTGGACCTTGATAAGCCCCTGGACTCACTCCTAGCCGCCTGGGGCCCAGAAGCATCCCGAGGGGCCGGGCTCACGGGGGGGCTGGCTTCGCACAAAGGTTTTGAAGAAGACAAGGTTCCCTTCCAGCCACAGACTCCTCCAAGTGGAAAGGAATCCCAACCTCACGGCCACGTTCTCTTTCGCTAGCTTCTCCTCAACCATCTCACCCAGGCACAGCTCAGTGTAGCTGCTGTCAGCGGGTTTTAAGTAAATCATTTTATTCTGAATACGTTTTTAGATGCAGGACTGAGGGTTTTTGTTTTGTTTTGTTTTGTTTTTTTAAATCAGCTCCATGAAGGACATGCTGAACACTACAGGAGACAAAACGAGATATTTTTTCTTCCAGTATTAAAAAGAAAAAGACAGTCACAACATTTTTAAGAAACTCTTCTATATGATCGTGGTGGTGATCTTGAGTAAAAAGCACGTCACAGGATCATACTCCTGGACGCAGATTTCTTGTGAAAGTACATCTGAAAATTGCTTCCTAACCATGATAAACATTGAGTACAGGACTTTTTTTTTTTTTTAATGTCCCCAGATGCACACATTAATTTTTAAGTCAGCCTGGCCAGACTTTTTTTTGGCCAAAACCAATAATCCTGAGAGCCCAAACTAAAATGCTGGTCACTGAGTTTTTGCAAAGCCTCCTTCTGTCATGACTAGATTCACCTGTGACCCAAGTTCTGTGCTGATCACATCTTGGGGGGCATGGGGCCTGAGGAAACGTGGACCCCATTTATTAAAGGATGCAGTTGCTAGAAGGGTGTTTACCCCACTTACTGACCGACTCTGTGAGAAAAGTCTGTTTGCCAAATGCCTGTCAAGTGATGAGTAACTTTAAGGAGCAACACAACACACAGTCATGTTACTGGCACTGGGAAGAGGTGCTCCATTTTGGAAAACTTACCACTGACACGGGGTCCATGGCCTCTTGCTTGACAGGGACTGGATCAAACATGAGCATTCTTTTAGTTCGGCTTTCTAGGGTGCTCTGGTGTTTGGCCTAGAAAACAAAACAGGGGGTCCAAATGAATCCCAAGGTTACTTTAAATATAAACTAGTAAAAAATAAAACATAATATTCCTCAAATCCCTCCCCTGCTCCTTCCTCTCCCCTGGCCCCGGAATGGCTGGAATTTATTTTCCTTACCTATGAAAGATGCCATTTGATAGAATTAAAACCAGATGCCATGGTCCTAAGTCGATGAGAGCCAACTGGCATTTCTAACTCAAATACATAAACCCCTGACATTTCTGGAACAATACGTACGGCCCCTTCTGAGCAGCCAAGCTTGCTTAAGAGTGCTGTGCAATTCACCAGAAGTTCACATGATATATGAGCGTTAAACATTTTTCCTTATGTTCATTACAGAAAAAAATCAAGGAAAAAACAAGACAGGCAAAAAGAAAAACTAGAACCAACCACCATTCACATCTTTGTTTTTATCCTTCCAAACTCTGTTTTAAAATAGATTATAGCACACATACTATTTAGTACCCATAATTTTACTTGACAATTGATTGTGAAAATGTTTCTTTTTTCAGCAAGTATGGTTCCATACCATCGAATTCAGTGTGCCACTGTGTGGAACGGATCAGTTTACTTAAAGTATCGCTTTTTACTGGGCACTGAGGTTGCTTCTAAATTTTCACCATTATGGATGGCAGTGAGCATCTTTGGACTTAGGTCCTCCTGCACATCCTTAATTCATTTTTAGGGTCAATCTTACATAGGGGAATCCGTGGGTGAGAAGCATGTACGTTTTCCAAAGCAGCTGATGGATCATCCAGCAAAAATGCTCTATTTTTAGAGCATTCTATTATTTCCATGAATAAAATAAGAACCCGTTTCTCAACATGTCCACCTGCAATGTGTATTACCACTTAAAAAAAAAACTGCTAGTTTCAAAATGGCAAACTATTTTTATTCTAAATTGATTTAATTATTAAAGTCAATTATTTTCCATCTTTATTTACCATTTGCATATCTCCTCTAGAGAAATGCCTATATTAGGGCCTTGCACCCCTCCCCAGAGGCCGCCCATTGTTTTCTAAGCACTTTTTATACATGAAGACTATTAGTTTGTATTCACTTCAATTCTTCATTAGGAAATAAGCAAATCTGCAGCCTAAGGTAAAGGAAATGTCCATCTTAATCCTGTTTGGCCTCTCTCTTCTGTTGTGACACTAGTGTTATCCTTCCCTTTCCTTCAGTGTTCTGGACTAGTTCACGTCCGGCACTTGACATCAAGCCAACTGCTTCCCCACAAGACAAAATATTCAGTCTGCTCAACATTCAGCTGCATTTCATAGGCTTTGGAATCACTGCCCAGCTAGTACCCAGATCTTCAACAACCTGCTTCAGGCACCTACTATCCAAATTTGGCTTAAGGGTTCACAGAGCTTTGGTTGGAGGCAAGGTCTTTTCTGGACCACTCTGTTTTGGGTGGGAAAGTGAACAAGTTCCAGACTGCATTCTACCCGAAAAAGCTGAAGTCTCTGGTTCCAGGTTCCCTCCTGTGTTTCAGTATGACAACTCCCCAGCCCCAGCCCCACCTCCACCACCACAGTCCTGCAGTTTGCCGTACCCATGCTCTGTGGGTTATACTAGGAAAGCTTCCCATACAATTATAAAAACAATACTGTGTCGTTCTTGTGCCCCCTTGCTCCGTTGAAGAAAGACTGTTCTGGGTCTCATGACAACACGTGAGTATCGTCATTAACCCAACATAAGGCTCTGACTTCAAATTTTATTTTTCCTACATCACAGTATGTATTATAATCTGTGAACACAATTTAATACCAGGCTGCTCAAATCAATGGTGCTAATACCCTCTTATGCATGCCAGCAAAAACAAACCCCAACAGCCAGTGAAAAATGGATGATTTCATAATGAAGGATGAAAACCCCTTTTGTGTCTTAGGATCTATTATTAACCAGTTCCCAGCCTAGCAGCTGCAGAGATGGATATGGTTCTTAAGAATTGCTGCCCGCTGCCTCCTAGCCGACTGTAAACAAGATGTGAGGCCTCCTGCTTACATCAATGAGCTCAGGTAATTCAGTAGCCCCCACCCTTGGCTGGCCACCCCTCCTCCAAGCCTTTTAAATTGAATTTAATGGCCACCCTCCCCCAAGCCTTTTAAATTGAATTTACTCTTACAGATTCATCCACTCTACTGGAGTGTATCTTGATGCAAATTCTCCTAAATGAAAGCAGTCCTATTATCGGTGCATAATGAAAGGGTCCAGGTCTGGAGACTCAAGCAGGAGATCTGCATCCTCGCTATGAAATTTAAAGCAAAGCAACACTCTTTGCCACAAATACGTATACAATTTTTGGATATTCATACTGTATTCACATAACTTTGTTGGTTCCAACTTCTGGAGCAACGTCAAGTATTTGCCTCTTTGCTAGGATACCTAGCCTTAGAGGTCAGTCCCCTCTGCCCTTTTAAAAAACTCAGACCCGGGGCGTCTGGGTGGCTCAGCTGGTTAAGCGTCTGCCTTTGGCTCAGGTCATGATCCCAGGGTGCTGGGATCGAGCCCCGCATTGGGCTCCCTGCTCAGCAGGGAGCTTGCTTCTCCCTCTGCCTGCCGCTCCCCCTGCTTGTGCTCTCTCTGACAAATAAATAAAATCTTAAAAAAAAACCCAAAAAACCCTCAGACCGAATTGTTTAAAAGTGACTAGCAGCCTACATCCTGCCTGAGACCTCACCTAGAGCCTCGTCACTTCCCAACTGCACCACTGCACTAGCTTCCCAGCATGTGTATGCCTCACTGTACCTCACACCCCTCACTACCAGTAAGAGTGCACAGTGGAATTAGGATGGGCTCTGGTTCAAACTCTAACTCCACCATTTAGCTCATAAAGCCTTTAATGACTTTTCCTAATACCCACAGCAGTGACTACTAAATGCATTTAGAAATGAATGACACGTTAACCTACCACATCTCTTCTCATTTTAAGACATTATTTAAATCTCTTGCATTCTTTAATGTTTATGTTTTATCTAAATTTAAGGAACTTAATGCTTCATAAGACTTGAAATCGTAAGAGAAAAAAGTAAAGTCTAATATGGAGCATCTGCCCTAATAAAACTTGATTTATTTGTATTAAAAAAATAATTGTAAAGGTATGTTTATGTGTTCAGAATGGTACCTCAAGAGTAAACCAATCACTGATGAAGGGGTATTTCTCATCATAGAAGGATTTCAGCTAGTGAGTGAAAAAGGAGTGGTAGAATTAGACTATTTCATTTCAAAACTCCTAAACAAGGCATCACTGGACAATCAAAGACTGCGCAAAAGTCGAATATCACTACGAACAGAACCAAACTCACTCACTGTCCATTCGCATGTCAAACAGTACTCTGTTCCCAATTTGGTCGCTTCTAAAATGACTGATCATACTTTCCGTGTCATCACGGATATGGAACAAGAGAAGGTGAAGGACATGCAAAGAAAACTGTACGCTCTCAGCTGTTGATAAGATGAGGTGGGACAGCTTTACACACATCTGTGTGCCAATTTTTAAAAGTTATTAACTATAATTATAACGTTCAATAACAAGGGAGAGAAGCTAAGCTAGAAAGAAACCAAATTTAGGAGGAGAATAGAACACATTAACACAGATCAGGCATTTGTTTGTTTATTTGCAGAAAAAATCTATACTCTGTAACTACTGTGCCTCTCTCTGAAGAGACCACTTGCGCTACTGGTATTGACCTTGTCTTTAGGTTTTGGTCTAGAGATGTAACAGTGACTGCAATATCTCCAAGGTGCCTTCCGTAAAACTTATGTACTGAAAGAATGAGAACTTAATGGCTTTTGTTACACATGGGCCACTCATGCTCTGGGGATACTGCCATCCTTTGAAAAGAATGCTCAATAAAATACGAAGGCTGAGGAAATCTAGTACACAACACTGACCGCAGTCTTAAGTAGAACCAGTAGGTGGCGCACTACAACAGGTATTAGAGGCTAAGGACAGAGGCAGTAAATTGAGTTTGCCAACCTCAGGGTCTTCAAACCTAGTGGGTTTTAAGCAGGCCCAGGAATTCTGTTAACCATTTTGTGTGGGTATCACAGAGATGAGGAGGCCCCAAATGTGGGTCTGTTTTTTCCAAACAACTATTTTCCAATCATTAATACATTTACATTTACATCTTAGTTGTACCGAACTTGCCAGAATTATTTTCCACAACCGGAACAAATGTCATCTTCTCTGTGTTATTTTGCTGGGAAGGGTGAGACGACCGAATTCTTCCTCCAAAGGGAAGAAACGTATTTCCTTCACTCTCTCTACTTACCCTTCTGACTTTTCAGAAGTCAAAGTACGGGTCAGATTTTTTTTTTTTTTTACCAAAATGCAAAAAAAGTGTGATTTATGTATTTAAAGCTTTGGTGAATCATTTACATAAAGTTTAAGAAGCAATATAGTTGCATCTCACAATCATATCCAGTCCACCCTGAGACCTACTCAACAGTCACTTTATGAGGGTACAAATGAGCCGCAGAGCTCAGAAATAAACACAGCCCTTAATGTAAGAGGCTATGATGTCACCAAACCTCCTTTGAAAGTAGCTTGACTTGAAGCAACAGCAAGTTTTATTATAGAAACAATCTTAAAAATGATTGTCCCTTCCTCAGAAACATGACAGGCACACACAGAGAATGTGTGTGTCTGAAGCAACGTTTCTTGTGATACAGCAGGATTTGCTTCTGAGGTTCTCCCTTCTTGGGCACTTTCCATCCCTTTCTCTCCTCAGATCCTCAAAGGGTCCCTGCATTATCCCCCCCCAACCCAGCCTGAGCCTGAGCCTCCAAACTGCCTGCCACCCTCGGAGCAATCTTTGTCTCCCAGCTGACCTCTGCAAGGTGTAAGGAGAAAAACAGTATGACCAAAGCAAGACACCATCTGCAAGTGCCCTTAATTTTCCCAAGGGTTTGGATGTTAAAAGAGGAAGTGCACTGCCTTCCCCACCCCCAGAAAACAAGAAAAAAAAATTTAAAAATTGTGTGTGTGTGTGTGTGTGTGTGTGTGTGTTATGTGTGAAATTCTTGTGTCAGGGGAAGGACCCGGACAGGCAAGCAGGCCACATCCCTGCAGCTAAACTTTCTTTCAAAAGAAACACTTCTTCACTTCTGTACCCAAACTCTTTAAGAGCTCCCGATGAGTCAAATATTTCATGGCAGCTGGCCTGGCCAGAAATACAGGGGGGCCAGGCAACAGATGTGGGAAAAGGCATGTTTAGGTTGGGGGCTCCTTTCAGAAGAGCCAGATGTTGGCCCCTACCTGGAAATGTGCTCCAGTTTTCCCATCACAGGATGATTTTCACCTACCTTTGTCTCCTAGTGTTGGTTTGAGAGGAAAACACTCCACGGAGTAGTTCTAAATCTTTGCCCCTCACAAATTAGATTAGCCATTTTGCATCAAAATGTTTTGTAAATGGGAAAGAAGTTAATTATTTAGTTTTAGATTAAATATAATGATCCGACGAGCAAACAATCCGCCCTCTCTCCTCTCTCTGCTAACAAGCCACCCAATTTTACTTTCTGCCTCCACCCATCGGCTCCACCCTGTGGAGAGTTGCCAAGGCGAGTCCAACTTGTCCAAACAGGACATGGCTTCAGATAAGATTCTGCCCACACCCTGTACTTCGGAAAAGACCAAGTGAAGCAATTGATTTTGCATGTAAATAGGGACAGGTGCAAAGGTAACAACCAAGCAAAATCCCTACACAGTTGCAGACCGAGAGGGGCCCGGCTCAGCAGGGGTGGGGGTGGGGAAACCTGAACCCATACCCTTCAGGTAAACTCTCAAGTTCAATGCCACCTGGCTAGTAGCATTCCACACCTTTCTTAAAGAAATTTTTCGCAAATGCAAATCACTTCGCCTCCTAAGGTTACACACTTGTTTTCCTTCTTTATGCTGACAATTTGTGGTGTTTTAGTTTTAAGGGCCAGCAACCCAAGATCAACTGAAAAAAAAAAACAAACAAAAAAAACACCGCCATACTGTGTAATAATCCTGCTGTGTACATATCCTACAAGGCCGGTCACAGCCTCACAATTCTCTTCTGCGAAGCGTTATATAATCAAATCCAGAAGGGCTGCGTGAGGCCACAGTGCCTCGCCTCTGCCTCGGTGCTGGTGCCCTATCACTGGAGACCCACCCCGCTCTACCCCAAGGGGCCTCCACCCATGGGGCCCCACCCTGGAGGGAGTGGGAGGCGGGGAGGGACCGACCAACTGGCTCCGGTCAGCAGCCAGTTCCTGGAAATTCCGGCCTGAGCAGGGATGGCTGGAACCTTAAAAATAACCAGAAAGAGGGGCGCCTGGGTGGCTCAGATGGTTAAGCGTCTGCCTTCGGCTCAGGTCATGATCCCAGGGTCCTGGGCTCGGGGCCCCACATTGGGCTCCTGGCTCAGCGGGGAGTCTGCTTCTCCCTCTCCCTGTCTCTCCCCCTGCTCATGCTCTCTCTGTATCTCTGTCTCAAATGAATAAAATAACCAGAAAGAATCGTTAGGGTGGTAGTAATGCCCTTGGCTCCCGAGGGTTCTCCATGAAAAGTTTACCTCACAGAGCCACCGGACCTCTGGATATGAAACCATGAGCTAACACTGCCCCCTCCTTCAAAAGTACACAAAAGGGAAAAGAGGAGAGCATTTTGAGCCCCTGCTACGTGAGAGAATTAATTCAACATGTCCCCAACCCAACTCCTCCTTCTCCTTGCTCCTGCCTCAAAAAGCCCGCCTGCCTGCCGGCCCCCACCTCCCCATTTGCCTTATTTTCTGGTCGTTCACCATGGAAACCTAGAGGTCAACTTGCAAGTCTTCCTCAGCGACTTTTCTCTCCATTCCCGCTATGTGACTGGGTTTCTCCCTCTGCTGGTCTCCCACCATGTCCCTTGGTCCCGCCAATTCGTCCTGACCCCCTGGCCACCAACATTTCTCAAAGCCCTCTTCTTAGTGTTGCCCAAGCTCACACCTTCCTCCGGAGGGATCCCCAGGGCTTGCAGGGTGGGTTCAAGCGCCCATGCTCCGCACCCCAGCTTCTAACCGGCTGCCCCCTGCTCCAAGGGCCCTTCAGGCTGGCTGCCCTGTTCCCCCCACCCCCATGCCTTTGTTCATTTTTGGCCCTGATGCTGGGCAACCAGCGTGGAATGCCCCATCCCCTTCCGGCTTATCTAAATCCTCCTAATTCTTCAAAGACCAGCTCAAGGCCCTCTCCACCCTGTGCAGCCAGCTGATTGCGCCCCAGTTGATCTGAGGCCACCCCTTCTTACCTAGATGGGCGGGGCCTTTTAGATGGTTTGTCTCAGACCACCACCTGGGCTGGGAGCACCTGAAGGACAGGGGCACCTTACACTACCTTAGGGGAGCAGAGAGGGCCCCCTCCCGACTCCCCAAAGGTCAGCCTCGCTCACTAGATGCCGTTTTCCAGCAGACAGGAGGAGGGGCTCGAAGAGCACTCAGCCCACCCTAGGACTTCCACAGCCTCTCATTTTCCTTTGGCCTTTGAAGACACCTGAAATCTCCCCTAAATTAAGTAATAGGGGTGAGGGGGCCTAACCTTAAAGGAAACTTTTTAAACCAAACTTCCTTAAGAAGTTATTGCTCCTAACCTTAACCTTCTTGCCTGTTATGGGTCCTCCAGAGACCTTATTAGCATCATCCTCCAAGAATTTTTTTTTAGCTCCCCAGAGAGATCTTCTAAACAAATCTAGTGTCAAGGTCTCTTACCCTCTGCTTTAAAACCTGCAATAGAAGGGGGGAAAAAAAGGAGGAGGGAAAAAAAAAAAAGCGAGAGAAGAGGCAATTTTGCATGAGGAGAGAGAGTGTGTGTGTTTGCAGGTATTCTTTTTTTTTTTTTAAGATTTTATTTATTTATTTGAGAGATAGAATGAGAGTTAGAGAGCACAAGAGGGAAGAGGGTCAGAGGGAGAAGCAGACTCCCCGCCGAGCAGGGAGCCCGATGTGGGACTCGATCCCGGGACTCCAGGATCATGACCTGAGCCGAAGGCAGTTGCCTAACCAACTGAGCCACCCAGGCGCCCTGTTTGCAGGTATTCTTTAAGGATACTTCTATGGACCAAGGAAAGCAAGGGGCTAGGTGATGTCACAGGTTTCCTGCTAATCATGA
The DNA here is from genome assembly GCF_003265705.2 of Callorhinus ursinus. Taxonomy (NCBI): domain Eukaryota; kingdom Metazoa; phylum Chordata; class Mammalia; order Carnivora; family Otariidae; genus Callorhinus; species Callorhinus ursinus. The sequence continues at coordinate 31,772,401 of NW_027397066.1, read as the reverse complement.
CACCTTCATGACCAAGGTGCTGTTCTTCACATGGACTGCGTCACTGAATCGGGTGGGTGGGTACTACTTTCCTATTACTTTGAGAACGATGGCACAGAGAGGTAAAGCAATCTGCCCAAGATCACACAGCTGCTAAGTTGTAAAGCTGGGTTTTTGAACCCAAAGTAGTTGGACTTTGAAACTAGTGGACCTGGCACCCTCCTCTGCTCCCTTCCCAGGCAGAGAACAACATGACACCACCAACGGCGATAGGGGGCTAGCGCTTCTGCAGACGCAATCTGTCCACAGGGGACGTGGAAGGCAGGCACAGAGTATTTACAATTTCACCTCCTCCCAACTGGCTCCTGCCGCCTGCCCGGTCTCAGAGTGTGCATGCTGGACGCAAGATCAGAAAGACACACTCTGAAGGCCCCAAATTAGGCTATTATTCTTCCTAGCCAGTGCACCTGCAATTGGTCCATAAAACTGCTCAGAAAAAAAAAAAACAAAAAACTGGCAGCTCTACCCGAGTAAATACGGAAATCCTCATAATACTGTACAAAGGTGGAAGGGTCAGGTCCTCATCCCCATTTTAGAAGTGAGGAAATGGAGGACCAGAGGTGAAATGACTCGCCCAAATTCACAGAGCGGGCTGGAGCCACAGTCAAGAACAGAAGTCTGTCGGCAGATCTGTTCTGCTTCGGAGTCTGTGCCGTGGCCAAGTCCTCTCAAACTGGGACCACTCCCCGGGTACAAAAGGGATGGGACGTGCATGGTACCAGGCGGCCCGTATGAGGCAGTGCCCTGGGGAGGTTCCAGAAGGTAATTAAGATTTCAGGTGAGATCACTCGGGCCCTACTCCATCCTGTGGCATAACTAATAATAAGGACTGCACATAATTTGAGATTAGCTCTAATGAGTAAGTGCTCAATAAATACTTGGGAGATGAATAAATGAATGGATGTCAAACTACCCTTCTTAACACGTGAGGATACAAAGAAGGGCAAGGGCCTCACAATGATTGTGCAGCAGGCGTCACTCAAGGATACCTTGCCCAGGGGCCAGTGAAGCTAGCCTGAAAATCATCTAAAATCTAAAACACAAAGTAAACACAAACACTTTGGGAGGCTCGGAAGAGAAAAACTCCCTTGTTTGGAGAATGGGAGCGGAATGGAGCGGAACAGGAACTTGAACTTGCTAAGGAAAGTAGTTTTGGGGTGCAAAGCTTTGGAAGGTATCAGGGTATAAAAGCGCAAGAACAGACAGAGGAGTGGATTTCAGTGATTGGACTCAAGCACAGTAGTTAGTAGACAGAAGGTGTACGGGCCAGAGGAGAAAAAACCCCGTAGTTCATTCACAGGTCGCTCTCCAGGGTAGAATGCGCTGACCTCAATGTCCACTTGGTCTCTTATGTCTAGATTTGGCGAAACTCCACTGATCCGGATTGAGACTAGCCCCAGGTCATCCCTGGAGATCCCCAGGCCTGCCAGAGATTGGTAACCACCTTAAGCAGGTCCCAGGCTAAGCTGGGCTCTCTTCAGTGTCCTCTGGTCAGGGGGTTGCCTCAGGAAGCACCCCCTTCCTAAAAGTCAGGGTAGGGGCTAGACCCAGGTTTGTTCAGAATGCATGGGATGAAGGGCCACTTAACTTGCTACATTTTGTCTCCAGCTCCCCTTAATAATTGGATGGAGGAAATGATAATGTATTCAGCCTGCCAACACAATAGAGTGAGTTTCAAAAAGCTCCAGGAACCTGTTTTGCTAGAAAATGAACTTGACTACTAAAAACCCTGACAAGGGATACAAAATATACCGATTTTAATTTTTTTTTTAATGTTTCATTGAACTATGGTGACATTCCAGAAAAAGCACAGATCTAATTAAAAGGGTATTTTTGCTTTGGGAGAAAACAGTTCTCGTTCTGGTGAACTGTGTCTATAGCACTGTCTCTTTTTCATTACGACCAAATTTCAAGGAAGGAGAGTTGAGGGGGAGAGAAAGCAGGGTTACCTCCTTTAGACAATGCTCTCCCTTATCAGGGCAGACTGCTGTCTGGCTTCCTGTCTCAAGCTCTGGCATTACTGCTTCAGATGAGAACCGGGGTCTAAGAAAGGGACAGATCAGGCTTGAAAACGAGAATACTATAAAAACCACCACAATCCTCTTGCAACTCACTCCTAGATGAATTTTGACTAGAACATTACACATTAGCAAACCAGGTATCAATTGCTTTATGAATCTAGGGATTTTTTTTTAAAGCTAGAACCAATGAATATGAAGCATTTCAGAAAGAAACCCAAATTCCAGAATAATGTAATTCCTAGTCTTTAAAGGATGAGGTTGCTTGTTGTTTTTTTCTTTAAAACACAACTGGTGTGAAAAAACAGAGTAAGAAATACCACCTAAGAAAGCTGTTCATTATAGCAAGAATGTTGACTTGGAAATATTAAGACAAGTATGTAAACGGGGGGGGGGGTAGAAATAAAATGGGATTAAATTAGGAATAATGACTTGCATGGTCAAGAGATAAACTATTATTCCCATTTTTTTTCCTTTTTGTAATTTTAGTAACTATCAGACTGGTGTAATTTTCCCAAATTGTTCAGCTTAGCTGTTTGAAAAGCATTTTTTTCCTGATAAAATACATTAGACCTTAATCATGTCTATTAGCCAACCACATCCCTCTCCCCCAAAATGGGGAAGAAAGAATAACTTGGAGTAAGCTAAACAAAGATCTGTCTACAAAATCTAGTTGGATTGTTAACAGCTTTGGAACTAAAACTGAAAAAGTTGCTTGATTTGGGTTACTTACGAATTTTAGTTTAAAGGTCCCTTGCGCTCTGAATCAGCTTAGTATTTCAAGTTTTCTTCTCCCAAAGTTTTCTTACTGAAAGCTTGCAAAGCATCCATCTTTTTTCAAGGAAGGTTATCAGTAACCTATTTGATTCTAGTAGTTTTCTTAGTATCATACCATATATTTCCCTTTATCCATAAAGAAAGAATGTGGTAGAATGTGCAGTTAAAAACCAAAGTACTAGTATCATCAATTTTGGGCAGGATAGGATTTGATTTGCTGCCTCGGCAACTCTGAATCAATTCCATTAGAGAACACTGTAGATATTTCCTTTGGATTTTAAAGAAAATCCAAAAATAAGTTTAAAAAGAAACTTGCCAGGAGTTTTCTTATCCAACTTATATCTTTAAAACTTAGTTTCTGAAGAACCAAGAGAAAAAGTTAGTAGGTTTTAAAAAGTTAACCTGGAAATGTTAGCCCACAACTGACAGAATATACCAACAAAAAAAAAAAGAGGGGGATTATGAAAAAGTTGGTGTTGTAAGACAATAAAAACAAGAGAAGTCTCCCACTGTTTTCAAAATATAAGATTAAAATTTTCCAGACTGTCAGGTATATGAATCTCTCATTTCCAGTTCTCCTTTTCTCGGAGCTTTTTATTCTTAAAAGAGGTCGGAAATCAAATGTAGAATACATCTTGGTCCTTGGGAAAATTATCCTAGCACTTACATCTTTCTTTGTCTTTTTAAAAGAGATGACCCTGGGATTGATTTCCTCAATATATCTTACGTTTTGGCTTCAATACTTTTCCTAAAGATTTCATCCTTAAAACCTAAGCAAGATTCTTCCAATCAGCCCCGTCCGCCAGGGGGGCCTGCTGCTTGGAGGGCCAGTGCTACCTGGGAACAAGGGTGGGCCACAGCCTGCAGATAATGCTAGGTCTTCTAAAACTGTAAGGTGGCAATCCCCCTTCCAACATTGACAGCTTCAGGGCCAAAGGCCTATCTCTAAGCAAACACCCTGCCCACCTCAAAACAAGCCTGGAAAACAGACAAATTCAACTCCTTTAGACGTCTAGCCAACCTGCACACACATTTCTCAGAGTCACCCTTTGGCAATGGTGAATTTAAAAAGACACAGTATTTATTCCCTCACAGAAAACACACCGGAGCAAAGGGTGTATGTAAAAAAGGTTAACCGACTCCTCGTTATGACCTAACACTGGCCTCTTAGGCAATTGCCAAGTGTGTAGAGACATGATAACTCCCTGGGTGGGGATCGGGAGTTTAGGGGCAGGGACCACGGCCTGGTCTGGGCTACTGATCTACCAGAAAACAGCCCGAAACAGGAAAGAGCACACATATGCCACTTGGAATGTATGACGCAAACCCCAGCCTTGAAACAAAGAACAGGAAACAGCTCTGCTGGCCGTGCTGGAGAGCGAGCTCAGAGAAACATTTAGCCGGCCCTCCCTGACCCTATATTCATGAGCAGCTGGAGTTTTTTCAGACAACAACAGGGGGGTGGAGGTGTTTGTTCTATGGGTGTGAATAATAACACCAGCTTTATACAGGGGACCTGCCCTATTTACAAATAGGAGCTTCCACATACAGTAAACATCATAAGGGAACATGTGATTTTATCATATGCGGGCAGCAGAGATCTTCCTAATTAACACCAGCCTCCTTTCCAATTTCTTTTGTCTCTTTCTCCCCCATCCCAGTGACTGGTTTCTAGCCATGATCAAATTCGGGGTTAGGGCAATGACTGTTGTTCAGCCTCAGCATCATGAGGAAAATGCCAAGAAAGCACTGGTAACAATTCAGAGGACAACTGGGTTATCCCACATGAACTGACAACTGGACCAGTTCTAAGTGTCCCTCAGCTATACAGAACTACATTCCTAGACACTGATGTGGGCTACCTAGAGTCACCCCCTCCCCAAATTTCACCATCTTTTTCAACTGCATAGTCAGAAACCTATCCGCACACAGCTGCACATCTGTTCTCCATGTACACACATCTAAAGAAATTCACTCCTTTTGAGAATGAGATTCTGTTCCTGACATTTCATTTAACCCAAAAGTGTTATAGCCTGGAGACCAGAGTATCAATTTTTATAAGATATCCGAAAATGTCTATTTTCCCTTAGGTATATTTAAGGTAGTAAAACCCATTCACAGTGTTCCCCCCCACCCCCCGGGGTTATGGCTCTTTATTTTGTTAGCCAGGACTGTTCAACTCAGGTTTCCATGATCAGAGATTGAATAATATGTGTGTAGACAAAACTACAGGTAAAAAAAAAAAAAAAAGCATCACTGTGCCCATAGCAACCAGAAGATTGGGTTTTAATTTAGAAACTTTGCAGTGAAAAAACAATAGCATGTTTTATATCTGACAAGATTTTGTGGTCTTAGCAACTACTTTTCTTTGTTATTCTCACACTAAGATTTTTAGACTTGCATTCTCTTTCATGAAAGCCAAATGTTCCTTAAAGTGTATCTTTACGGCACTTAACAACAGTGCATTAGGCTTTTTTCTTCTAATAGTTCTCCTGCAAACCCCACTGACTGTGGAACTGGGGACAGTTTCTCTAGAGTTGAAATTCATCAAAACATCTCATTTCAGGTTTCTGGTAAGAGGCTAAGGTCAACATACTCCATGCTTTGAGCTGCAAGAAACTCATTTGTCCATTCTTTCCTAAAAAAAAAAAAAAAAACCTAACTCCTGAAATTTTGGAGATGTTATCAGATTGCCTTTTCCCGAAAACCAAGTCTTTCCTCCGGTTAGGCAGATCATCATCCAGATGGATTTCTTATAAAAATGCTGCTCAAATTCACACAGAAAGCACTTAAAAAAAAAAAAGTACAAAACTGCTCACTGGACAAATCTATAATGAACAACTGCCCTAGTCTCCTACTCGATTTTGCTAATAATTAAATACTAAATGTAAATGAAGTCAGAATACCACTATATACTTCTCCCCAAATCCCAGACTCTTGTGAGAATACAACCAAAATATTTTAAGTATCTTGGGTGATATTAGTGGAAAAATACATTCTGAGCTAGTAAAAAATTCAGTGCAAAATGTTTATTTTAGTGCAATACAAGAAGGTGAGCAATTTCCAGTTTCCGTTTAACCTGACTTATTAAAAATAAGTCCAGTTCACACAGGTTCTCCATCTATTATTATTGTATATTGCTGTAAAATGTAAAGCAGAAGATTCTCCCTGATATCTGCCAAAGAAGTGGATATGACAATTCCAAGTATTATCTGCCATCTCCAAGAACGGCACTCTGAAATGTTAGGTAAGTCCCAAGGGTCCAGGTCCAGGGGATCAGTCCCTCAGTCCCCACACGGCTCGAGTCCCTAACGCTGCAGGCAGTTGCCTAAGGCGCTCTCCGCCTCCAGCCTCGCTGCAATCCTTGCTCCAGGCACTGCGGCAGGTTCTCTCTGTGCCCCCGAGGAGGACTCTCCAAACCCGGCCAGCTCTTTTCTCCTGCCCCCGAGGATCCAGACGCCCTGGCAGCTCCTGGGCTCCAGGACTGGGAATGGGATGCTGCCTTCAGTCCCAACGGCCCCAAGTTTCTTCCCAGAGGGCCCCGGAGGCTGCTCCAAGTTTGCTCCGGCGGGCGAGCGGTCGCGCGCCCGGTCCGAAGAGGGGGGCGGCGGGGGGCGGGGAGGGGAGGGCGCGGGAGCGGGGGGTGGGGGACCCGGAGGGGGAGGAGCAGGAGCAGGAGTGCGCGGCCTCCTCACTACCTTTCTCCAAACAACGTTGCCACACGCGGAGAGCACTGAGATTTCTGGGGCTTTGGAGGGAATCGCGAGCGAGGGAGCGAGCGGGCGGGCGGGCGGCAGCCGGGGGACCACACAGGTGAGCCCCCGCCCGCGCCCTCGCTGGGACCGCGGCGGGCGCCGCCGGTCTCGGTCCCCCACACCGCGGGATCCGCACGGTGGCTCCCCCGAATCCCACACTTTCAACCGCTGAACCCGGGGTTCCCCCCTCCCCCCCCTTCCGCCCCCACCCCCGGCTTCCAGGAGCTGTTGCACTTTCCCAAGCCCACAGGCACCCCCACCCCCGCGCTGCACCCCCCCAGCCCATTCACTGCGCGCCCCCCAGGGGAAAAAAAAAATGAGACCGGACGAGCCAGAAAGGGCGACAGCAGGAGTCGGGCCGAGGGAAGGTGAGGGAGAGGGGACTTACTTTTCGAGGCGCGGTTCTGAGCGCTGCAGACGAGAAATAAAGGCCCAGATCCGAGCCGCCTTGAACCCCGCGAATGCAGTAATGTCAGCGCGCCAGCCCGGGTGGCGGTGGCGGCCGCAGGGCACGGGGACAGGAACGGGGACGGGCGCGCGTGCGGCGGGCGCTCGCGCTGCGCTCCGGCTCGGGCCCCGGCTCCGCGCGGCTCCGCTCCTGGCTCCCCTCTGGCTCCTGGCACCAACTCCGGGCAGTCACATGACGCCGGCGCCGCTCGCTCTGCGAGCCTCCCGGGGCTGGCGGGGTAAGTAGAGGCTGGGACCCAGGGTGGGAGGGTCAGGGAGGGGAGAGGGAGCCGCCGCGGCCGCCCGGGCTGGGCGGGTCCCCACCCACTTGGGTGGAGGCAGCCGCCGGAGGGGTCGGCCGAGTCACTCGCGCAAACACGCACCCCGCCCTGCGCCCTTCCCCCGCCACCCCCGCCTCCCGCGCCGCCTCCGCCCCGCCCCGCCCAGTCACCCGGGGACGGCCTGACAGACACTCATTATTCCCCGGAGCCGGGCGCCGCCCCGCCGGCCCAACCTGTCCGGCGAGGCGCGGCGCGGCCGAGGGGCTGGGCGTGCGCGGCGCGGCCCCCGCCCTTGAGCCTCCGCCCTCCGCCCTCCGCCCTCCGCCCCCCGCCCCCCCCCCCCCCCCGGCCCGGCCCTGCCCGGCCCGGCCCGGCCCCGCGCCCCTGCCCCCGCCCCGGAGTCCCCGCCCGCGCCCCCTCCCTGCGCCCTCCGCCTCCCGTCCCCCGCCCGCTCGGGACCCGCCGCCGCGCCGCCGCCCCAGCCCGGGGGGAAGGAAGGGCGGCGCTGCCCGCTCCGGGCGTCACAGGGCTGCAGCCCGCTGCGCCGCTTCCAAAACACACAGCCGGGCGCGCGGGCCAGCCGAGGCGGGGGACCCGGGCGGCCCGGCCATCAATCAGCCGGCTCCGGCGGGAAGGGCGGCCCCGGGCGCGGCGGGAAGGGCTGGGCCCCGCGGCCAGCGCGGCTCCTCCTGGGCCGAGTGCGTGCAACTCTCTTAAAGAAAAAGCAGAAAAAGGCAGGGGTGCTGAAGGAGCGGGAGGAGCGGGGCAGATTAGGGGGCAGAGGAGAGGCGGGAAAGGGGAGGGCAGTGGGGATTGACTTAAACCCTAAAATGGTCCCGAGTTTCCAAGGTCATTCGACACACTGTTAGAGCGCTCTTTGTGCCCGGGGCGCCTGGTCCCCTCGTCGCCCGCCCCGTGGAGGGGCGGCCCGGGGAGGGGTTGGGGGCGCGTTCCCGCCCCCACCCCAGGGCTTCTTTGAAGGTCCGGGGACCCCCGGAGGCAAACTTCCCACGGGCCGGGCCTGCCACTGGAGCGAAAAGACAACCGGTAGCAGCGGCATTTGCTCAGCCGGGCCTGCCCGAAAACTTGGCAAACTTCGGTCGGGTTTCTCCTGCCCGGAGGGAGAACTCCGGGCCAGCAGAGGGCTCGGCCCGGCGACCTTTCATTTTTTTGTCGCTTCCCTGGGACCGAGCGCGAGCGTGCTCGGTGCGGGGCGGCGGAAACGCGCTTGCTGTCCCAGCCAGGCCCCCCGGGAGGACTTGGTATAGCTTAGCCCCCGAGTTTAATGCTTTTTAAATTTCTTTTAAACAGTATTAATGTAATAAAGAATGCAATAAAAAGAACAAAGGACAAATTGGTTCAATTGTTTTAGTCCTGTGTAATGTTTAAAAAAAAACGCCCTGCTTCAGTGTATGGCTTCTTATTGCTTCAAGATGTTTTAAAGGCCCTTTAAGTTCGCCATTCTCACTTTGATGCTTCGTCCAGGCATGGTACTGCTTAAAACGTAGAGATACAGTATATGCCGAGCCCCATCATGTAGCTACGCAGTAGCTACTAAAATTAGTACCGGGTAACCTCAAGTAGTGAAATTGCACGTTATAAAAAAATGCACATAACATAAAAGACCACATGGAGAACACCCAGATCTGACACTGGTTCCTGTCCCATAAGATTAATCTTTAAAAGGGATGAGGAGTTTCTTTTAACGAGTAAAGGACAGATGCAGGAAAATAAGGTGGATTCGTGTCATTTACTAATTGTGGTTCATTGATCACTGACATCAAGCGTCTGATTGGATGGCTTAGATTTGTATTAGCTGGAAGACCCTATTAGTGATGACTGATGAAATCGTTTTGCACTTCCGTGTCTGACTCCGTAGTAGGGGCCCCAAAACTATAGGCTTTGCTCAGAGGACACTAGAGGTGAAAACCTAAAGCACATAAACCGTGTTCTTTACATTGCTCATGTGGGTGTGGACCCAAAGGAGAAATGTGAAATAGGTCTGAGAAAAGTGTGATCCAAGATAAGTAGGGAGTGGCTTTGATATGGAAGGTGGGGGAAGGAGGAGAAAAGTCATAAAAAAGTTTAATTAATGAACACACTGTGTTCAGTGCCCTGTGGGAGAGAGCTGAAACACAACTTGTACAATGATGAAGGGTCCATTGAAGGAGACCACCATCTGTCCAGGTACCCAAACCAGAAATGTCTGAAGTCATCCTTGACTCCTCCCTTCCCCTAGCTGGTCAGAGCCCTGTCATTCACTGAATCTTGGACCTCCTCAATCCCTACCCATTCCTTGACAACTCTCCTGGTCCAGCCCATTGCCACAGTGTCTTGTTGGTCATCCTGTTTGGAGTGGGAGCTGAAGTGTGGGAAAGGGATTGGAGCAAAGGAATAATAAGAATACTTTTTCTAAAATGGAAGCCTAAACGTGTCAATGTCTTTGTTACATTCCCTTCGGGTAAAGTCCAAGAGTTTACTACCTGTGCTGACCTGGCCTCCATCTATCTTTATAGACTCATCTCTTCCTATTATGCCCCACCCTATTCTTCCCTCCGGCAACACTCAACTTCCCCCCCCCCAACTCACTCTCCCCACCTCTGGCCCTTTGCACATGCTAATTTTTCTAGGTGGACTAGCCTCCTTGCCTTCTCTCCCAACTCCTGACCTCTACTCTCATTTCTGTATGTTCCAACCATCCTATAATTATTGACTTAAATGACATTTTCAACAAAATGTATCTTGTCTTACCACCATCCCTCACCCCACCTTTGGATGAGTGGAGGTGCTCCTTCTTGGTGCTCTGATAGCATTCATGCTTCACCTCTTGTAACTCTTTCTTATGATTGGTTATTTAACTCTCTTAACGTGGCACTGAAATAAGAAACTCTGTGAGGGCACGGACATTGTCTTTTTAGCAAAATTGTATCCTCATGGCCCAGATGTTCAATGAATATTTGTAAAATGAATAAATGTCAGCTATGAATTGGGAAGAAGTCATTCAGAGCTAAAGAGATGAGAGAATAATTGGCGAGCTTCAAGGTGGCAGTGGCCATGAACTGTATATACCTTTGAGATAGTGAAAAGGAGGGAGGAGGGAGTTCTCTCTCCCTGAATGTCTTTGAGCAGTAAAGTGATATGGTCAAAGTGGTGCCTAGGTCTTCTTTTTATCCTTAACATTAGCACAGTGCCCGCACGTGCTCAGTTGTTCAAGACATCTCGTATAAACAAAATATCTCAAGCTTGGTCCTTGTGGTAGCTGCTTTACTCTTGTTCTTTGAGGACAGTAGGCCGGTCTGGTTTAGGTTTGGGGCAGCACATACTGGGGGAAGGATACTCCTCCCTTGCCCCAGCCTTGTTGCTCCCAACCAGTCATGGCAGCCCTGGTCTCTTTTGCCAGTGACTGGCTGGAGAGTAGATATATGACCGAGTTCTGGCCAGTAGGACATGAGGGGAAGTGTGCCGGGGCTTGTTTTTCATCCTAAGTAAAGGAAACTCTTGCAAGGATAAACCCCCAGACCTGCTTTGGAAGTTATGTGAGGATGTGATTCTTGACGCTGTGGCAGCCATCTTGTAATCATGAGAAGAAAGCAAGGTTTCAGATTTCCATACGGATAAATAGCTCTTTTTTCATCATTAGTTGTCAGCTCAAATATGACATCTTCAGAGATGACTTCTCTGACCACATAATCTAAAATATCCCTTCCCTAGTCTCTGTCTAGTTGTTCTTGTTCATTTTTTAGATACCCTTTCTCCCCACTGGAACCTGGGCCCTGTGAGAGCAGGGACATTCTATTCTTCACTCCTATTTCCCAAGCTCCTACAACAGGGTCTGGTAAATAGAAAGTGTTCCAAAAATAATTGTTGATTAATGGCTGACAACTAATAGTAACTGTGTTGAAACTGATTCAGAGATGCACGGACACAAGCCACCGCACGCCTCCATTTTCTTTTCCGTGGCTTGTATCATAGTTAGCTCCATTTCAGCAGGTCTCTTTCTGCTACACAAAGACATGTTCTTGAGATTCCTTCTTCTTCTCCCACTCTCTTTCAGAACTTTTCCATTCCTTCCCATAGGAAAGTTTCTCCTTTTCATTTGACGATGCACAACGTTATGAAGGTAGAAAAGTGTCATGTGCTTAAGAAATTATGAGCAACACAGATAACATCTACCTTAAAGGATAACAAAGCCATATGTTTTTTTTTCTTTTTTTTTTCCTGCTAGCTTTATTGAGATATTATTGGCCTATAACATATGTAAGTTTAAGGTGTACGACATGATGGTTAGAGACACCTATAGATTGCAAATGATTGCCATAATAAGGTTAGGTAACATTTCCATCCCCTCACATAATTAGTATTTTTTGTGTATGTATGTATGTGTGTGTGGTGATAACATATAAAAGTACCCTGTTAACAACTTTCAAGTATATAATACAATATTGTTAATTATATTCACTATGCTGTACATTAGATCCCTAGACCTTATTCATTTTGTAGCTGCAAGTTTGTGCCCTTTGACTGACATCTCCCCATTTCCTCACTAGGCACTGGAAACCACCATTCTACTGCCTGTTTCATGAGGTTTTGGCTTTTTTAGATTCCACGTATAAGTGAGATCACACAGTATTTGTCTTTCTCTGTCTGACTTATTTCACTTAGCACGATGTCCTCAAGGTCCATCTATGTTGTTGCAAAAGGTAGGATTTCCTTCTTTTTTAATGTGTGTGTGTGTTTGAATGGCAAGAGAGTGAGAATGAGAGAGAGAGACATTTTCTTATCCGTTCATCCATCAGTACTTGTTGTTTCAATATATTGGCTATTGTAAATTATGCTGCAATGAACATGGGAATGCAGAGATCTCTTTGAGATAGTGTTTCATTTCCCTCAGATATATACCTAGAAGTGGAATTGCTGGATCATATGTATCCAATATATATATATATATGGTAGTCCTACTGTAAACTTTTTGAGGAACTGCCATACTGTTTTCCACAGTGGTTATACCAATGTACATTACAATTTACATTCCCATCAACAATGCGGAAGGGTTCCCTTTTCTTCACACCCTCACCAATACTTGTCTCTCATCTTTTTTATAATAGCCATTCTAACAGGTGTGGGTGATAACTTATTGTGGTTTTTATTTGCATTTCCCTGATGATGCGTGCTGTTGAGTACCTTTTCACATACCTCTTGGCCATTTGGATGTCTTCTTTGGAAAAATGTTTATTCAAGTCAAGACTTTTGTTCATTTTTTAATCAGATGGTTTGTTTGTTTTGTTATTGAGTTATATGAGTTCCTAATACATTTTGGATATCAAGCTCTCATTAGTAGGTAGTTTGCAAATATTTTCTCCCATCGTGTAGATTGTCCTTTCATTTTGCTGATTGTTTCTTTTGCTGTGAAGAAACTTTCTAGTTTGCTGTAGTCCCATTTGTTGATTTTTGCTTTAGTTGCTTGTGCTTTTGGTGTCATATCCAAAAAACTGTTGCCAAGACCAAGGTCAAGGAGCTTTTCTCACATGTTTTCTTCTAGTCATTTAATAGTTTCTGGTCTTACATTTAAGTTTTTAATCCATTTTGAGTTAATTTTTGTGAGTGGTGTTAAGATATGGGGTCCAATTTCATTCTTTTGCATGTGAATATCCAGTTTTCCTAATATTGTTTTTATTAAAGAGACTATCCTTTCCCCACTGAGTATTCTTGGCTCTTTTGTCAAATATTAGTTGACTGTATGTGTGTGGGTTTATTTCTGGGCTTTCAATTCTGTTCTATTGCTCTATGTGTCTGTTTTTATGCCAGAACCGTACTGTTTTGATTGCCATAACTTTGTAATATAGTTTGAAATCAGGAATTCTGATGCCTCCAACTTTGTTCTTTCTCAGAATTGCAAAACCATATGTTTTGAAATAAAATTAGAAATGCTAGACTAAAGGTCATCTATCTCAAAAGCATTACAAAGGGCCCAGAGATTCTCTTTGGTTTCTCTGCAAATTCCACCAATATTATCCATCGATCCATCAATCCATCCATTCATTCAATTTCGGTTTGTCAGGAAGTATTGAGGTAGAGTAAGGTGACCAAGAGTTATAATAAATATGAAACTGGATGTATGATCTCCCCGCTTCCCTCAACCCCGACCCCTCCAGGAGCTCTCAACATTTCTAGTACAGGTGGCACTCAACATTTCTAGTACAACTGGAACTGTCCTGGATTATGTTTAGCAAGACAATGCAACTGAAGGACAATGGTACAAAATAGTTGAAATGTTGGATCTTGGAATCTAAGTTGAAGAGCTAGAACAGAAGGGGACTCCAGAGAGATAGCCAAAGGATCAGTGAACTGGACATTTCAAATACACTGAAGAGAGGGCATATTGGGAATAATGTAGTGAATGACCTGAAAGGTTAGGAGGTGAGCAGTTGGAGAGTGGGGACATGTGGCCTTAACATCTAAAGGTGGCACAGTACCAGAGATGACAAGGCTCAGGGTGTACCTGTGGCTGTGGGAGACTAGAAGAGGTGGTAAGACCAAGGGAAAGAATGACTGGGATACTGAGCAGGTTCATGGCGCCTAAAATTACCCAGAACTGTGGTCGGACTTAGGGTCAAGAGCAAGACCTAGGCTCTCAGGCCACATCTTCCGTTCATGAGAAAAAGACTTCAAGGAACTGGTGAACAACAGCAACCAGGAGAGAACAGGTAGACACAGCCTCCTTTTCCTATGGTTAAATGTGCTTTCCCTACGTCATGATTATTTGAGTCAAAAATAATCATTCATATGGGGTAATAACCAATAAAGGTTATTTTACTAATAAAATATGTCAATAGTTTTATTTTCTACTTTTTATTGCAAATGTACTATTTCTGCTTCATTGAGAGTTCAAATCCCCCTTTGGAAGGGAGGGGGACTTGTCAGGGACCTTAATTATTATTTATTATATCATTTCAAAGGGAATATATTATTATATTATTTGAAAGGGAAATGAATTGTAATTTCCAAATCAATGACCTATGCATATAAAGATGTAGAATGTAACTTATTTCTAATTTGAGGACTACCTAGATTTCTCCTGTGCTGGGAGGCAGAGTGAGTAAAGAATGGGGGACCCACAAAATTAGATAAACTACTTGTCATTTTTCAGCTGGTTTTGGAATGGGCCTATGTTTCCAACCCTCCCCTCTCATGAAAAATTATCGGCACTGAAGTCCTGGATTTAAGTTAGTTGAGCAAGTTCTGGTTGAACATTTACGGTAGGTCTGCGGTGGGTACAGGAATAACTAAGAGAGCAAAGAGAGGGTGTGTGAATTATGTTCTAGGAAGTGGCCTTGCCACCTTCCTTTTTCTGCTCATTCCAAGTGTGCTGCAGGCCTAAACCCCAAACCCGAAGACCGAAGCACTTCCCTCCGTGTCAAAGCCTGGTTACACAGGTTTCACTGGTACTGGCCCTGGAAGAAGACTTTAGCCTTTCGTTCCTTAGTCTCTCAAGCCAGCCAGCCAATGAGGCCACATCTCACATGTTTTAGAAGTTTTGCTGATATGTTCTGGGAAACAGTCAGCAGATGGTGGGATCATATGAACGGGAGAGAGTTCTTTATCACCCTTGTCATTCAAAAAGATTTGCTACTTGAAGACAATATTAAAATCATAATAATGGTCGCATTGAAGCGATAGGAGTAGGGTGGTATTTTTTTCTTTGCCTTTGAATACTTTTCTGTTTTTTTTTCTTTAATGAGCAAATACTACTTTTGTGATTAAAAAAAAAAAAGTGTGCTTTTACAAAATAGCCGAGAAAAAATGTGCACATCGTGTATGATTAAATGTGGGCCCTCAAAGCACAATTTTGCAGGAGGGGTCCTTGAAAGCGCCCTGGGCCCAAAGGTGTGGTTGTGTGCTTGTGAATTCTGAAGCAGGGTGGGGTGAGGAGGGGAGGGCTACGGGAGAGGGTGAACATCTCCTTTTATTGACTCTTAACTTGTTAACCGCTGCTTGAATTGCTGGACCTAGGCAGGTTCTTGGAACTGGAATTCTTCCTCAAAATAATACATATTTACTTTAAAAACCACTCCAAAGAGTAAACGTTGAAAACAAAAACAAAAATAGAAAGCCCAGCACACTGGAGTGAGTAGAGCCCAAGTTCCTATTTCTCAAAAGATAGAAACATACTTCCTGGAGCACAAGGTCCACTCACCCTCTCCCCAAGCGCTCTGGCCAGGATCTGTTGATTCAGCGGGAAACAGAAGAGTCAGCAGTTGCGCTGGATGTGAATTTGTGCGGGGCTACCTTCGGCTTCCCAAAGCACCATTAATTCGGGGGGGATGACATCGCCTCAGCTATTGGGGTTCTAGCTTCTCTTGGATTTCTTTCTAAGCTACATTTGTTTGTCTGTTATTGTTCTTAAAGTTTTCTGGGTAACTATAAGCAACAGACCTTGTTAGTTCCTCTTGAGATTGCCCACTACTCCCCACCCTTACTTCTCACCTCCCAGCATCCTGTTTGTCTCCCTGACTCTGTCCCCCGCCCCATCCCCACCCCCACTCAGCTTTTAGCCATGTTTTTCTTCCCTCAGTTAATTTTAAATTTCTATTTTTATCAGTGTTCTCAATACCAAAGGAGGCCTGCCATAGATTCATTTTTTGTTCATTGATTTATGATTCCTTCTCTTGTGAATACATTTAAAATGTGTGTCATGTACGTTCCAATGTGTGTCTCCCCCACCTTGTCTTGAAGACACTGTATTTCCAGAAAATTTGGAAGAGTAGAGAGCATAAAAGAAAATATGAGAAATTTTGAATTTATGTGCAGGACCTTTTTTTGTGAGTTTTGCCTATTTAAAATTACTCTGTTATGATAGGAACAAAAAATCTACAGTGTATACTGTGTTTCTACTCACATCGGTATAATCTTTAGCTTATTAAAATTTAAAGAACATTTTGGCCTGTCCATAATTTTATATGAACTATTTAGACTTATATTTGAATTTTGCTCAATATTGCTGTAAATGTCTCTATTAGCTATTAAATGCTATAGAATCCAGCATCTCTGAAATCTTGCAGGTTTAGAGAAACACTAAAAAAATTTTTTTTAGAATACCACCATGAAAAAGTCATCAGTACCACTGAATATATGGTTCTGCCTATCAGTATCTTCACAGGAGAGAAAATTCATTTTCTAAAAAAAGGAGGAAAACACTTTCAAACTCATTGAATACAACTTTTGCTACACAGTAATTTATCTAATCAGTTTCCTTTTCTGTACTGAAGATAAGAAAAATAGAGACTCAAAAGAAGCAGAAATTGACCATGACGTATTCCTAAACTTCTTTCTCCAAATACTATGGAGATGTCTGAAAAATTAAGATTCACCCCAGATTCACACAAATTTCTCTCCTTTCCATGATTGTTTGTTTGGCAAATTTCTCAAATACAATTCACTTGCTTTCACTTAGTGCTGAGAAGACAAGAGCGTCTTAAAGAAGATCCCAAGAAGATTCAGGAGGAGACAGGAAAGGTCTCCATGAGGATTTATTACCATGTCCCAGGAGAGATGATTTTGGTAGAATCTTAGTTTGCTTCCCCTGCGCCCCCCAAAATATCTCAAGGTGTTCCCTGTTCTGTTGCCTTTGAAAGTACTTTACCAAAAGTCCAGTCCTCAGGACTTGGCGGTTTTGATTAGATGGTGGTGCTAGCAAATGAGCAGTGCCATTTGGATGACAACATTTGTCACATTTCCTCATGTAGTTCCCTTTACTTTCTTCTCTACTTCACGCAAAAGTACACGTAGAGACTTAAAAAAAAAAAAAAAAGAGCCCAGCTAATTTAATCTAAACCATTTGGTACAGATGACCTGACGAAGATGCATTGTCTAATTCAGACACAGTGATTGCTATGTCTGATGCCCTTCCTAATAACATTGTTGATCATGTTATATCAAGTCTGGATAACAGTCTTTCTATTCCATAGTCTTTAAAAACTAGGAAAGGGAAGCAAAGTTTGTTTAGCTTATTTTAAAGAAAATGTTTCTTGTATTATTGCTCTTTTTTAATGAGTATAATTCAGATTTTCCTTTTGAATCTAAGAAAGAAATATTCCAAAAAAGTTTAAAAAATTGTTTTTATACTCTAGAATTACCCCCCTTCAGCTTCTCTGTGTAATTTATGTTTCTAGTTAGCTTGACCTCCAGTAAGCTGTTTGTAAGCTAATTAGGGTACGGGCTTTATCTTTTTACAGCTCCTGTTACAACTCTTTATATTTAACAGACAGTTCTATATTATCCCAACAACTAATTGCCTTGACAATAGAAATAACATGTTTTCTCATTACAACTTACTTACCTATATAAGAATACCTATACTCTGATTTATATAGTATCAATTTGCATTTTTATGTTTTATACCTTATTACATATTACTTGCTTTAGTATCTCTGAGTTATATTCCTGAAAATATAAGCTTTATTCAAGATAGTGTTTGTTATTAGAGCCCAACTTTTCAGGGGAAATATTATAATTAAATATTATATTTAAAATATTGTACTTAAAAGGTCCACTCAGAATGTCCTCTTTGTATCACAGAAAAATGGGGAGAAAATTAGACTGGGGATTAAACAAGGAATGGCCACGGAAATAATCAAAGAAGGTGACATCCATGCTTATGTGTGCGGTTAGGGCTCTCCTTCTCCAATTATCTTTATCATTATTGCTTGGATCCAATTAAATGAAAAGAAACATAACAGGATTTTCAAAGGTCATATGAAAATGAGATCAAGTGGTCAGAAAGCAACTTGAGGAATATCACACTCATTTTTCCTAAAGGTTTTGCCTTAAATCAAGAGAAAAGACTTCCTTATACTGGCTCATGTTTCCTATCAAGGGAATCAGAAAAAATCACTGACTGTGAAAAACAACAACACAAAAAGTAATTATTTCTGTACAGTATTTCTTTTACCTGTGATTGCACAAACACACCCTAGCTGTTTGCCAAAGCCCACAGAGGCAGAGATCGAATGAATTTCCGCATCCTGCTGCTGATTTGGTTATCTGAGATAAGTGGCTATTTGATCAAAAAAAACACCCAGAGGAAAAAAGAGTAAGAATCCTTAGAAAGGAAACTCCCAACATAAATTAAATAGGCATTATTCAAAACTAAGGCATGGTGGATGTTTATTAGACTGATGGGCAATGGTCATGCTATACTCTTTGGGGGCCGTAGCACCATACCAAGGACATCATTACTATTCTCCGTTTCCCACTTGTGGGAGGATTTGTGCCCAAGTTGGTAAAAGAGATTTGGATTTGCCAGGGCCTTCTCTGGCTCTTTATACCTGTCAGGGCAGTGGCTGGGTACGAATGCTGATAGTTTTTTTTCCAGTGATTTAATTCAAAATCTATTTATAGAATTTGCTGGACCCCTATTTGTTAGGGGTAGAATTAAGTATTTTTCAAGGTTTCTGTCCTCAGAGACCTTAGTCCAAAATGGAAACCAGACACATATCTTCACACAGAGATAAGTAATGGTATGAGGAGGTAAGTGATATATTTTTTGGATGGTAGTCCAAAATGAGTGTGGTATCACTTTGGCTTCAGAGGGTCAGGAAAAGCTTCCTGGGAAGCTGAGCCTAGAAGGATGCTGTAGCCAGAAGATGCACAGGCCACTGTGGTTCTAGTGAGGGGGTCCTGTGGACTTGGGGAACAGGTTTGAAAGACCAGTGAGAGTTAGATGGGACAGTGCTTACATTTAGGCCAAGGAGTAGAGACGTCAAACAACTGACGATTTACTCTGTCAAAGTTGGATTTTCCAAGAGCAGCTTGAATACCATGACGTTTTGCCCTTTTCAATTAAGGTATCTGCTAAGGGCGATTGAATATTTAACGTTTTACAACGCTTATGTAAATACATTTACATAACTTTGTTTTTCTCGGATTATATCCTGATTTGGTATTTGGAAAATAAAATAATTTATTCGGTCTTAAAATATTTGCTCACTCTCTTGTGCCAAGTACAGGACTGAACATTTATGTGATAGTTCAACAATTACTTATTAGGGGCACTCGGGGCTCAACATAGAACAAAAAGAAAAATCTCTGTCCTCATGTCCTCATGGAGCTTGCATTCTGGCGGTATCTTAGTTTGCTGGGTCTGCCACAGCCTGTCTTAAATAACAGAAGTTTATTTTCTCACAGATAGGGAGACTAGAAATCTGAGATCACAGGGTCAGCCAAACTGGTTCCTTGTTAGGACCGTGAGGGAAGGACCTGTTCTAGGCCCTCTCCTTGGCTTGTGGATGGCCAACTCTCCTTGTGTCTTCACACTGTCTTCTCTCTATACTTGTCTGTATCCAAATTTCCTCTTCTTATAATGACACCAGTCACACTGCATTAGGGCCCACCCTCATTTTAACCTGCTTACTTTGTAAAGACCCTATTTGCAAATATGGTCACATCCTGAGGTACCAGGGGTTAGGACTTGAACGTATGCATTTTGGGAAGGACACCGTTCAACCCATAACAAGTGGGCAGTGATGACAGAACAGTGAATAAATTCTAGAACGTGGGTGGTCCTGGTTGCTGTGTGCCAGGCACTGTACCAGGCATGCTCATGTGCATCATTGCATTTAATGCTGTAACCAGCCCTGGAGGTAAGTATCGTTACCCAAACTTCACAATGAGGAAACTGAGGGTGGACCACATTAGTTCATAGGGGTGTTTGCTTTAGAGGCCCTGTGCTTAATGTTTTCAGTGGTCAAAGCTTTGGAAATGAAAATTGAGCCATGGCTGAATGTGTAGGGTATATATATTTGTGGCTGATTCAGATTCAGAAGCAATTTCTGAATGTTAATGTAGAGAGGGAAGTCTTTTTTTTTTTTTTACACATTAGGTTCTAAGGAAAAAAAACAAAGATAAAAGTAATATTTCATAAGTATATTTTCCCTCTATAAATAATCCAATATATTATTTTATGAATGAACACTATTATATATAATAACACATTATTACAAATAACCATAGTTATTTATAGTATATATAAAACTATCTATTAAATAAATCCTACATTTTTTTATAGCAATGATCACTTCCTTTGGATTAGCTAGATTTAAATAAAGTTCCAGGTCACTTCTGACTTGTACCTCTTGATTCATCTCCAGACTAGGAAGCTTGCCACGGCACTACTCCTATGGAAGGAATCCTCATAGTACCTGTTTTGCCTGTTTTAATTATGATGCTCCTCTGATGGACAGATTCAGATTCAGCAAACATTTATGGAGGAAATACTGTCATATGGCAGGACATTTCACAGAAATCCATGTGTTTCATAAACATGGAAAACCAAAGGATAATATGCGTTTTTTATGAACATCAATTTTATTCAATTATTTTATGGGGAAAAAAGTACTTAACTTTTTTTTCTTACTTAAGGTAACCAGTGGATAATTTAAAACGTAATTTAAATATTGAAACCATATTAGGTATATATTATAGTGTGAAATGCAACATTTTCATGAACTTTCAAGATGAAACTCATTTCAAAAGAGTTGCTTTTGTTTTGAGTTGTGCCTTTAGTTTTATAGAGATGGGAACCTGCCCTTCTCCTTCCGAGGGCTGGGGTTGGGCTGGGGGGGCATCTTGGAAGATAGCCTTTGAAAAGTTCTGAAATTTTCTTCATCTTCATAACAACCATGTGTGGTATATTATCCTCATTTAAGAGATCGGAAAACACAAATTTGGGTAAATCATCTTGCCCTAGTTAACAGAGTGAGTAAATAGCAGAGTCAGGGGTTAAAATTCAGACTTCCTGACTCCAGTTCTGGGGCATTTTATATTGCCCTACATTCACTTCTTGGATGAATGAGGCTTCAGCCCTCCCAAGGCTGCATAGACCTCACAGTTCTGCATGTCCACATGGTCCAACCTTATTGACTCATGGATTCATGCACTTATTTGTGCATTTAATCAATCAATAAATCAATAAATATTGAGAGCTTACTATGTGCCAGGCTTCATGCTGGGTCTGGAGGACACAGTGGTTAGCAACAAAAGCAGAACATGGTTCTCTCCCTCATGGAGCCTG
Organism: Callorhinus ursinus; assembly: GCF_003265705.2. Lineage (NCBI taxonomy): Eukaryota > Metazoa > Chordata > Mammalia > Carnivora > Otariidae > Callorhinus > Callorhinus ursinus. Next base: position 31,751,016 of record NW_027397066.1, on the reverse strand, counting down.
CAGTCTAGTGGAAGATCAGACGTTAGACAAATACCACAAAACACTTGTTTATAAACGATCAGTATTATGAAGTGAAAGCATAGGGCGCCATGAGAGGAAACAACAGGTGAGTTAATTTAGATTAGTGATCAGAGAAGTCCTCGTTAAGGAAGTGACTTTGATCTGAGGTTTTGAGCACGAGTTAGCTAGAAGAAAACTTATTTGCCCTTGAAGTAGTTACAAATTGCCATCCTACGAAACCTATCACTACAATTCCCTCTATCTTCATTAGATTCCTTCTTTCTCCACAGTGAGATCAAATCCCTACCCTCAGCCATCACATTTATTCTTTTCTATTATATCTATCCATCCATCGGTTCATTTACCTATCCATTCATCATTGAGCATCAGCTATAAGCCTGGCACTGTTGTGCCCTGGATCCTTTTCTTTTTCATCTTCACTCTCTTCTTTGATTCTCCCTTGACTGCTTTAACCTTCTGATTCTTTTTTTAAAGCTTTATTTATTTATTTGGGTGGGGGAGGGGTAGACGGAGCGGGAGACAGAATCTCAAGCAGACTCCTTGCTGAGTGCCAGCCTGACTTGGGGCTTGATCTCATAACCCTGAGACCATGACCTGAGCCTAAATCAAGAGTCTGATGCTTAACTGACTGAAGCACCCAGGCGCCCCTAAACTTCTGATTCTTGAATTTATTTTTGACTCACATATTCAGTCTTATGCCTTTCCCAGACCAGTCACTTCCCTTTCCTTGGGCTAAACTATCATTTCTCATCCTGTTTTCAACACATGCATTCTTTACTCACATTTTTCTGAAATTTTTATTATCAGGTGCAAGAAAATTAATGGTTTTGTTTGTTTGTTTTGTCAGTTACTTGGCATTTCTATCCCTTAACACAGAAATACCACTAATATAAAAAACAAACATTTTTGGAATCTCTTTCTTTCTCTCTCTACCTACCTATGTCTATCACCTGTTTATATTTGGGATCATTTCTTTGTTTTAACTATAAACTCCTGGAGATGGACAGATCTATCTGTGTAAGTTAATAAAGCATCTGGAGCTGATAGTAATCACTTCTTAAACTTTTCATATGCTTTTAAAAGAGGCAAGGCACATCCTTTTGGGCCTGCTAATATGTTTGATGTACCTCTGATATAAAAGCACAAATGAATTCAGAAATGCACAGGCCAAGATTAACCTGCTTTTACCTTCTCCTATAAAGTCATTTCTGTCCTTTCTGTCATAACCTGGACATAAAAAACCCAAGTCAGCAATAATATAGTGTACCATCAACTATTTAGGCAAACATGCACTTACTTACCTCTCTATCTCCACACACAAGTCAGTCAAATCCAACACACCTTCTTTGGAAAGTCTGAAGACTCGGAGTGCCCTATCTAGAAAGTTCCACCTATCAAAAAATAAGTAGAGGGGATTTCTCTTTGTAGGCATGATGGAGTAACAAGGACCAGACTTAAATGCCTGCTGTAAATAATTAGAAAGCTGGATAAAACATGAAACGATGGCTTTCAGACATTGGACAATAGTCTGCATAGGATTATGATTACTGAAAGAAGAAGAAACAAACAAGTGAACTCAGTAATTCCCGTGGCTTTCTGCCTGGAAGCAATTTCTAGACTGTTGAGTCAGGAAAGGGGACCCAAACAGATTCTGGTAGCCTTGCTGAGTTGATAAGATGGAGGCCAGAGTTTGAGGAGGCTGAGATGGCTAGAGGTATTGGGGCAGAGTTCTGGGAAGGAGGGGGCTATGCAGAAAAATTGCTCCAGAAATATGTATAGGAATCTTTTGAGTCTTTGCTGAGTACCGGGACACAAGTGTATAGAATGACACTCCACAAGGTTGGATGGAAAAGACTGGTGAGTTGTAAGCTGAATAAATCTCAGGGCACACATGAACTGGGAGAAAGTTTGGTTAGCCAAAGTGGAGAGTCCTTGTTCATCTCTGGAACATTCAGTGGATACCTTCAAGGAATCATATGTTAGTAATAGGTCTGAACTATCCTTCGAGTGAGATATTCTACACCAGGGGTTGGAAACTTTTCTTAAGTTTACAGATCACAATCATTTTTGGGTTGTGGGTCATATGGTCTTCATCACAAATACTCAAATCTGCCATTGTAGTGTGAAAGCAGCCATAGAAAATACATAAGTGAATGGGTGTGGCTGTGTTAACAAACTTTATTAGCGTTATTAACAAAAAACAAGTGGCCAACCTGTGAGCTGTAGTTTGCTAACCTCCGCTCTAGATCAGCACTGTCCAATAGAAATATAATGCAAGCCACATATGTAATTTTAAATGTCTGGTAACCACAGTACAAAGGAAAAAGAAGGAGATAAAATTAATAATATCTTTTACTTAACCCTATACATCCAAACTATTATCAATTCGACATGTAACCAATATAAAAATTATTAATGAGGAAGTTTGTGTTCTTTTTCTCATACTAAGTCTTCAAAATCTGTTGTGTATTTTATAACTATAGCACATCTTAATTCAGATTAGTCACACTTTAATAGCCATATACAGCTAGTGACTACCATAATGGATAGCACAGCTCTCATCTCTCTCCAGTAAAGCTTAAAGACAGGTCTCAAAGGAATCAAACTGATGGAACAGTTAACGTCACTGCCTGTCCAAACAAAGCCCAATGCTCTTTAAAGGAAGACAACACAGTACAGACACTTAATAATGTAACAATAACAATGTCAGCATCAAATAAAAAAATCACTGGACATGCTTAAAAGCAAGAAAAAAATGCAAGAAGAAGAAGAATCAGTTAAGAGAAACAGACCTAGAAGCCATTTTGACTTCCCAGCCTTGGGCAGTAGCTGGCAACTGTCAGCATTCAAGCGGTCATGTCTTTGTCGACGGCACAGCTACTCAGGAGCCTGACGGGGCTCACCCGGAGGCTCCGGGTGCAGCGTGCCCAGATCCATTCCAAGCCTCCGCGGGAGGAGCTCGGGACCATGGATGTTGCTGTTGGGCTCACCTCCTGCTTCCTGTGTATCCTCCTGCCATCGGGCTGAGTCCTGTCACATCTGGAGAGCTACAAGAATCGGGAGTGAAGGGGGCTGTCCTGCCCCTCACCATGTGACCTGACCACCCCTGGCCTCTTCTGATCATGTCTGCTGCATCCCTGGCCGGTCTTCCCGGGATCATGTCCTTTAATTACAATGACCTCTTCTGCAGTCATGACCTCTCCATTTCTCCATGGTGACATCCTGGGACCACATATACTGGTTTATAAGGCCCTACTCGGTAGGGCCCTCCTTGTAACAATAAAGTCTATTTAAACCTTGAAGAAAAAAAAAAGAGAAACAGACCTAGAAATGACAAAATAATGGAATTAGCACACACGATGTTAAGACAAATTTTATTATTATGTATAAGTATTTAAAGGAAAACAAAAAAATAATCAGAAGAAAAATGAAGGATATAAAAAACCAACTGTGACTTCTAGAGATTAAAAAAATGCAATTATCTGGACTGAAGCTTTTAGTGGATAAGATTAACATCGGATTAGGCACTGCAGAAGAAAAGATTAGTCAATGTATAAACATAGCAATTAAATTGATCCAAGATGAACCACAGAGAGAAAAAAGACTGAAAAAAAAAATAGATGAAAGGAGGCTTACTGATTGGTGAGATAATATCAAATGATCTACCATAATTGGGAAAGGAAGGAAGAGAGGACAGAAAAATATTTGAAGAAATAATGGCCAAAACACTTCAAAATTCACTGAAAACTATACTTCATAAATCTGAGAAACTTAAAAACTCATGAAAAAAACCAAGCCACATAATAATCAAATATCTGAAAATGAGTGTTGAAGAGAAAAATCTTAAAGGCAGTCAGAGAAAAACACACATTAAGTACAGAGAAATAGACATAAAAATGATTACAGACTTCACCTCAGAAATTTAGCAAGCCGGAAGACAATTAAATAACACCTTTAGAGTGCTGAGAGAGAAGAGTCAACTTGGAATCCAATATCCAATGGAAATAGTTTTCAAAAACAAAAGTGAACTAAGGGTGACTGGGTGGCTCATCGGTTGAGTGTCGGAAGCTTGGTTTCAGCTCAGGTCATGACCTCAGGGTCATGAGATCAAGCCACACGTCCAGCTCTGCACTCAGCAGGGAGTCTGCTTGAGATTCTCTCTCTTTCTCTCCCTCTGCCCTACCCCCTGTTCATATACACACATACACACTCTCTCTCAAATAAATAAATCTTAAAAACAAAAAAGCCAAAAAACAAAAACCAAAGGTGAAATAAAAACATTATCAGACAAACAAAACTTGGGGAACTTTGTTGCCAGCATATATATACTAAAAGAAATGTTAAAATTATTCAGGCAAAAGCAAAATGACAACAGATGGAAACTTGGAATACCAGAAATGGTAAATATGTGGACAAATAGAAAAGATTTGTTTCCTCATTTTTAAATTTCTTTAAAAGTTAGTCAACAATATAAAGCAAAAATAATAACAATGTATTTTTGAGATTTATCAAATGCATAAAAGCAATATGTATGACAATAGCTTGAAGGACAGAATGAGAGCAGAGGAAGTCTAGAGTGCTAAAGACTTTATGTTATACATGAAGTCGTATAATACTATTTGAATGTAAATTATGAGTTAAGATGCATATTGCAAAGTGTAGAGCAATCACTAAAATAATAAAATATATCTCACCAACAGTGGAGATAAAATGGAATATTAAGCAGTACCAATTAACTTAAAAGAAGCAGGAAAAGAAGATAAAAGTAACAAGAAAAGATGAGACAAAATGAAAACTAATAGTAAATGGTAGACTTAAACTCAACCATATTGATGATTATATTAAATGTAAATGGTCTAAAGACTCCAATTAAAAGTCAGAGATTGCCAGACAAGATAAAAAATTAAGATTCTATTATATGCTGTGTAGGAACAAACCACTTCAAATATATAGACAGGATAGGTTAAAACTAAAAGGAGGGAAAAAGATATACTATGCAAACATAAATTGTAAGAAAGCTGGAGTGGCTATATTAGTATCAGATAAAGCATGCAATAATAAAAAGGAATAAACTAGGAATAATGATAAAATATTCAATTTATTGGGGAGATATGACAATCCTAAATGTAACAGAGCTTCAAAATACATGAAGCAAAACCTGACGAAATGAGTCAGGGTTTTGGGAATCACTTAAATTCTCTGAAGTGAATCAGTTGTGTGGCACTGGGAAAATCATTTAATCTGTGAGTGAAAGTTTACTCCCTTGTACAATAAAAATAATCACACATATTTCATGGGTATTTTGTGAGGATTAGGTAAACGTATATGTGAAATTAAAAAAAAACAAAACAACAAAAACCCAACCTGAATTGAAAGGAAATTTAAAAATCTGCAGTGACAGTTGGAGTATTCAACACTTTTCACTTATAATCAATAAAGAAAGAAGGCAAAATCAGCAAGAATATTGAAGACTTGAATGATACTATCAATCAACTGTACCTAATTGGCATTCATAGAATACTCTACCCAACAACAGCAAAATTACACATTTTTTTAAAAGTTCACCTGGAATGTTAATCAAGAGAGACCATATGTTAGTCATAAAACAAGTTCTAACAAATTTAAAAGTATTGAAATCACAGGGTTTGTCCTCTGACCATAGTGAAATTAAATTAGAAATCAGCAACAGCTATTTGGGAAAACTCCAAGTATCTAGGAGTCAATAGCACACTTCTAAATGGCACATGGGCCAGAGAAGAAATCATAAGGGAACTTAAAAAATATTTTGAACTGAATGAAATGAAAACATATCAAAATTTATGAGGTGCAGTTAAAACAGTGTCTCAAAGGAAATGTATAGCATTAAATGTTAATATTAGAAAACAAGAAAGGTCTAAAATCAATAATTTCAGATTCTATCCTAAAAAGCAAGAAAAGAATATATATTGGCTAATTGAATTTACATTAAAAAAAATTTTTTTAAAAAGGCAAGAAAAGAAGAACAAATTAAACCTAAAAAAATGGAAGGGAGAAAATAACAAAGATAAAAGCAGAAATCAATGACATATAAAACAAAAATAATGGAGAAAATCATTGAAACCAAAAGCTAGTTGGAGAATTTCAACAAAATTTATAAACCCCTAGCTAGATGCATTAAGGAAAAAAAGGGAGAAGACACAAATGATCAATATCAGTTACACATGACCGATGCTACCAACATTACAAGGATAATAAATGAATATTATGAGTATTTTGTTGTCAATAAATGCAACAACTTAGATGAATGGGCATTATCCTTAGAAGATACAATTTGCCAAATATGACTGAAGAAGTAGAAAACCTGAATAAGCCCTGTATCTCATAAAGAAATTAAATATGTAAATTTAAAAATCTCCCACAAAGAAAACTTTAGGCCCAGAAGGTTTCACTTTGAATTCTATCAAATGTTTAAGAAACACACCAACATTTCACAAACTCTTTCAGAAAATGGGAGAATGGAATACTTTCCAACTCATTTCATGAGGCCAGCATCACTTTAATACGAAAATCTGAGAGTGAGTTACAAGAGAGAAAAAAAGAAACAACAACATGAGACCAATATGACCCATGAAGATAGACATGGAAATCCTTAGCAAAATACTAGCAAATCGAGTCCAGCTATCTCTAAAAGAAACAATACATCATGGTGGGAGTTTATTTCAGAAATGTCAGAAAATCTAGAGGAAGACATTTGAAGGTGGGGGTGTATGCCAATGGAAAGTAAAAAGTAAAAAGCGAGTATCATTAGCTTCAATAGTCTTTATTTTCATCCTTTTAACTTAAAGCTGACATTTCTGAACATTTACCACACTCCAGGAAGCATGTTCAGAGCTATATGTGATTTCTCTTGTTTAATCTTTACAAGAACCCTATGAGGTAGGTGCTACTGTTGTAGGCATTTTATAAATGAGTAAACTAAAACAGAGAGAAACTTAAAAACCTCTCCACAGTCCCATAGCTCTTAGGATTTGGACCTATCCTGTCTGTCTCTAGATCCTGCATTCTTGCTAATAATGCACCACTCTACAAAGAATTGCTCATTTTCTGTGCTTTTGCCTATCAGGGCTTATTTCATTACTCCGGAACATTTATCCACTTTTTCAGTCCATAATTAAGAACTTCCATCTGAGTAAAAATACTAAGTAGTTCCAAATGCAAAATACTTCTAAAATAAAAGTATGTGTATTAAATTATAGAACTTATAATACTAGCATGGAAGATGTACTCCATTATCACCTCCTAAATTTTTATGTGGCTACAACTGTGGTCTCCAAGAAGTGGGAAAAATACAAAAACAACCCCCCCAACTTTCCCTTTCCTATGTGTAGAACAAAATGCTTTTTTTACCCTCCCCCCCCAACCATGTGTTGACCTAGAATTCAACGCTGGCTTGATGGCACATGAACATGGGCAAGGTGTTTGAGCCCTGGGAGCTTTAGTTCTCAGTTTTGTAAAATGGAATGGTTCTGGCTCTTGAGCATGGTAGTGTGAGGATGAGGAAGGTACCCAGGGGAGCTTCAGTATTCTTTTCTTCCCTCTGCTTCTCCCTAACCTCCTCTCCTTCGTGATGCTTCTTTAGAGTTTCAGAAGTTTAAACCTCTCCAGAAAAGCCTTTTTGAAGCTTTTTTTGATCCGTGTTCACAGTGATCATAAACCAGTAGAACCGTTATATACATACATATATATATATAATGAAGGTGACCACTTAATTTATTCTACAAATTAGGAAAATTATTGCTTTTGAAAGTAATAACTGTGCTGATCCAATAGGAATAAACTGGGGCTATTCTGGGAAAACTGAGCCACATGTCACAAAACCACTTAACCTTATTTATTTTGGTGCATTCTGTTATTTTATCTTTTCTATTATTTATTTATTTCTTATATTTATTTTATTTCTATTTTTATTTTTAAGGTTTGTTATATTTTCATGCATTCTAGTTAATTATAAAGATGCTTTTTAGGAGCTATTAAATCGATTTTGAAACCCACTAATGAATTCCTACCCAAATATTTTGATTCCTTCTAAAGAATGTCTTGTCCGGCCATTAAAATATTCCTGGGATCCAGAAATGCTGAAGATAAGCATGCACAAATATGGAGAAGTTCTGGAGAACTGAAGGGGTTCCAGTTCCCATAGGTACACTCTGTTTCTCTTCATTCATTCCTCATCCATTCTTTCATCCACTCATTCATCAAATACTTTGAACACTTCCTATATTACCTGCGGCTGGACACGATCAGATCCCAGATGCCAGGGTCGGGTCCCTGCTCTTGAGGAATTCCTGTGTTCTGGTGGGCAGAGGCACCTGAAGATAGATCGTTTCAGGACAGGGAGATAAGTGATACAGTACAGAGATGATCAAAAGGTCATAGGGACCTGGAAGAAGGATCCACCAACTTTGCCAAGGAGGAAGGGAGGGTTCTGGGGGGTAGACTAACACTGAAAGGTAGGAAGTTCTTGAGGAAGACATGGAGGCATCAGGGCTCCAGAGGAGCTACTGCAAGCCAGCCTCCAGGCTGCTCCAGGTGGCTCTCTCACAAGGCAGGCGCCGTCAGCCCCATCTGTTTCTTTGGTGTTTCTCAATTTTATTTTAAACTCATGAGAGTACTCACACCCCCTCTTGTTTTGGTCTCCCAGACCTAACTGTCCTATCCAACTTCCCCTGCTTCAGTTTTCTCACAGCACTTTAAATGGTCTAAATATGCTATTTACTTATCTGAAGGTTTACTACCTGTTTGGTCCTTCTATAAGGTAAGCTGAAGGGGAGAATTAGTTTATTTCGTTCACTATGGTGTCCCCCCAGCTCCTGGAAAAGTCCATTCACAATAGGTGCCTGAAAAATAATGGGAATGACCTGAAAGAGCGAATTTCTGTATCCAGGACATAATTCGTATGTGCTCATATCTTAAGGGAAGTGTGGAGGAAAATAAAGGCCTGCAAGGGGCCTTTTCTTTTCTTTTTTAAAGATTTTATTTATTTATTTGAGAGAGAGAGAGAGAATGAGAGATAGAAAGCACGAGAAGGAAGAGGGTCAGAGGGAGAAGCAGACTCCCTGCTGAGCAGGGAGCCCGACGCGGGACTCGATTCTGGGACTCCAGGATCATGACCTGAGCCGAAGGCAGTCGCTTAACCAGCTGAGCCACCCAGGCACCCTAAGGGACCGTTTCTAATAGCATCCTTTTCCTCCCTCCCTTCAACAGCTTTATTGATCACCTGCTCTCCGTCAGCCCTGTTTTGAGCACTTGGATTTCAGAGAACAGAACAGATCCTCTTTTTTCTCTTCGTGGTGCTCACCTGCCAGAGTGGAAGAGACATGAATGAGCTACGTAACTGCAAATCTGGGATAACCGCTAAGGAAAAGAAAAAGTACAGGATGCTCTGAAACCCTGAAACCGTAGCGCATGACTTGGGCTGGGAGGTCAGGGAAGTGATTTTTAAGCTGCGTAGAAGTGAACTCAGTCAAAGAGAGGGGTGGGAGAGAGAGGGTTCACACAGAAGAAACAGAATTACATAGGTCGCTGAGGGGGAGAGAAAATACCTGAGTGTCGGGTGTGGCCTAGCCAGTGGGGAGGAGGGGCTTAGCCCAACAGAAGAGGTGGGCGGGGCAGACCAGACAGCTCCAGGTGGGCGCAGGCGTCAAGGAGGGTTGGCCCTTTACCCAGGAGCAAAGGGTTGCCTTGAGAAGGGTGTCAGCTGGGGGATGTTGAAATGAAAAGATTCCCGGCTGAAGTGCAGACATGGGATTAAGGGAGTATCACAGGGCTAGGGGGTGTCAGATAGAAGGGTGGTGCGGAGCTCCACGTGAGATGTGACAGTCCCAGTGATGAAAAGCCGTGAGTAGGTTAGAGAAATAATTAGGACATAAAATTGAAGTTAATGGCTTTTCTGTTCTTTCAAATAAAATCGGTGACAAATTCACAGACAAAAATAAATATATTTAGCCAACAAATATATGAAAAATGGTCAAACTCACTAACAATCAATTGAGCCAACGACAAGATAGCATCTTTTTTTTCTTCTTCTTTTTTTAAGTAGGCTTGGTGCCCAGCGTGGAGCCAATGTGGGGCTTGAACTCATGACACTGAGATCAACACCCGGGCTGAGATCAAGAGTCTGACACTTAACCGACAGCCACCCAGGCACCCCACGAGATAACATCTTTTATTGATCAGATTGGTAATGATTCAAAAGCTTGATAATACCCAGCTTGGCCATTGTGGGAGGAAAAGAGCACTCTTGTATACTCAGGATGAGCGCAAAATGGAACAGCTTTTGAGAGAACAATTAGGCAGTACCTTTCAAAATTTTAAATGCCTAGATCCTTCAACCTAGCAATTCCATCCTAAGAAATTATCCTTTAGGAAAACGCACATACATATGCACATAGTCAAGGATGTTCACTGCAGCAATGACTAGAAAATTGGGAACTACCTAAAAGATCACCAACAGGGAAATGGTTAAATACCTCTGGGACATAACCAGGCCATACAGTGGAATACTATACAGTCCAAAAGGTTGCACTTGATCTGTACTGACAATATATTAAGCGAGAAAGGCATATCGCAGACCAATATATGTAGCCCAATGCATTCTCTATTAGAGAGCTCACAAAAATATCTCTTACATATAAATGCTTTTGTATATATTCAGAAAATAAATACATGTATGCACATGAAACTCAAAATAGTGATTAACCCTAGGGAGTAGGATTTGGTTGAAAGGATGAGGGAGGGAAGTCTTGAAATTTTCCTCTTTTGTTTTGTGCACTTCTATACTGTTTGAATTTGTTTTAACAAGCCTATACTACCTATACTTAAGAATGATCTTCATTCTTAAAAAAAAAATAAAGGTAGCATGAGAATTCTTCCCCTTGAGGTTCTTTTCAACTGTACAGCTCTAACTTCAAAATTTGAGTTGGGAGAAGAAGTAGTTAAGACATGCCCCAGTGACCTCCTTGGATTAAAATATTTCGGTGATGTCCCATGTGTTGCAGATCAAGTCTAAACTCCTTGGGGCGCCTGGGTGGCTCAGTCGGTTAAACGTCTGACTTCAGCTCAGATCTTGATCTCAGGGTCCTGGGATGGAGCCCCATGTTGGGCTCTGTGCTCAGTGGGGAGTCAGCTTGTCCCTCTCCCTCTGCCCCTTTTCTGCTCATGCTTGCATTCTCTCTCTCAAATAAGTGAATAAAAAATCTTAAAAAAAAAATTCAACTCCTGAGTATAGCACTGCAGGTTCTCCTAAATTTGGCCATCTGCCTCCCCGTCCCGTGTCTTCAGCAATCCAACTCACAGACTCTGCCCTCATCGGAACGTCCTAGGATGTGGATTCCGAGGATTCTCCGTGATTCCTGTTACATCTTAGCTGCACCCAGGTTGCTCACTTGCCTCTAAAGACATCCTCAGCTACCTAACATTTGTTCTGTTCTTTGAGACTCAGTTTAAATGTCACCTCCTCCAGAAGATCCAGCCCACTAGCCAGCCGCACTCCAGTCTGGGCAGGGCGTTGCTCCTAAAGGCTCCATGTCCCCAGGCATACCCCCTGTATTACATTACTACCCTACTGCTCTTGTTTTCGTATCCTGTTTCCCTCTAGGTGAGAACCTACTGAAGGCAGAAGCTGTGTTTTGTGTCTCTATACGAGCCTTGCCTATCCCAATGCCTGGCTATTGGAGGCCCTTAGCAAGTGGCTGTTGGATCGTACAATGCTCACATCCCCTTTCTGGAATCCACTCATTGGCAGCCTCAAAGAAATATGGGAGACCAGATTTTAAAATTCCTCACTATTACTTCTTTCCATAGAGCCTAACTTAAAGTTTAGATCCACAAAACCACAGCGCTTTAGAACTGGAAAGGACTTAAGAGTTATCTAGAGGAGTTGTTTTCAATCAAGAGTCTGTGAACTAGAGGCACCTGGGTGGCACAGTCGGTTAAGCCTCTGACTTTTGGTTTTGGCTCAGGTCCTGACCCCAGAGCCCTGAGATCCAGCCCTGCGAGGCGCTCTGCGCTTAGGGCAGAGTCTGCTTGAGATTCTCTCCCGGCTCCCTGCCCCTCCCATTTGTGCTCTCTCTGTCTCTCTAAAAAAAAAAAAAAAAAGTCTGTGAACTAGTGCAAGTCTTCATACTCCAAGGCAAAATGAGAAAAATATGAGCAATAGAGCAGATTAAAAAAAAATCAGCTAGATGCATTTGGTTTAAATGATGCTTTCTTATTCAGAGATTATGTCTCCCTCCTGTTTTAAGGTTATTTATGAATTATGTGCTTGTAGGGTTTTTTTTAGTTTAATTGGTCTATTAAATAAAAAAATCTGGAAACCCTGGCTCTTGTGTCTTTCATCTCAGAACTAAGACCCAGAGAGATTATCACTTTGCCCATAGTCAACAAAGAAAAAACTGTTTCAGTCCAGGATCCTTCTGCTGTGATGTGTAATGCAATTGCGTATGTATACAAATATTATATATGTTTGGTGTGATTGGTTTTCTGTTCAGTATTTTAAATCCAGAAATGCAACAGTCAGTTAACATATTTGTTGTATTACAATGGAAAACAGGCTTGCTGTTTGACAAGTGTCTATAACCATATGGTACTGCTGTCTGTTAGTATTTGGTGAGGTTTTAAGAAATGTCAGAGTCTTGAAATTATATATATGCAATATTATTATTGACTTTGATATGGAAATAAAGACTGTTAATATCAAATTTTTGATGCTTTCTAAGTTTGAAAGTGTTGTAAGCATCTTAAAAAAAGAATTTAAAGTGACTTTGAATTTGGCTATTGCTTCAATTCTGATCTTAAACATCTGAATGCTGTCCAACCAAGAAATTCCACTTCTGAGAGTTTATCAGGAGAAAATAATGAGAGATGTGTGCACAGATATACATATAATGGTGTTCATTAAAGCATTTGTGTTAAAGATTAGGAAAAAAACGCAAATGCCCAGTAATAGAGAATTGGTTAAATACATTTTGATGTAGTCCTATATGGCTGTATTTTTACCTTCTTTTGTATCCTTGTTTGTGTTTTCTAATTTTTATCTACCACACATGATACTTATATAAGTAAAAAGTTTAAAAATCTGCCTTAACTTAACATTTTGTCCAAAATAATGTTTCTTACCTGTTTTTCTTATGCTTTTTTTCCAATTTGACATTATTGATTAATATAATTTGATAGCCCATCAAAGTTCAGTATATATTGACTCTAAATTTTATTTTTTCAAATTTAGCTTTTACATCTTCTATTTTTATGCAGTTTAGCTTGGCTTCATATCTGACACTGAGCTGCTATCGGTCAGCCCACAATCCAATGGAAAGTTGTCATTCTCATTTTGAACACTATACTCTCTGGCAAGTTCATGTTCTAGGCTGGTACATTCTAATTAGCTATCAGTGAGGGCAAGCACAGCCATAAACTCAAAGAGCTAAGGACATTTGAAGGTGTAATCGGTCTAAGTATTTATTTTTCCTCTAGATCTGGCTGCATCTTAGCTCAGAGTAGGAAGGTTGGCCGTGGGATTTACTAGGGTTGCAGCCTGTTGGCCTAAAAACCAGAAGGAATAGCATCTCAGCCTTTCCAGCCCCCAAGAAAGCCTCTTTGAGAGAGGAAGACAAGAGATGCTTTATCACATCCTAGCTATGTATGCCTGTGTGTGTGTACCTGTGTATCAGTGTGTGCACCAGTGTGTGTGTGTGTGTGTGTGTGTGTGTGTGTGTGTGTGTGTGTGTGGCTGAGAGATGAGGGGGAGGGGGGGAGGGAGGGAGAGAGAGAAAAGGTGAGTGGGATCTTGTAAAAGTGTTTCTGGAATCTCTGGCACGAGATTAGTTCTTATTCGCTGTTACAGCTTCCAATAGTTCTTCCTAGTAGTTTTTCTACTTTTAATTAATTAATTAGCTGTTCACTGTTGGACTTTTTCTAGAATGTAAGACACCTGAAGACTAGAACCATGTTCCCGCCCCCCCACTCCCAGTACCTAGCACAGTGCTTTTTACATATGTAGTAAGGATTTAATAAATATTGGTTAAATAAATGCCTGTATGGGTTTCAAAAACCCTTATTTACTTTTGTTGGTACCTTGTCTAACAATTTCTACAACTGCTGTAGCTTTTCTTCTTCTTTCTAGAAGAGGACCATTTTGTCAAACTGAAGGAGGGGCTTGTTGACTATTTCTGCAGCAGGAAGGGAGGCCCGCCCCTCCATCTATTGTAAACTTCAGAAAGTGGGACCCAGGCTTCAGCCCTGTTCTTGTCAGGCTCCTCCCTTTCCTAGCTGCTCCTACGCTCCAGATAGTTTTGTGACAAAAGCCAAGCATCTGTTTCAAGGTTCTCGGTAACACAGGGCGGCAGCCTTTTGAGGACGACTGATGTGGATTACCATGTGGCTGTGGGAACTCCAGCGGCCTCCTGAACAGTGTGTGCCTCCGTCTTTAATTTGTGCAACATACTGCTTGCCTCCAGAGAGCAGGGTGAAGGCACTGATTTTTGCCTGATTTGTTGGGTGCTCTGTCTCCAACTCTAAGGACGTGCATAAATGCCTGTTCTGTGGGCATTCAGTAACTATTTGCTGAATGAGTGAACAAATGATGGAATGTCTTCGTGGCCTTGGAAGAGCGTCTTGTGTTTGATGCACTCACTTGGCTATTGTTTGCCCAGTTAAAAACTTGAAATGTGTGCTGTTGATGAAGAGGGCCGCCCTTTACGGATGCTCTTCCCCAAATTACGGTTCCAGTCCTCTGCTACATAATCCTTCTAAACTGGATTCCAGTTCTCTCATTTCCCCTTACAGAACATGCCAGACTATTAAATATTGGCGATCACATGCTAGTCTGTAGGTTATAAATTTCCAAATTTTCTGATCAACCACAGATTTTATAAATATAACACATCTGCCCTTTTGGGTAAAATGCTATACTTTCAAATCAATTTTTCCATAAGAATACCAATTTTTGCTATGTGATTCAGAAATTAGACAAGTGGAGATAATATACACTAAACTTAAAATTCGTCTGCCTTCTTTTATAAACAACAAAAACCTTGTCACTCCCAATTTGTCTTGTCTTGCAGGAAGCTCAGAGCGAAGATTTGTGCCCCCTTGTGCCATCTATTTTTACCGTCAACTTCCTTAAAACAGTGATTTCACCTATTTCCCTTCATTACCTTGTTCTTTTAATCTTTTTAAAAAATATATGGCATTGTGCTTTGTTGAAAGCGGCCTCAAATTCTTTTTCAGTAGATGGGAAATTATAATTAATGAGAAGAAAAATATTTCCCTAACCAACCATTGACAGGTGCTTTTCAAAGCCCACATTCCAAGATGCTATCAATGCCTCTTTCTAACTCACTGGCTATCAGCCTTCTTACTGAGCCTGATTTCTCCAGCATTACAAGTGCGGGAAAACATGGGTGTTATGCTAGAACATCAGACTGCGGCAGAAACAGTCCCGGGTTTGTAGACAGCAGAACTGGGCTCTTGTTTCTCTGAGCCTCAATTTCTCTTCTGTACATTGGGTATAAGAATCACTTGCTGTACCTACTGCATTGGGTTTTTGTGATGTAAATAATATAACACATGTCTAGGTGTTTTGTAAACATTACGGTTGTCTGCATTTCTTTGTCCCCCACAAATCTGTATGTTCTTCAAGATCAGGGACTACACCTGGTTCATATTTGTATTTCCAGGGCTTGGTTTGTGACCCAAAGATGCACTTTAAGAGAGGGCATTAGATGTGGGTGACACGAAGTTACCCATTCTTTTATTTCAGGAATGCTCCACTGGTGTCTCGTTATTAACAAACCTTCACTGATCAGCTGGACTTAACTGAATACCTTCTGCATGCTTTCTACTGCCTCTAGGATATTGAATTGAGGAAGATGTATAGAAAATAAACTGAAAAATGGAAGGGCATGAACACACTACACTCACACACCATTATAGATTCATAAATGTCAGGGGTCACAAAATGGTGACGTGAGGGCTAAATCTGCCTCCAGACAGGTTTTCTTTGGCTCAAACATTAAGTTTTAAAGTGTATCCCAATAAGGGGTGGGCACCTGGCTGGCTCAGTCAGTGGAGTACGAGACTCTCGATCTCGGTCAGAGTTGTGAATTTGAGCCCCACGTTGCGTGTAGAGATAACTTAAAAATAAAAATCTTAAAAAGAAATGTCCCCCAATAATTTGAAATCCAAAAATGTGGATTTCCCCTTCCCCTGAAATTGTGAACAGATGGTCACACGAGGCCAGGTCCCTCCAAGGGGGACTGATGCAGCTGTGGCCATTTCAGGCACGTCCTTGACAGTTCATCACGGAGGCAGCCCCGTCACTTCCCGTTGTGTCGTGAACACCGAGGCAGAAAGGAGCTGTGGCCCGTTATCACATTTATTGTGCTTAAAGAGCATTTACTGCACACCAGGCACTACTGTAAGCTCTTTGGTTCCCTATCTACCTACCTGTCACAGGTTAAGAACCTGAGGCATAGTCAGTGCGCGATGGATTCAGAATTCCAACCCTGGTCATCTGACTTCCAAGTTCTCACTATTAATCACTCAGCTGTGTCACATCTCGGCAGGGAGAGGATTATATCAAAAATCATACCTAACTACAGTGCAAAGTTGTGCCAGAGCTTCTGGTCCAGAGCACTGTATTCTGTCTAATTAGAGAAGGATTCACAAAGGCAGTGTGCAGAGTTGTAGAGTTTTAAAGATAAAAAGAATCATTAGTCCAGGCATGTTAACTGTACTGTGCATAGGCTTGTTCCAGACCTGAGAGCCGGGCATACGGAGGGCAAGCTGGGCTAATGCAGCTGAGTGAGGTGAGGACAGAAGACAGACCCGGGGGTGAGGTGTGGCAGCCGAGCCCCACCACCTGGCGCTGAGATCTGATACCAGAGGAGAGTAGTCTGACCTGGGCGGGTGAGGGAGGGAGGGGATAAGGCCGAAGTCCTGTTTGACCAACGTGATGTGGGATGAATCGGCATTCTTAAGGAGTCCTGCTGAACTTCATTCATTGCTTTCACAATATCAGAAAGTCGGTTTTGTAACGCAGGTGTCCCTATAATACTGGCCTGACTGTTTACTTCTGCTTCAGTCCCTGAGCTTATGAGCAAATACTTTAGGCACTATAACGAGCAGAAACTTGAGACAGAGCTTATCTTGTAATGCTGGGTTTTGCATCATATCCAGGGTGTGGTGTTACTTTAGAAGGCAAGTTCAATAATTACGTGTTTACAGATTGAGCAAACAGTGCATGTGCCCTGAGATGGCTCAGAATTTATACTTTGAGAGCCCAGGGAACTGACTGACTTAGCTGGACAGCAGGCTCAGTACCCAAATGTGTCAAGTGGTCACAGTGTATTCAATATATATATTTATGTATGTACATACACACGTATGAAATAGATATATGCATGCACATATTCAATATATGTGTGTGTATATACATATAGATTTATACACATACGTACTTTCGTTTTTGAACATTTATGTAGCACCTTGTCTTTAATCATACTTATTTACAAAATAGCCCAGAAAGCTTGAAGATGTTAAGTGAATCAATTAAAGCTAATTCAGGCAAGGCCAAGTCATTGACCTACCCAGTGTCCCTCTCTTTTTTATGTATGATCTATTAACTGTAGTACTCTGTGTTTTGGTGTTCCCTAATAACATAATGAAGTGACCAAAATTAAGGTTAAAAGCATTAGGGTCATTTAAACTGCCTCTTTTAGAAAATAAAAATGCTGATTAACCAGTTATATTCCTTTTCTCTTGCTCTATTATTATTTCTCTCTCCTGGAGAGAGATTGGAACCATGTTGACTTCGCTGCTCTTAATAGTGCTTGTCAAGTACTGTCATACAGTAAATGTTTATAAGCATCCATGCTGATGATTTGTGGCTCACACCTCCACCTAGTCTTGGTTTTCCTGGCTTATTTCCTTGAGATAATTTCTTCCTTTTCTATTTTTGCGTTTTCAAGGACAAGGCAAGGCATAATAGTTATCCAATCCAGGGCTTTCTAAACACATTTGAAAAATGGCAATCCCTTCCTAGTCTAGCTTGATAATAAAGCTAAAGGCAAGCTTTCAAGCACTGACTTGTCCTTTCCCTCCTCATTTCAGCTACTACTCACTTAAAGTGCAGGGCTTTGAAATTCTCTGCTTAATTGGGCTACATGTCACTGCTGTCTGTGAAAGTGGCTTTAAGATGCAGGTGTTGGCTTTTTGGGCCTCCCTTGCTGTGATTTTACATGTCGTGTTTGCATTGCTACACTAGCTCCCAGGACCAGGCAACATCTTTAGCTTCCCCTGGGGCGGGTAGGAAGGGGCACACCCTAGATTGTTCTACTCCCTTTGAAGTAGATGACATCGGAGTTTGGCCCTTCCTTACTCTGGTTATTCAGACGTTCTGGACTTAAGTTTCTGTTCCTTTTGGAATGGTCGTCAGATGTCCACATGGAGACTTTTGGTCTACTTAGAGCTATGCTAGGAGAAGCATGGAAATACTTCCCGAAGGGTGTGGTCCTACCCCCTCAGAACCGGAAAAGGGGCGGCCATGTTTGGAACAGGAACCCCGTCCTGTGGAGTGTCAGTTTCCTTATTTGTAAAGTGTAAGCATCAGACAAGATTGCCTCTAACATCTTCTTCTTCATCTTCTTCTTCTTCTTCTTTTTTTTTTTAATGTTATTTGTTTAAGTCATCTCTATACCCAACGTGGGGCTTGAGCTCATGACCCTGAGATCAAGCATTGCATGCTCTTCCGACTGAGCCAGCCGGGGGCCCCCAAGACTGCCTTTTCTAATCAAATATTCTATGAGCCACAGAAGGCTAAGAATACATATAAACTGAGAATTCTGAAATTTTAAGAATCATTTGAAAAAAATGAGACTCTGGCACCAACCAACAGGACTGAGAGCTTGCAGACAAAGAGAATTAAGGTTGAACCCGGTTCTGCGCATTCCTTGCTCTGTGGCCCTTAGTGTATTTCTTCTCTCTAGGCCATAGATGTCTCCCCCTTAAAATGGAAATGCTGCTATCTACATAGTGGAGTTGTTTTAAAGATTTAATAAATGTACATAGTACATTTTAAGTACTACATGCTTGGCTAGCACGTTGCAACCACTCTGTAAATGGTGACAGTCATCTTCTGAGTGTATGGTTTGGGGAACAGCGGAGGGTTTGGAATAGATCTGATCTAAGGAAGACGGCTTATGAAGTCTTTGAAGTTGAGGAAGGACTAAGATTGATGTTGAGGATAGAGTAGCTACTGAAGGAAATGATGCAAAGGATGTGATAAGAAACTGAGGTGAAGGGTACTGATGGACGAGACCTTCACTTACTTCTAGCCCTTGTTACAGGTGTAGATATTTCTGATGAGAAAATTTTGTCTTGTCCGGCATTTTCTAGACACAGAGTCAATCTTTGTATTCAAAGACGATGGTATACTGATGACACGTTGTTACTCTTGTTATCCATAATAGATAAGGCGGTGTCTGAAAAAGAGCCATTCCAGATCAGCATTTCTTTCTCCGATATCCCGCCATGGAGATTGGCTGAATTTTGCTACTATCAATGCTTAGTGTGCCCATCACTTCCAGTGTTTCCACATACAGCTTGATCCTTCACAATCTTGCCTCTAGATCTTAACCTGAAATTCTTCGCAGAATTGCATGTATATGAGCATATGTGCATTTGGGGGGGGGAGGGGAGGGCACGTGGGACCCTGGCAAGAGCTAAAGGATCAGATCTAAAGAAGCCAAACACTGTTGCTGATGGTGTCTTATAATAGGAAAGAATGTGGAGAGCCTGGGTGGCTCAGCCCCTTGTGACCGACTCTGGGTTTCGGCTCAGGTCATGATCTCATGGGTTGTGGGATGGAGCCTGGTGTCGGGCTCCACGCTCAGGGGGGAGTCTGCTTGAGATTCTCGCTCTCCCTCTCCCTCTGCCTCTCCCCCCTCTCACACGTGTGTTCTCAATCTCTCTCAAATGAATAAATAGATCTTTAAAAACATAGGAAAGAACAAAAGTGACTTCATGAGATGAAAAAATGGTAAAACACAGACAAGGAAAGGTCCCCCAATACCTATTTGCTTTAATACCCCCACTCCTATTCCTTTCCTCTCACAAACAACATAACGATGGCGTCTCTTTGGCAAGATGCATCATGGTTTTAGGCCAGCTCTCCGCGACATAATTCAGGGTCTCGCTGAATAGTCTGGAGGATCTCTGGTGAGTGGATATGGAGACTTTGCACTTTCTTCATTATCCCTAGAAAGGACTCAATTTTTTTTTTTTTAAGGGAAACTAAAGTGTCTGAGAAAGTTCCCAGGGAAAGAAATGAA
This sequence comes from Callorhinus ursinus, assembly GCF_003265705.2. Lineage (NCBI taxonomy): Eukaryota > Metazoa > Chordata > Mammalia > Carnivora > Otariidae > Callorhinus > Callorhinus ursinus. The sequence goes on along the minus strand of NW_027397066.1, from coordinate 31,730,629 downwards.
AATTGATTTTGACACCAGCCACCTAAAAGTGTAAAGTAAAAGGGACAGGATGAGATTTTTAAAAGAAAAGAAGGAAAAGTGCTTGTTTTCCAGATTTTATTGCAAAGACAATCAGTCCTTTGTGCGGGCTTTGCCTCCAGGCCAGCCATGGCCACAGGGCCACACCCCAAGGCAGCTTTGGCTCCTTTTGCTCTCTTCCTTCACCTCCCCTTCCTCCTCCTCCCCTACCTCCACCTCCCCACCTCCTCCTCCCCTACCTCCTCCTCCCCTTCCTCCACCTCCCCTTCCTCCTCCTCCCCTACATCCGCCTCCCCTACCTCCCCTCCCCTACCTCCGCCTCCCCTACTTCCCCTCCCCCTCCTCCCTCTCCTTTTTCTTTCTCTCTGTCTCTGGGTCTCTCTAGCTCTCTCTTTCTGTGTCTTTCAGTCCCTGTTTCCCTCTCTGTTCTCTCCCTTACACACACGCACACACACACACACCTTTAAAAGGTACAGTCTTCATTATATCACCAGGGTCAGGATTTGGAACATCTTAAGGAGATGCTGACGACTATAAGCCTCGCTTGGGAAAGGAACTGAATTTTCTTTGAATCTGATTTGAAAATACAAAACTTCTCTTTTAGGAAAGGGGAGGAAATCAATTAATAGATAGAATTTGTTGAGCCTCTGTGAGTCCCATGTTTCTGTTAAGCTTTCTGAGGGAGTCAAAAGCCCACAGCTCATCATTCACCAAATATGACAGAATGCATATTATACCTGGGTGGAGAGGTTGCTCTCCAGAAGTTTGTCTATAATGTGAGAGACAGGTCTCACGTCCCTGAGTCAACGAAGGAAAATAAAATATACTCAGACTTCCGAGAAGGGAAAGATTATGTGGGCTGAAAGAACACATCAGATCATTAAGAGACAAATACTGAATGACCTTCAGTAGGGGAATGGGGTTAAATAAAAGTGGTGGTTCCAAATGATGGAGTACTATTCAGCAGCCAAAAGTATGGAAATAAATCTAAATGTAGCTGCATGGGTAAGCCTCAAAATGGTATCGAATGAATGAAGCAATTTTGGGGCTACGAATAGCATTATACCAAATATGCAAAAAAAAACCCCCACATAAAATAACATCATTTATTCTGTGTGTGTGTGTATATCTTTTTAAACATCTGGAAGGAGACACATCAAACGCAGAATCACGGTTACTTTTTGAGGATGGCGTGATCAGGATAAGGGTACCAGTCAAAGATATCTTTAGTTTCATCTGTTTTGTGCTGGTTGTATTTGGTGACTGCGAGTCTCGAGGCCCCGCCCTCTTCTGCAGAAAGCAGTCAAAGGTTTTGTAAATACCTGGTCTTCTCCAGATGTCCCACGTGACTTCCTGAGAGCCAGGGCCTTTCCGAGGTCCCACGAGCAGGGTGTCTTCCATTTTCCTTTGTGTCTCCAGCACAGTACTACATGAAGACCTGCCAAAAGAAGGTTACAACCAGCACGGCGCATTTAAATGTTTGTGTTTAGCCATTCAGGTTAAGTGATGAATTCTTTCCCTGCAGTCTCCTCGATGTAGCTCTGTGATACGATCAGACGTCTGCATTTGAAGTCTTGAGCCAACGGTCGTTCTCCTGCGCACTCCTCCAAGTGGCCCCAGGGAACCGGAAAAAGGCCCGGCGTGAAACAGGATGATGCACAGATGATGGGAGGGCCGGCGAAGGCCGGGTCTGGTGCCTTCCGCCCTTCCCCAGGCCAGGCGTTTGGATCCAGAGCTTCTCTCCTACAAAGGGGTTCGGTTTCAGCACTATGCAGTTGTCCTAGAACATCGGATAGAGAAAATTTTACCTTTCCAACCATCCTCCTTTTTCCCCATTCAGGACATTTAAGGCCAAACAGGCTTTCAGGACACACCCTGTACCAGCCCAACCCAAACCTGCCTCTCCCCCATCCCCAGGCTCAAGGAGACAACGGTCCAAATGCATCACAACGGGTTCACAGATTTGTAAAAGGGCCAGCCATTTTATTTTTTAAGTGGAAAATGTTCACCCTAGGAAAAAGTTGCAAAGGGGCATACAATATTAAAATGTGCTTCTCTTTCACTTTATAAAAGGGAAATGGATTTCGTTTTAAAGTCTTTACTTTTGCCTTTGGTGAACTACTTGCATAAATATCTGGAGAAGTTAATAGCCTTAGCCAATTATGAACACACTCTTAAAATGTTTTGAAGAGCTTTGTTCCTCCAGCCTCTCTCCTTTTAATATTATATTGAGAGTTTATGGATAATCTAAAGTGTTCTCATTATGACGGCACTACTAGTCATTTGAAGAATACATTCATCTAAATAAACACACTCCAAAGTGAACCAAATGCTAATGCACATTTTATTGGATGAAAAGACAAACAATATAATTATCCCTGAATTTCAGAAAATCAAAGGTAGTAAAACAAGTTGATACCAGAGGCCAGGGCAGGGTTTATAAGTTAGCCATATACAGGTTGTCTCCAAGCCACGCAAGCTCGGAAAGTTTGCTAAAATGAGCTGAGGGTTACTTCGGCAGACTAACAAAAAGGAAAATGTCTATCAGTTTTTCTTTTGTTCTTTCCAGATCCTGTTCAAGGGTACATGAGCCAGCAGGTTCACCAGAAAGCTATTGAGCACTGGCTGGAACACATTATGCAGGGTGAATTTCTTCTGGAATGTTGCCAAGGGTTTTTTATGCTTCTGTGGTAGGCATTTCTTGAACATTGTCATTTAGCCAAGCACAGAGCATTTGCTTAAAGGATAGAAAACGTTTAAAAATTCTTGTTTGTTTAAAAGCAGGTTAAATAGCAATATGATTTTAGGGTAGGGTAGAGAAAAAATACTTATTTCTCTAAGTGATCTGATCATAAAAGTTTTTTGCTTTAACCAGATTCTAGTTTTTCCTAAAATAGTTATACATATATTAATACTGTCTTCTAGAAAGTATCTTCCAGTGCCTGCTTTTTCTTTAATGTGATTAGCTGTTTTTCAAAAGTAAGTTTTCACTTCAGAGAGTTCACACGTTTGTGTATATAGGAGCTACTAGTAATAGCTAAGGGAATTTGGAAGTGCAGAGAACATGCTAAAATAGAATTTCTTTTTTCACTTTCAATTCTAGAACTATGCCATAAAAAATGAAAAAGGAAAGCATGAAAATGTCTTTAAATTAGAGCAGATAATATTTTAAAAGTACTGCAAATTGGACTATCAATTCCAAGTTCAGGTTTTTGACACGTAAAAAATACAATGCATAAGCATCTCCCCAGAAATTATTCTCTAATGAATAGTGAAATCTGATCCTCAACCACCTCACTTTAACAAAGCTGTAATTTGTGCCAAAGTTCTCATCGTATTCCCCGTGATATCCAGTAATATACAAGGGCTCTCTCTAAATTTGTCAAGGAGAAATCCTAAATATACGAATTTGAATACCGTCTCTGCCATTCACTAGCTGTATGACCTTGGTTAAGTAACTTGGCTTCTATGAGCTTCAGTGTCCTCATCTGTAAACTAGGAATGATAATACCTATCATGGAGCTGCCGTGAAGATTGAGATGGCTATTAAGGAGTCTCAAGTGTTTTATAAAGGCTTAAAAAACTATTAGTTTCTTTCTTGTCTTCCCCGATCCATTCCAGGACTACAAATCAATCTGGAGAGATTTAAATAGGCAAAACTGTGATCTAAGTTGGGATTGTGTTGTTTTCGTGTTAGGATATTTCTAGCTGCTGCATTTTGTACTTGGATGTGAAATATACAAGTTTCTGTAAACATTCTTTAGCCAAATTAATCTGTTTTTGTTTTGATGAAGATAGGACTGCTTCTGATAGGGGAGAGCTAAAATGATCATGCAAAAGAACTCCGTTTCTAAAGAGCTGACTCCATCATGAAAATGCACTCAGTGAAAAGTAAATATGATACCACCTCTTCCTGCTCAGTATTTAAATGAACTCATAAGGAAAAACATGGCAATTCTCCTTTTATACCTAAATCCTATGGAATTTGCTGCCTCCTGTATTCAAGTTGGGGCTATGATCCTAAACTTGGCTCCCTTCAATTGAGGTTTGTTACGTACTTGGCATGTTCCCACAACCAAACCTCCCATCTGTGACCTGCACCTGCAGCTCGCAGTATTCAGCCCAGATAGCTCTGTACTTCCGGGCCACTCAGGTCCCTGGAAGCGCTGGCCGTAGTCTTTCATACCCTGTTTCTCAGCTAGTTTAGACGCTTACAAACATTTGGGTGTTCTAGTTTCTGTAACTTTGTTTTGGTTCTTTAAAAACAGCTCTTCCCCCACCCCTGGCACATCACCATTTCTCCAAGGCACTCATTGTGAGATGCGAAGGCTGGTGCCTGTCGTTTGCATTCCAGATTGAAACGAACAGAATCTAGACTTTTTTCTTTCTTCCCTCTCTCCTTCTCCCCCCCCCCACCCCGCCCCCGTATCATGACAAACAAAAGAGGATATGAGTTGTATTTATTCTTTTGTAAGACGCAGAAGTATCAATTCCAGGAGATGTTGAGTTTTCCTCATTTACTTTGGAGTTTATGTAAACTGTAAGTCCTACTTTCAATAGATATGAAGGAAGTAGGAATTTGGGGCGGGGGTTGAGAGGGGAGGTGGTGATGTGGAAAAGCGACTTCTTTCTCATTTGCCCAGAGACGTTTAATTTCTGGAAAGAGCATATATAATGGCAAGTGAAATGTCCTGGTCTCTGGGGCCAAGAACGTGTGTTGTGGGTGCTTGTGGCATGTCTTGCAGCCTCTAGGTACAGGCTGACACTTACAGGGCTCCCCCCACTCACCCTCGCGTCGGTTTCGGGGCCGTTTCCCCTGCACAGGGCGCTCTCCCAAGGCAAAGGGGCTTGCTGATGGCCCGGGGTCTTTGGGTAGAGAGGAATAAACCTGATAAATAAATTCATAGCGGTCGATTTAATTGCTTTAAGAAAACATTCAAAAAGAGAATGTCAGGAAAGGGTGTGAGCAAAATAGCACCCTCCCTCAGATTCTGGCTTGGGGGTGCAGTCGGAGGCAGAACTGATGTAAAATAATGTAAATGGGGTTTCTTAAATATTTAAAAATATTTCTCGAGAGGATGGTACTAGAATCTATGGGTCATTATAATGCTTTTAAATATACGTTTTTTAAAAAGGTTTTATTTCATCTTATTTATTTTTTAAAGATTTGTTTATTTATTTGAGAGAGAGAGTGGGGGGGGAGGGGCAGAGGGAAATGATCTCAAGCAGACTCCCCGCTGAGCGCGGAGCCCCAGGTGGGGCTTGATCTCACCACCCTGAGACATTGACCTGAGCCAAAACCCAGAGTCGGGATACTTAACTGCCTGAGCACCCCAAGGATTTCTTTTTAAGCAATTTCTGCCCCTGTAAGTTTGGGTCAAGGTTAAGCATGAAGGTTGGGAGAGTTTACAGCTCAGACATCAGCATTTCTTCCCCTTCTCCCTCTTCTCCCCACTGACTTTTTCCTCTCCTCCCCTCTCTTCTTTTGCAATGGGCAGGAGACTTGTCTTCTTCAAGATGCTCGTGACATAGTAAAGAAGGCCTCCAGGCAAACGAATGCAGATAGCCCAGCCTGGAAAGAGTATGTACTCTCATAAAGGGAATTCAGAAGCAATCAGTCCCGAAAGGCTTCATGGAGGAGGTGTCTTGCAGATGACAAGACAGGAAGTGAGGAGGCAGTGGTGGTGATGAGATCCTGTGAAACCGGTTCAGGCAAAGGAAAAAGCATATGAACACTACTACAGCTAAGAAAGCCCAGTAGTTGTTGAGAGCTTATTACCTGCCGCCACCTGCTAACTATTTTACATGGGTTGTCTCATTTAATTGTCACATGAAACCTTTGGGGCAGATTTTCTCCCTATTTTAATCAAGGGAAAAATTGAGGCAGGGTAGGGATACGCTCTCTGCCCACAGTTGCACAGCTAGTGAGTGGTAGACCAGGATTGGAATTCAGAATCCGGCCTCTTTCTTTGTAGAAAGGATCTGGTTTTTGTGCAGGAAGAGGGAAGGGTGGGATTTCAGTGTTTTTGTTTTTTAAAGATTTTACTTATTTATTTGAGAGAGAGAGTGCGCTAGAGACAGAGCACGAGAGAGGAGGGGGAGGGGTAAAGGGAGAGGGAGAAACCGACTCCCCACTGAGCAGGGAGCTCGATGCAGGGGCTCCATCCCAGGACCCCGAGATCATGACCTGAGCCAAAGGCACTTAACTGACTGAGCCACCCAGGCGCCCCATTGTTGTTGTTTTTTAAAAAAATTCCCTTTCTCCCATATTGGTGTGGAAGGAAAATTTTTCTTCTAGGGGTGTGTGTGTGTGTGTGTGTGTGTGTGTGTGTGTGTGTGTGTGAGAAAGGTAATTTGTAGATGGTTTGGACAACTCAGAGGAATATGCTCAGAGGTAGAAGAACAGTTAAGAGACATACTGCCATCCCAGGTAAAAGATACTGATGAAGATGATAGTTATTATTTTACTGAGCACTTACTATGTGCCGCCATATCTTTACTTAATCGTCACAATGGCCCCATGAGATAGTTATCCTTCAATTAACAAATGAAAAGACTGAGGCTCTCAGAGGCTAAGTAACTTGTTCAAGGTCACACTGCTGGTAAGAGGCAGAGCCAGGATAGGGGTACAGGTGTGTCTGATTTTAGGCTCTTAACCCATAAGCTTGGACAGCATGAGGAATAATAAGTGACATAGACATACTCGGGGGGGGGGGTGAGGCTCCCGAGGTGTCATCCAAGTGTGGAGATGTCTAGGAAAAAATAGAAATATATATCTTTGGAAACAGAAGTTGACAGATGAATGAAACCAAGGGAATAAATGTGTGGAGGAAAAAGCTGGGTGGGAATGGTGTCCTGGGGACCAATCCACAGAGAGAGACAAGGCTGAGAATGAAAGACCCTTAGAAGGTGCGGAATGAAGACCCTGCCCCTCGGCTCTGTAGCGTGTTTACTGGGTAGTGGTAGACAAGTCCCTTACCTGGCATTTCATCCTCTGCCCCTGTAGAAGTGAAGAAAAGAAACTACATTCCTTTTTTTTTCTTAAGAATTTTTACTTTTTTAAGTAATCTCTACACCCAATGTGGGGCTCGAACCCACAACCCCAAGATCAAGAGTCACACGCTCTACTGACTGAGCCAGCCAGGCGCCCCAGAACCCACATTCTTCAATGGCTTCACAAGACTTTTTGTGATCATCAGTGAGGTCCTGGACATAAACATGCTTTAAGAACTCCAAAGTTCTTTACAATCTAATGTGTGTGGAGACAAGAAGAGAGCAGTGAAGGGGTCTGAACCCAATAAGTGGGCTGAAGAAGCTGGGGGGACAGAGCGGTGAGCTTTTGAAATGTAACAAGAAGGAAGTTACCTAGATATGCTTGGGGGCTGGGTCCCCGTGGAACCCCCCGAAGAAATACCACTCTAAGAAAGACTTAAAAGTAGGCTAAAAGAGAGAGAGGGACAGGAAGAAAAAAACTGAAGAACGTAAGTGAAGAGGTTGGTGCCACAGGAGAAGCCCCAGCGTGGGTCTGTGTGTCAGGGACTCCTGCCTCACCTTGGACCCTACCAAGTTCTTTGACTGTGAGTACATGGCTTGCTTCCACTTTCTGGGCCTGGGGGTTCATCTCTGTGAAAATGGTAAGAGTTGGCATGGATGATGAACCCAACAGCTCAAACTGGGAATGACAAGTATTCCTTCACCTCCTGCCAGGTCCACGGCTGTGTGGAACGTTGTGTTGAGGAGGGTAATGAGGCCAGGGAAACAGACATCAAGGTGGATGAGTGAAATCTGCAGGTGGTGTGTGGTGGGGGAGACGCTTCATTCAGGCCTGCCCTATGGTCCCCTCCAGCCCTGGCCCCCCAAAACAGGAGACTCCGAATCCAGGAAACTGAAGGGTCGGAGGAAAGTCCTTTCTGGAATTCTGGAGACAAGGTAATCGCTCCTGAGATGTCAGCCGTGTGGCCTTACCTCTGGGGGGGCCGACCGGGGCCCTTGGGAAAAGTCTCTGCTTCGTGAGGAGGTGAAGAAAAGAGAGCACACTGGGAGTGGCCAGATTCTTCTGATAGGTGACACTGGGGTCTGGGCCAAGAAAGGGTTTTGGACAGGAAGGGGATTCACAACAGGGCATGCTTGAGAGGAATTGTTTAAGTCTTTAAACCCTTGCCAAGGCAGAGAACATGAGATTGGACCTGTTAAGTTACTTTCGCTATATATAGTTTGTAACCTGAAAATGCCTCCCTGGGCAGCATTTGTGTTTTTAACTCACAGTGTGTGCCTCAAGTAGAGGCTGGAGTGGGGGAAGGGTTTCTGTTGGGGACAGACAAAAGTGGGGAGGCACTGGCTTTGAAGACCACATTTCCTCCCTTTTTATGCCTGGGGTGTAACCAGAGACCAGAGTCAACAAGGAATCTGGCTCAGGACTGCTTTTGTTTGCAGCTCTCCATGGGGTGTGACTTGCTTTTTTCAGAGGTCAGTGAATTGTAAATTGTGTAATTTTGGGTTCTGCTGAACCACCGTGGGGGAGACCTTTGAGGGGGTTGGTAAGAGAGGGGTAGATGGTATCACTCAGGCATCTAGGAAACTCTTGCTGTCTCTAAGACCAGACCTGGCTACATGGAATTCTTCCATTCATAGGCAAGCAGAAAATACATATGGACTTGGGTATTAACATCTGAATTTGCTTTAGCAAATGGATCTATGTCAAATATCCTAAATAAGGTAATATCCTAAGTTCAGAAGGAACAGGAACAGTAAACCCAATTATTTTCTATGATTGACTACACTTTTCTGGTTACAAATATTTGTTGTGGTCTATGAAGATCTATACATAAACCCTGTGCTATGGAGAAGGGTACCATGCTGGGAACTGCTAAAGGTCTCAATTTATTTTTGATCTACATTTTCCTCCCCGCCCCCCACATGCTTAGCACAGGACCTGATATTTATTCATGCACTCAACAAAAATCTGTCGAGCATTTATCTTATTCCAGCCGCTGTTCTAAGTGCTGGGGATACAGAAATCAAGCAAGCTCTTGCTCTCTTAGAACTTAAAATCAACTGGGTTGGGGCAGACCATAAAATCAATATATTGTATGCTATATCAAGTAGCAAGACATGCTATGAGGAAACATAAAGAGAGGTACAGAAGATAGAGAGGGGCGGTGTCTCTGGGGAAATGGAGTTGGTGAAGAGTGAGGAGGTGAGCCCTGAGGCTGACTGAAGGTAGCGTGTCCAAGACAGAGGGGGGTGTTCCAGGGAGGGTGCAGGGGAAGTGGTGGGAGGTGAGGTCAGAGGGGAATCAGAGGCAAAGGCAGACCTTGAGGGCCACTGCAAGAACTTTGAATTTTATGCTGAAGAAGACGGGAAACTTATGGAGGATTTTCAGCAGAAGCCAGACAAGATCATTCTGGCTACAAATTTTGAAATAAATCGAAGAGGGGCAAAGACAGAAGCGAGGGAACAGGATACAATAATCTAAGCAAGAGACGATCGTGGCTTGGACTGAGGATTTTCCAGATTCCAAATATTTTGAAGGAATAGTTGGCAAGATCTTGTGATGAGTGGAATGTGAACTTAGAAGGAGAGAAGTAACGATGAGCCCAAGACTTGGGTCTGAGCAGCTGGAGGAATAGAGCTGTTACTTACTAAGATAGGGAAGGCTGGTGGAGGAAGAGGTTTGGGAATAAGGGATCCAGAGTTTGGTTTTAGAATTGTTAAGTTTAAGATGCCTGTTAAACAACTAATAGAGAGGTCCAACAAGTTGTTGGATACATGAGTCTGGAGTTCATGGGACAGGATGGGGCTATAGGTATAAATTTGGGAGTGGAAAGCACATGAAAAATTAAAGCTACAGGTGGGAGGAGGCCACCTAAGAAGAGGGGCTGTAGGCAGAGAGGAAGAGCAATCTAGGGGTGAATCTGAGGGATTCCACCATTAGTGGTTAGGGATATGAGAAGAACCAGCCAAGGTGATGAGGAGGAACCAGTGAGACAGGAAGAGAGAGTGACGTCCCAGGAAGCAAGGTGAGAAGCTGTTTCAAGATGGGCATGTCCAACTGGGTCAGATGCTACTGACAGATCAAGTATGAAGAGGACTAAAATTAGTCATTGGATTTGGAACATGGAAGTCATTGGTAAGTTTCACAAAAGCAGTTTTAGTGGAACCATGGGGGTGAAAGCCTGATTTGGAGTAGTTTCAAAACAGTATGGGAAATGAATAAGTGGAGATAGTGAATATGAAGACCATTCTTTCAAGAAATTTTATTGTAATGAGAAGCCAACAAGAACAACAACAACAACAAAAATTGAGGCAGTTGCCGGAGGGAGAAATGTCAGTCTCTAATATGGCTCAATAGCATGCCAGGGACTACTTTTAAAAAGGTGGGTTGTTCTTTTCTGAAGAAGGCAGTTCCAGAAGACCCTAGAAATCCATCTTGTGACTCTCCTATTGGGGTTTGCTAAGGACTCTACACAGTGCTCCTATCTGTTACAGGGACCTCTAGCTTCATTGGGTCCACCAGATCATGGGAGCCAAGGGCACCTTGCACAGCAGCCTGGATCTGCTGTGGGGCTTTCTCTTGCCCTGGGCCCCACTCCAAACTACAAACATCTTGGATCACCCAATACATATGTCGGGGCAGTTGATTCCCTGTTGTAGGTTATGTTTCTCCAAAACCCAACGGGGCTCACCAAGCATTAGATTCTCTAGCAGTAGTAAGACCAAGGTGTAATAACTTGTTCTTTACCTTTCAGGAGATGTCCTGACATGCCCTAGATCATCGAAGTCCTAAAAACTTTGCTAGAATGGGAAGCATTGCAGGATCCTTTCTCAAGGGGACCCAGGCTTTGGGTCTGAAAACTGCCTCAGCTCTGGAAATTGTGGGCCCATCAGCCTTCTCCTTAATAGCTCTTGATTTTTATTTTTTGGCCAGTTCTACAAGGCATGCAACACTCTATTGGCTGCTCATAACTACCTCGCTCCTAAGAACACCATGGTCTATTAACCATCATCAAAACCTCTGTGGGTGGAGGCCCACTGGTCGCCCCTCTGGCCCTGCTGCCTGTTACAGTTTATGTCCGTTTTGGCTCTGATAGTTAAGCACTGGCATCTGGCCTTTGTTATTCTGGGATCTCATCATTCCCCTTGACACGAGGGAGCCCATCTAGAAGGTTGAGTCACCTATTCTCAGTCTGGCCCACAGCAGAAGTTCATCAGTAGGCCTCTCAGAGATGCTGCTGCTCACTGAGATATTCTTTATTGCCTAGTGAACATAATGTTCTTTGAACCCTTCCAAGAAGCATAAGTCTCACACAATAGACTTGTTCTAACATTCCTGTCTCCCTGAGCATTGTGAGCCCTTCTTCAGTTTCCTGCCATGGCACTCCAGACTCTGTCTATAATTTGCTGTCAGGCATCATCACGTCCAAGCCTCAAGGAGCCATTCAGGAACACACTACTACAAACTGTAAGGCGGTTCCAAGTCAAGAACCTCTCCCTTGCTTTCATATTCCGCTCCCCTCGTTGTTCTCCTGTTTATCATCCTCAAAATCACTCCCCCACATGTCCCCCTAGTTCACACTGATGCATCTCAGCCAAGTCCTGCAGCTCTTTCTGAGGATAAGATGTTTTCTGCTGGATTTGGCACTCTGTTTCTCCACTCGGGCTGCCTCGAGACTAGTGATTGGTCCAGGAGCATTGAATGGAGGTAGAGGCAGATCTTCAGGAGAACAACACAATTTTGTGAGAGTCACTGTCAAGAATCTAGTCTCACCCAGATCTGGAGAAGAAAACAGAAGCAACATTCAGGTTAGTATCAGTCAACTGACGGGATATTTTGGATGACTAAGAGAAGCCAAGGAATGTCCCCTCAGGTTCCAGGCTTCTCCCTGAACGACTGGGAGGAAGTTGGTGGTGGCAAAATACATGTGAGGCCAGAGAGCACTGTGGGAAGTGGGGTCAGTGCACTCTATTTGGTGAGTTATCATAGGTGGCTGTATAGTTCCAGAACTCTCATTCCAGCAAGCAAAACTACATCAATCATTCATTCATTCATCTATGCATTAACTTAACATTTATTGAAAGCCTCTTCTGCTAGGCATTTGGGTTCAAAGATGAATAAAACCCTATCTTCATTTTCCAGAAATTCAGAGTGTAGTGGGAAGTGGACAGAAATGTCCTTTACTATTTACTATTACATGTGATAGAATAAATTGATGTACAGGGTGTTGTGGGAGGGGAGACAGAATAAGAAAAACACTTGCCTGGTGTGTATGCACACGAAGAAGGAGTTATATAATGCCTTGGTTGGTTTCTTGTCCTGGCACACTTCGATTCCTCATTTCTAGAGCCACTTGACCACAATCACTGGTCACGGATAGCGTAAAGAATCTCAATTTGGTAGCTGAGAGGAGTGTAAAGTCAACCCTCCTTTTGGTTCTCCACATCTATGCCTAGTTTCTTAATCTGTTTTTGCTACCCATCTCCTCTTGTCTCCCAGTTTCATTGTCCTAAATCTCTTTTCTACTTTTTTACCTGATGTACTTTCACAGATCCCTTGAATCCCTCTTGCCCGAAGCCCAGACTTTTGGGCAAATCCTTACTCCCTTTCCTCTGTACCTGTCTTGGGAGAAGGGAAAATGTCTTAACATGTGCACCATGTAGGCATGTTGATTATCTCATTTCAGCCTTCCATTGTTCCCATTCTATAAATGAGGCCCAGGGAAGTTAAGGAATTCGCACAAATTCACAGCTGGACAACAAAAAAGCAGGATTTTCAATATAGATCCAATGTTCAGAATACTGACCCATACCTTAAGCTCTCCCAGATGATTAAGTACCTGGAAAACATTCCATCACAAAACCTTTCTGTTCGAAGTCTCCCAGGAGAAGAGAAGAAGAACTAAAAGACTGCTTTGTAATTTTATAATCTCTTCATGTTTCCTATCAAAGATTTGGTCCCCTCCTTGCACCCACAGACTCACAAGGCACTTCCATCTCTCCTCTAGGTTGTATAAGAATATGAATTTCTCATGACTATAAATGTACAATTGGAATTCCTGGACATTTATATGTACTTATTGAGTGACTATCACTGAATAGTTTTTCCAAAGTGATTGTACCAACTTACATTTCCACCAACAGTATATGTGCTGATTGTTCTCATCAGCATTTGGTATTGTCAGTCATTTGAATTTGAGCCATTCTGGTGAGTTTGTAGTAGAATCTCATTGAAGTATTAATGGCATGTACCTGATTATTGATGAGGTTGAGCACATGATTTAATAAGTATAATATTTGAAATAGATTTTTTTGAAGATACTTCCAGATTAAGAAAGTCCAAAGCTATACAGTTTCCTTTTAGCACAGCTTGAGCTGTATGAAAAAAAATTGATTTGTCATATTTTCATAATGACTCTGCTCAGAATATTTTCTAGCTTCCATTGTGATTTCTTCTTTGAACCTGTAGGTTTATTTAGAAGTGTATTTTAAAATTTCCAAACATGATTTTCTGAATATTGTTTTGTTATTGATTTCTAGCTCAAGTCTGTGGTAAGGTAACATACTCTGCATTTCAGTCCTCTGATGTTAGTTGGGGCTTGCTTTAAGGCCCAGAATTTTGTAATTTTGGTGCATAAAATAAATGAGTATTCTTCAGATGGTGGGTGTGGTGTTCTTACAGGCCCAGTAAGTCAGTTTGATAAATGTGTATACACTTCTGTGAATATGAACTAACTTCTGTCTGACCTATCAGATCTCAGAGAGGTTAGTAAAATTTGAGGCTATGCATTTTAGTTACATATAAATTTAGAACCCTTATACCTTCTTGATGAGCTTAATTATTATCACTATGAAGTCACTCTCTGTTTAGTAATGCTTTTAGCCTTAATATATATAGTTTGTCTAATATTGATGTCATTATATTCTTGAGAAATCTTATGCTTTAGACTTATCTTTTGTAAATAGCATGTGCAATTCAATGTAATTCTGTAATACAATCTTTGGCTGTTAAACAGGAAATTTAAACATTTACGTGTAATCTAATTTCTGATTTTTAAAATTTAAATTTACCATCTTGCTCAGCTCCTCAATTTCTACTACTTGTTCTCTATTCCATTTTTTTCAGTTCTTGATTTCATTGCATTGATTGAGGACTTTAAAATGTTATTCCAATCCTATAAAATCTTGTAGTGATTGCACTAGCTATTGCAATAGGCACACTTCACTTTTACAAATTCAGTATTAAATGGTTCTTTTCCCTCTTCTTGGACAATGCATGGACCTTAACACACCATCACCCTATTATTTCACTCCTGACTTAATTCTCTTGCAATGTATTATATTCTCTATATAACTCTCCACAAGACGTTATTTTTTATTGTTTTATATTTATCTTTCCTTTTTGCATTTCTGATCTTTTATTTGGAATTATTTCCTTTTTCCTGAAGGCTATATATATATAAATATATATATATATTATATATATATATAAATATATTAGTTCAGATCTTTGGGGATGAATTCTCCCAGTTTTGGTATGTTAGAACAGTTCTCTTTTCGATATATATATATCTAAATATATCTATATCTATATCATCTATCTCTATATATATTCTGGGAATAGAATTCAAAGTTGGCAGTTAATTTCTTTTGTTATTCTTCTTATTATCTTATTATTTTGAAGCTATTATCTCATTGTCTTTTGGCTTCTAGTGTTGCTGTTGAGAAATTAGCTGTCAGTCTAATTACCTTTAATGGCAATCTGTCTTTTTTCTCTGGCTGCTCTTAAAATATTTTCTTTGTTTATGATTTTTAACAGTTTTACTATAAAGTACCAAGGTTTTCCTTTGTTTAACCCATTTGGGGTTTCTTGGATCTGTTAATTGATGTATTTAATTAGGTTTGGAAAATTCTCAATTAACTCTTCAAGTTTATTTCTGTGCCATAATCTCCGTCCTCACCCTCCAGGACTTCAGCTAAATAGACATTAAGACTTTTCATGGATCTTTTATGTCAGTGCCCTAGCCTGATAAAAGGTAAGTACAGAATTGAAAGTAACCATTTTAATGCTTTTATAACAACTGGCAGACTGATTCTATGCCATGAATCTAATAAAAATTTGGGCTTATGTTTATTATGTCTTTTTCTGCTGATTTACTTCAACTGCATTTTACAGAACTATCAGTTTGTGACATTTTGGCTATTAAAAAATTCATTTAGGAAGTGCTTTTCTAGGTCTCTTACACTCTCTTCAAATTTTTCCTTTATTTTTTCTCTCTATGCTTCATTCTGGATATTTTCTTCCATATTACAAATTCTCTCTTTATCTGTGTGTAATTGACTATTAAATCTATTCATATGTAGATTTATGTTCCATATGCATCTAAATTGTTTATTACTATTTAGTTCTAGCATTTTCAGTGGCTCTTTTTAAAAAATAGTTTTCAGTTCTCTGCTAAAAATTTCAAGGTTGAATTTCCTCTCTTTCAACAAATTAAGTATAGTTGTTTTTTAAGTATATAAAAATTCTGATATCTGAGTCTCTATACTCTATGGCTGTATTTTCTTGTTTTTCATTCATGTGGTTTTGTCTCCTTGCTTTTTTGTTTTTGTTTTGCTTTGTTTTTTTTGTTTTTGTTTTTGTTTTGTTTTGTTTTGCTGTGTGCGTATGTGTGTTCGGATATTTTCAGTGTGAAGGAAAGGGGTTTTCACTCTTCCCTGCTCCTTGTGGGATATCTACCTCATTGGTTGCCTCATAAGAAGAAAATGTGTAAGGTAATAAATACTTGCTGTTTGTTTGTTTGTTTGTTTTAAATGCTTGCTATTTAAGCTGCTTAGTTTGGATTAATTTGTTGCTCAGTAATAGATAGGTAACAATATACTTGGGTTTGAATACCAGCATTACCCTTTACTAGCCTTGTATCCCTGGACACAGGACTTCACTTTTTGAAGACTGTTTACTTTTTCCCTTTTTAAAAAATGGTAATAATATCTACTTACAGTGCTACTGAAGCCCAGTCTGTTATATAGTAAATTCTTAATAAATAACTATTTTTATTTTTATTACATTTATTATTAAGTAAAGTGAATGCTTAAGAACAAAGAGAAGAGAGCTATAGAGCCACTATAAAAAGCAAGCACAAAATTTGCAAAGAATAGCCACCTTGGGCCATTAAGTGTAGTGCAAAGAAGCTTTATCTGCTTTCCTAGATCCTAAGAACATAACTGTGTCAGAGTCCACATAATGAGGATCATGAATTGCCCATAAAAGGTCAGAACAGAATCTATGTATTGTCATTTCCTCTTTTTTTTTTTAAGACAGGAAACACACTAAGATATATAATATACATCTACTTGTCTTCTTTAACAATGTGTTTATACTTAAGGAAGTTACAGCAATCTAGAAAGTTCTTTTCTCTGGAGCAGTGGTTCTCAAACTATCATGCATCAGAATCACCTAGAGGGCCTACTGAACATAAAATGCTGGACTCCCCTCCCAGAGATTTTGACTCAGCAGGTTTGTACTGGGGCCTAAGACTCTGAATTTATAACAGATTCCTGAGGTGATGCCAATATTGTTGGCTTGTGGCCACATTTTGTGGACCTCTGCTTTGGAACATCTTTGTCTCTGATAAGTGAAGCCTTATAAATGTGTTAAAGAACACACAGTAATATTTAGGCAAAATGTGGAGTAAAAGACAATCCAATTGCTTTACAAGGAAGGATATACAAGGCCTTGTATGATATAACCCATCTATTTCACCTATTTTATCTTGCGTTGTGTTTCTTATTCCCACATGGCTTTCGTTCTGTTCTTCGAAGACACCAAGCCCATTTCTGTCTCAAGGCTGCACTTGCTGTTCCTTCTGCCTGAGGCTCTTCTCTCCCAGATTATGGCCTCTCTCTGTGTCATCACTGAAGGCCCAGCCCCAAATGTCACCTTTCCAGAGAGGCATTCTCTACCTAAAGGAACCATTCTCTATCACACTTCCCACTCTACTAATTTATTCCTTTCATGCCACTTATTGTGATCTGAAATCGCATTTTATTTGCTTATTAGAAAATTCCAATATAGCAGATACCTTGTCTCTTAAGTTCTTTACTACCTCCAGCCTGGAATGGGCCCTGGTATGTTGCAGGTGCCCACAAGATATCTGTTGGCTGGAAGCATCAATGTTTGGCATGGGTCTCTTATTTACAACCTAGTTTCTGAGAGGAAATGAAGAATACTGGTAACCTGGGGAATATGGAATATGCTCCCTCCCTCCCCTGCTTTCCTACATGCTACAGTTGCCAGGATTCTCCCCAGTTTGTAATGTGAAGGAAAGGGTTTGTACTTTTCCCTCCCCTGTGCTGTCTTCTACACTCTTGGTTGCTTCATAAGAAGACAAGATGGTGACTTGGGCGACACTTGTCACAGTCAGGGACTCGAGAGAGCTGCTAAATTCGTCACTTTTTCATCCATCCAGAACACTCCTAACTTGTATAAGTGATTCTCTTCAGGATGGCTGGTATCTGCCAAGTTGTCCCCAGTTATAATGAGGGAAGGAGAACTGCTTTCCTACTCTTGTTCGGTGCCATGTTGGCTCAGCCTATAGTTGCTCCCGTCAGGTAGCTCCAGCTGTTTGGGTCCCAGGTTAGAAATGGACCTGGTCCATCCCATTGGCAAGGACATGGGCCACTAAGATGAACAAAGAAGCAATCCTGCTTACTCAGATATTTTTAAGTTGTATTTATTTTCCTCCCAATGGTTTGCTCATTAAAAACTGAGTGCTTGTGCCAATTCTGGCTGTAGACAAGGCCTGGACATTTTCTCTACAGACAATTGTTGGTTGAGCTGACTCACTCCCATACCCTCTCCTCCCCATGTCTCTGCCCCTGGCACCTGGTCTTGCAGTAATCTCAGGCTGCTGCCATGAGCCAGGGGAAAAACAACAGAGCTTTCTCTAGGGAATTGAGGAGAGAATCTCGTGATCTAGGCACTGACTTTTACTGTTATTTTCATGAGGTTTGGGGAGAGGGTTTTTCCCAAATAAAAAGAATTGAGAGCTCTCTCGTTGGGGATGCTTCGGATCCCCAGAGCACTTGAGTTAGAAATGTTTATACAGATACATTTCATATTTTATCTCTCCTTTAGATAGGCATATAGAACATTCCAATTATACTAACTTCTTTCACTTCTGTTCTTTATCCATGCTAAGGTCAGTTAGAGACACTGATTAGTGTCACTTTATTAGTGACTTTGGCATTGCTTGCACACCTTGTTGTGCCAAGAATGAACTGAAATGGATTTGACAAGAAGCAAAGGCTGTGGGTGGGAGGCTTTGGCAGCTCCTATGTAAGCTGCCTTGAGGGTTTTGTTAGGCCAACTCATCCTCCTCTAGAGTTTTCCTGTGTTTGTGTGGGAGTTCAGTGCAGCAACAACTTGTTAAGTGCCTACTCTATACAGAGCACTCTTCCCAAGTAGGTGTTGGGGAATACCAAGACTGATAGAATTCTCTCTCTGCCTTCAAGGAGCTCAGAATCTTATTGGGAGCGGGACCTATGGTGGTGATTTCAAGATGGCTATAAAGTCTTTTTATTCCTTGCCCTGAATTTGAGCTTGTCCTGTCACTAGCTTTGACCTGTAGAATGTGGTGGAAGCAATATTGTTTAACTTCAAAGCTGGGCCTTAAAAGATCTACAGCTTCACTTTTGCCACTCTTAGAATGCCTCTTCTTTGAAGCTGGCCACCATGTAAGGAGTTTGTCTACCTAAGATGACCACACTGTGAGGAAGCCCAAACTGGTCACATGGAGCAAGAGTGTGAGGGGAGCACTAAGGCACTACCCATGTGACTAAAACCTTCATGGGTTTTCTGTTTAGCTCAGCAGCTAGCTGATTACAGCCAAGTGAATGACCTCAGCAAATGCCACATGGAGCAGAAGAACCACCCAACCAAGCTTTGCCTAAATTCTTGATCCATAGAATTGTGAGCAAATGAAATGGCTATTATTTTAATCCATATAGTTTTAGAGTAGGTTGTTACTCAGCTATAGATACACACAAATATTTTTAATGATGGAGGGATGCATAGGATGTTACAGGAGCACAGAAGAAAGTACCTGAGCCAGCTTGAGGTGATGAGACAATGGTCCTGGAATGCTTTCCAGTGGAGGTTTGCTTGAGTAGAATCTTCTCTAGTGACCTAGATGTGACCCAGGTTTGTGGGAGGGTAAAATCTGTCTAGATACAGGAGAAGAGAACAAAATAGCATGGAGGTGATTAAAAACTTGGTACATATGTACCAGGGGATCTTCAAGCAAGTGTAAGGCAGAGAGTATTGGGTAAGGTTGCAGAGGTGTTTGTAACAATAATAAGAGTAGTAATAGATAATCTTTATTGAACACTTACTATGTGCCAGATACTGACCTAAGGTTTTATACATATTAACTCATTTAGTTTTCACAACAACCTTATATTATTGTTCCCCTTTTACATTAGAAGAAAATGAGGCACAAAGAAATAAGTAACTTGCTCAAAAGCACAAGTTGGCAAAGTGCAGCCTCAGGATTTCAACCTAAGCAGGGTCTTGGAGGATTTTTGTGTGCCTCTTTAAAGAGCTTGGGATATGTTCTGTAGGTGATGTGAAGTGATTCAAAGGTCCACAGGCAGGGAGTAATATGGCCAGATCAAAAGATTCTGTCATCTTTATAATTTGTTCTACATTGGTCATTTTCTTTGCCTGTTGTCTATTTCTCTATAGTGACTAGCAGTGAACTCTTTATGACAAGCAGGGCCTGTGGGCTTATCTTTGAAGGATATAAGGAAAAAGGAAGGTATGGGGGACATGTGCTACTCCACAGCTGGTCATGGGGGTGGAGGGGAGGACAGAATGCCCAGGGAGAGAATGGGTGTGGCAGCCACCAAGAGAGGAAAGTGGGCTGCATCATTTATCCCACGGAAAGATGAGAACTGCAGCATATGGGAGCCAGCCTGTTCTGAGCAGACCTTTTAGGGTGAGGCACACACAGCTTCATGGGCTTTGCAGACTCTCTGCCTCTCTCTCTTTCCTCCTCCCCGTGGCCTTTCAGGTGATTCGCATCAAAATATTAAAAGTAGCTGTTGGGTTTTCAACAGCAATTCACAAAGAAGAGGGCATTTCACATAAATTCAGAAATGCTCATCTGGCTGTGGGCATTGCTTTCTGAAGGTGTCCTTATTGGTAAGCCATCAGATAGCTTCTCCCGCATGCACCACACCCACTTCCTCTCTGTCCCCTGTGCTGTCAACCAAGGGCAGTAGAGCAGACTTAGTAGAGTCTTAATCTCCGTGTGGAGGTGTCCTATCTTTACTTTGACAGAGTTTGTGCAAGGAAGGAAGAGACAAAAATATGAGTGTACAATAAGAAGAAAGAGGTCTGGCTTAGGTTCTAGTAGAAGCTAGGAAATCTGTCCCTCAGACTGAGGTTAACCAACTCTTCCTTTGTATGATATGGACAAATGTCTATAATTCCTCCTCTGTAATGAGGGTGAAGATTGATTTCACCACAAATAATAAGAATAACCATTGTCAATGTTTCTGAGCATGTACTAAAAGCCTGACCCAGTGCTAAGCATTTTGTACACCTTATTTATTTAATCCTCACAATAACCAGAGCTCAGTGGAGTTCACTGAAACCATTCCTCACCATTCTATCTAAAGCTCCTATACTCGTTATCTGTTGCTGTGTAACAACTTCCTTCAACTTGTAGTCACTTCAAACCACAATAAAAATTTAGTCTCATAGTTTTTGCGGGTCAGAATTCCAGAGCAGCTTGACTGACTGATTATGACTTGGTGTCTTTTATGAGTTTGCTGGGTCTGCAGTCATCACTTTCAACATAGCAGGTAGGCACTGGCCAATGGCACCTCCTTGCAAAGGGACTGTCCATGAAACTATTTGTATGTTCTCACAACATGGCAGCTGGCTCCCCCCTAGGGTGAGTGATCCAAGAGAGAGCAATGTGGAAGCTGCAGTGTCTTTTATGACCTACTCTTGGAAGCCACATACCATCATTTCCATAGCATCCTATTGGTTACGTTGGTCAACTCTATTTACTGTGGCAAGGACTACACAGGGCAGGAATACCAGGAAGTGAGGATCATCAATAACCATATTTGAGGCAGGCTATCACCTCCCTCTTAAATTTCTGTCACACTACTGTGTTTTACCTTTAATAGCACTTACCTGACATTATCTTATTTGTTTGCTTGCCATCCATTTCCTCCCCACTAGAATGTAAGCCTCCTGAGAGCAGGGATTTCATCTTTTTTATTGCGGTATCCTCAGCACTGGAACAATGTCAGGTGCAAAGTTGATGGTCAATATTGAGCATGAGCTAGGTACTATTATACCATTTCAGATGCAGAAACAGAGGCTCAGAGAAATCAACTAATTTGACAGAAGTCACATAGATAGTAAGTGTTGGAGCTGGGATACCAACTTATGCATGGAGACTGATACCAACTGTCTACATGGGTAGCGTTCGATGCTTCCAGGGGTGCCACTATACAAATGGAATCACATGGGGAAGTGGAGAACAGGACAGCATGTGGGAGAAGGACTGGGAGAATTCAATGGGTAAATGGGAAATACTAGGAGGAAGTGTGTAAGTCAGTGTCTATATAAATGGAGGGGTGTGGGTATGGTTGAGATGGTTGGGAGGGAGATTGAGAGAGAGATGGGAGACGGAGGGAGAATGTGTGGATATGGTAGCTGGGTCATTACAGGGGAAATAATGTACTCTGAACAGCTGTAATGACATAGATCTAGAGATAATACTTTGACCTTAGTCTTATTTGCCTCAAAATTCTTCAAAAAATTGGTCTCCAAGGAACATCCTTATTAAAATGACTAAGTAAATTTTCCTTTAAAAATCCCATAAGCAATTTAAATGATTATTTGATTAACAAGCATATTGCCAAATTACACATGAATTGCTAACTTAATTATGTTTGTGGGAATTATCCATTTTCTGGACTATTTGCCAGAAAAAGAAAAGTACTGTCTGTTTGGCCACCCACTCTCCATTTTCCTTCCCAGCCTCCTGAGGGAGGGGCCCTGGTATTCATCAAACATACAATGGGGTCCTCTTAGAACAATGCCTCCCCCACCCTCTCTCTTGGCCTGGGAGATGGAAACTTGGGGGAGGAGTGGAGGGAGATGATAATGAAAGTCCCTCACTTATTCTGCCTCCCCTGAAGCATTCTGGGTGCTGAGTTAAGGGACTAGGGGTCTTGTCTTATCTGTGTGGAGGAGCCTTTGGTCTTTGAGTGAGACCAGGGTGAGATCCAGGGCTACAGAAGTTGGCTGCTGAGGTGCCTCAAATCTAGCCTTGAAGCAAAGATAGTGATGGTTCCTGAGTTTCTTCAGGGCCCAGCCTTGTTCACCAGAGTAGGAAAACAGAGAGAGATTCTGTGTAGGAGGCCTACTCAAGAAAAATGAAAGAGTTTGGCTTTAGCTTGAAAGTATCCTCAGGAACCTGTGGGTAGTTATGGTCAATTGGACCAAAACCAGACCTGGCTGAAAGATTAAAATAACTTCTCCCTCAAATTAGTGAGTTTGTCCTCACTAACAGCATCTAGACAGAGATGGAATAGCCACGTGTCGAGGAGAATGGCATTCTCTCTGTGTTTACCACTCAGGCTTATCTCTCAGTTTATTCAAGGCAGACTCTGGGAGGGCCCCAGCTTGCCTTTTCCATGACGCCCTTATGAGGGGGCCATAGCACAGTGGTTAGAGCAAAGACCTTAGAGTTTGCTTCATTTTGTACCCTTGACTCTGGCACTTACTATGTGACCAAAGGCAAGTTACTTAGCTTCTTTGTGCCTCCATTCTGTCAAATGTAAAATGGGAATAATTGTTCTTATTTTATAGAGTAGCTGTGAAGACAAAATTAGGATAATACATGTAGAGCTCTTAGAATAGTACGTTGCATTCAAGAATTCATTTAACAAACATACGCGATGTAATACATGTTGCTATGTGTCAGGTATTGGAGAAGGATGAAGGAGATCTGGCTCTGGCCCCAATGAAACTCACATTCTAGTGTGTTTGTGGAGGGTGGTAGGCAGAATAATGCCCCCCCCCAAGATGTTCATGTTCTAATCCCTGGAACAGGTGAACATATTAGGTTACATGGCCGCGGGAATTAAGGTTGCAGATAAAAGTTAAGGTTGCCAGTAAACTGGCTTTTAAATAGCAAGATTATTCTGGATTAATAGGCCCCCAGGTGGGCCTACTGTAATCACAAGGGGCCTTAAAACATGGAAGAGGAGGCCAAAGAGTGAACATCAGAGTGATGCGTGTGAGAAAGACTTGACCTGCTGTTCCTGGCTTTGAAGACGGAAAGGGGACAAATGCCAAGGAGAGCAGGTGGCCCCTACAGGATGAAAAAAAGCAAGGAAATGAGCTCTCCGAAAGGAATACAGCCTTATGATACCTTGATTTTAGCCCAGTGAGACCCATTTCAGACTTCTGACCTCTGGAACTCTAAGATAATAGATTCGTGTTATTCAAACCACCAAGTTCTTGGTAATTTATTACAACAGTGA
This sequence comes from Callorhinus ursinus, assembly GCF_003265705.2. Taxonomy (NCBI): domain Eukaryota; kingdom Metazoa; phylum Chordata; class Mammalia; order Carnivora; family Otariidae; genus Callorhinus; species Callorhinus ursinus. The sequence continues at coordinate 31,707,043 of NW_027397066.1, read as the reverse complement.
TTGGAAACTGATACTAATACAGATGAGAAATAAGTCAACACATGAATATATCCTATAATTTCAGGCAATAAGTATAAGAATAAAATGAAGCAGGTTAAAGGGATAGAGAATTAGTGGGGGTGGGGACTCCTTTTTAGGTAGTCAGAGAAGGCATCTCTGGTGACATGACATTTGAGGAGAGGCTTGAATGAAATGAGAGGACCAACAATGGATCTGCATTCCAGGCAGAGGGAATAGAGCTGACAAAGCCCTTACGGAGGGAAAGATTTTCAGTAGTGGAAGAAGGGTCTGTGTAGCCGAGGCATGGTAAGCAAGTGGGAAAGTGGCAAGAGATGAGATCAGAGGTCAGATTCTACAAGCCTTTGGAGTTTGGTTTTTATGGCAAGAAGTTCGGATTTTTTTCCTAGTGTGATAGGAAATCATTGGAGGGGAACCACTAAGAAGGTGGTATGAATGGATTTACTTTTTCCAAAGCTCACTTAGGCTGCTGTGCAGGGAATAAACTGGAAGGAGTTGAAGAGTGAAGGAAACAAGACAAATTAGGAGAATACAATGCAAAAAGATGGACCAGACTTAGCTGGTGGTGATCGAGGTGGTGAGAAAGTCAGATTCTGGACATATCTTGGTGGTTGGAGCTGACTGGATTTGATTCTGGTTTGGAGATGGGGTGTGAGGGAAGAAAACAAATCAAGAATACCTCCTAGGTTTGGGCTGGAGCAGCTGGGTGAATTGACATGCCATTTAATTAAAAGTTGGTCATCTCCTCCACTCAGGAAGTTTCTAAGTTGTTTAGTTCTGCACTTGATTAGGGAATGAATGCATGGACAATGCAATCTACTTTCAATCCCAGGCCAAGGAACACTTTAATTAGGAAGGAAATATTGGGATTGTAGATGCATACAAATATGGTTTTCTGATGCCAAAAAATAAATAGTTTCAGATTGTATGTGGTTTTATACCACCCATCCTTTCTTTCTACTCACTCTCATCTCCAATTAATAGGGACAAACTCATAACAGATCAAAAATAGGAAATGATGGTAGAATGCCAGTATTGTCTTTAATTATTCCATTTCCACAACTGCAAAAATCTCATTTGTACTATTTAATGACTTAATTTTGGCAGCACTTATGTGTATCCATTTCCAATGCCAAGACTGATATACAGTTGACCTTTGACCAACAAGGGTTTGAGTTGCACAGGTTCACTTATATATGGATTTATTTTTTTCGATAAAAACAGTCCAGTACTGCAGGTATTTTCTCTTACTTGTGATTTTCTTAATAACATTTTCTTTTCTCTAGCTTACTTTATTGTAAGAATACAGTATATAATGTACATAACATACAAAATTGGTGTTAATCAACTGTTTATGTTATAAGTAAGACTTGTGGTCAGCAGTAGGCTATTAATAGTTAATTTTGGGGGGGAGTCAAAAGTTATACATAGATTCTCGACTGCATAGGGAGTCAGCACCTCTCACTCTTCACAGTGTTCAAGGGTCAACTGTATATTTAAAGATTGCTTATTGAAACATGTAGTTAGGAGAAGTTGTTCTTAGCAACAATCTATATTTTAAAACTTTTAATCCATATATCAGTTAGCTTTGGCTATGTGACAAACGATCCCACACATAAGGTCTTATTATTTTGATCCCACACATAAGGTCTTATTAAAATAATAAGTAGTCATTTAATTCTTAATTCTGTAGTTTGGCAATTTTGGCTGGGAAGCCGGGAGGGTCTGGTATGGGCAGGCTTGGCTGATCTTGGTTGAGCTCATTTATGTATCTGTGATCAACTGGTGGGTTAGTTGGGGCTGGATGGTTTGATGGCTCAGTAGAGGTGGCTGGGAATAATGAGTCACTCCCTATAGGCTTTCTCCTCTTCCATAGGCTAGCCTGGGATTCTTTATATATGATGGCAGCAGGATTCCACAATTGGGAAAAAAATATGCAAAGCCCCTTGAAGCCCAGGGTCTGAACTTTTCAACATTGCTTCTGCCACAATCTATTGCCCAAAGCAAGTCACAAGCCCAGTTCAGACTTAAAAGGTAAAGAAATTGCCTCCTTCCATCAGGATTGCATTATATAGGCTGTAGATATGGGGAGGGGTTGAAGAATTATGGCCAGTTTTGTAACCTGTCACAATCATTTAGAGTGCTTTTGGTTTAAATAAAAGAAAATCCAGCTCTAAGTTACTTAAGTAATAAAGACACATTTATCTCACAAAATATGAAGTTTGGAGGAAAAGTGATTACAGGGTTATTTTAATGGCTTAGCAATGCCATCATGGTCCTAGATTTTCTTTTACCCAAATTTCCACTCTGTCATTCTCAGCGTCTTTGTTTCTGTCCACATTTTAACAAGATGTCTATAACGGTTTCAGTCTTTACTTATAAATGATAAAGGTCTAGAAGAGAAAAATGGAATATCTCTGTCTCGTGTTTCCTTTTAGAAATGAGGAAAATCTACCCAGAAGCCCTTTGCAGTCTTCCTCTTGGGTGCCATTATATCATATGACTGTAACTTAGGTTAAATAGATTGAGAAGCTCTGCTTGTCAACTTCCTATTGGTAGCTTTTGAGGTAGGAAGATGGGAATTAAAGGTGGTGAGCTATGCATACATTTCCCTCAAGAAATATAGCAGCTTAAGAATGGTGAATGTAGGGCAAGTAGTTCCATGCAGAAAGTAGCTTTGGGCTTATCCTTCTGGATATCCCTACCATTTGCAATGAATTCTTTAATAGTAATGATAACAACAACAACAATAGATGGTAAAATGAACTCAACTGGTAGGAGGTGATGTCTTGGGCTCAATGGATTTCAAGTAAGTTAGGACAGGTAACTTAAAAAATCTCATTACATGATTCTTATTTTGACTACTTATATCTGCTTCTTGAGCCATGTGAGAAAGTATATTTCTTTAAATCTTCCAGATCACTAATGAGGTCTGAGTTTCACAGTCTTGAACAGAGAAATAAAGAGTGAAGGGATGACAACATAACCACCAGCTAGGAAACTTTAAAACTTTTGTTTATGGACTACATTTGTCCTTAATTTAATTAAGCCTCACAACATCTATTAGTTCTCCTGTCTTTAAAATTTGACCTGGAGTGACATATATGGCAAATGCAAGTGTCATTTTTTAGGAAGTCTCAAGTAAAATGTGCCTCTCCTTTAGTCTCTATAAATAAAATGTCTTGTAAAAAGACCATCACCTTAGCAACTGTCAACTGAATCAACTTTATGAAGGTAAAGTAAAACTGCAAGTTAACCTGCAGAGAGGGTTTGGGTAATTTTTTTACCATTAAAGAAAGTGAAATTAAAAAAAGAAAGTGACTCTGACCAGCTTTGAGAAAGATTAAACTATGTAAATTTAAAGTAAACACAGTTTCATTTTAAGAAGTTACCCTGAGAGGAAAAATTCAAAATCACAGTGTTCTACAGTTTCCTTCCATTTATGATTTGTTTGAATATTTTTTCTCTTCATTAAACTGCTTACACTTCAAAAAGCTTTTCCTCTTTCTATAAGCATCACCATTAAAGTAAAAGCAGCCAGTGCATTTAGTGAATTCCACACTGTGGGGTTTTGGTTTTTTTTTTTTTTTTTTTGGTAGTATTTTGATCCTTTGATAGGATTTTGTCATTAGCATGCTTGTGGGTATGGGGGGTTTGGGATGGCCAATCCTCTTACCTACAACAACTTAAATATCTATGATAGGACTTTCAGAGGCAAACCACAATGATTTTAGAAAAGAGTTAACAAGGTGGGTCATTGGTCAATGATCAGATGTTGGTAATTAAAATATAAGCCTAACATATGATTGACTTTAAATATACCATTTTTTTGAATCACATATTACAGGGGTGATAGAGTTCAGATATCAGGGTATGATGCTGGTTAGCAGAAAATATGGAGTAAATTTCACCTTTGAATATTGGATATTTTCTAAGAACAAAAAACTGCAGTGAGAAACGTAAAATCATTTTTTGCACCCACCCTCAAGATACGTACCCATGGAAGAAAATGTGAAGGAACTGCTTCCAAACTGTGTTAACTGTGATCATCTCTGAGTTCCAATTTGGGGGCAATTCTCCATTGTGTTTAGCTTTGGTAGAGTCCTTTGCCCTAGTTGCCTGTGGAAGCTGCAACGGGAGCCCCTTTCTTGCTCACTGAGTAGCAAACCAGGGAGTGGTCATATGAACTAGGCTTGGACACTGAAGGCTTCCAGGCTTCCACCTGGAACTTCAAAACTTGGATGTGTGATGCAGAACCTGGAGCAAGGTAAGCGAAGGAGGCATCTAGGGTGCTAGGGTGTAAAATTTAAGGAGGCACTCATTCTCAGGTGCCAATCTGCATTTGTATGACCCTGAGAGTAGGTATCCACTTAAGTTTTGTGCTCTAGCCTCCTGACTTGCCTTCTCGAGTCCCAGCTATGGTCTGACACTTGGACAGTCAGAAAGAAGATCATTACAGTGGGGGTGGAGGTGAAGACAGTGGAAGGATGATAGTGGTGGCAGAAAATGTGATGTTGGTGGCAGTGGCTATTGGTGCTGTTGATACCAATGGTGGCATCATATAGATTGGGATGATCCTGGCTCCAGATCCCCTGGGAAAGACTCCTGGTTCTCCTGACTTTGGCTTTGTCAGTCCCTTAACAATCCCTCCAATACATTCTTTTTCTGCTTAAGTGAACCAGAGTTGGTTTCTATTGCTTGCAACCAAGAACCCTGAGCAATACAGTGAAATTGTGAGCAATTTATTCTTTGTTCCTTTTTCTCCTTTTCTCTGTTTTCAGTTTTCACATATTTATAACCAGATTACATTTTCACAGAAAGCCAAATATTTTTATAAACTTGTTCTGTCATCAAGTAGACCAATGTGTATAAGGCGGGTTCCAGACTCAGTTAATTCAGCAATTCAGTGATGGATTCTTTCCATCTCTCCACTGTTCCATGGCTAATGTTGGCTTTATCCTCATGTTAGCGGCAGCCTGGCTGTAGCAATTCCAAGAATTATATGCAGAAATGACAATGTCTAGAGGAAGAAGAGAAAGGATTTCTTCCTATGATACATTTTAAGAATGAGGAACAATTCTTCAGGAACCCCACTACTGATTTCATTCTCATTTTATTGGCCAAAATCGAGTCACATGCCTAAGCACAGCCTAAGTTCTGACAAGGGCAATATTTTTCTTAAACCAATCAGACCCATTCCTAGAGCTGGGGTTGGTTTCTACTGAGGCACGTGCCACTGTAAGGAAAAAGAGAGTAACTGAATAAAATTGGAATTCTCTTAGGAAAGATTGAAAGGTTGAATGGAGCCTGCATAGTCGACCTGCAGTACCCACAACTTATTTTGGTTACTTGTTGAGTGCTTTGTGCACTTTGGGGTGTGTGGCTACAGGATGAATATTAATGTATATACATTTTCTCAAGCAACAGTTAATCCTATCTTCTGCTTCCAGTTTTTAAATACTGACTATAGCATAGTAAACTGTGCAGCCACTGTGGACAATAATATGGTGGTTTCTCAAAAAAATAAATAGAATTATCATATGATCAAGTAATTCCTCCTCTGGGTATTCAAAAGAATTGAATGCAGGATCTCAGAAAGATATTTGCACACTCATGTTCATAGCATCATTATTCACAATCCTCAAGAGGTAGAAGCAACACAGGTGGCCATTGACAGATGAATGGAGAAAAAAATGTGGTTTATACATAACGAGGAATGTTATTCAGCCTTAATGAAGAAGAACATTCTGATACAAGCTAAAACATGGGTGAAACTTGAAGGCACCTAAGTGAAATGAGCTAATGACAAAAGGAAAAATTCTGTATGATTCCACTCCTATGTGGTACTTAGAGTAGTCAAATTCATAGTGACACAGAATAGAAGGGAGGCTGCCAATGGCTGGAGAGAAGAGAAAATGGGGAATTACTGTTTAATGGGTCCAGAGTTTCAGTTTGGCAAGATGAAAAAAGTTCTGCACAACAATGGGATTGTACTTAACTCACTGAACTTGTACACTTAAAAATGGTTAAACTGGGAAATTTTATGTCATGTATATTTTACCACAGCTAAAAAAAACCACATAAATTAAAACAAAATAAAATCCCATCGTGAGGGTTCATTTTATGTATCAATTTGGCAAAGCTATGTATGGTACCTGCTGTATGGTCAAACACAAATCTAGATGTTGCTGTGAAGGTATTTTTAGATCGGATTAACATTTAAATCAGTAACTTTTGGTTTTGTTTCTCTGGGGAACCCTGACTAATATAGCTATGTTTTTTTTTTCATAAACGTTATATAATATTTACAGAAATTTCCTATCTTTATGACTAGAAGACATGAGAAACCCGAAGACCCAAAGTTGTAAATCGCAGTAGCCCTGGACCAAACGTCCGTGGGAGGGATGAAGTTGTGCAGGAATAGATGAGGAAGTGTGTCGGTGGGGAAAACCCCACAGAGCTTCCCCCCTGGCCTGGAATCCCCTTTCCTTACATAGTCCCCTATTGTATTCTTTCTGAAACCACTCAAAACAAGAGCTGGTATGACTAGCACTCAAAAAATGTTAAAGGCGTTTATTATTATTTTAGGGGAAGACAGGTCTTCCCCATTCACAATATTTTCCTTTTATGTGGAGGCAACTCTACTAGGGGAATCATCTGGACTCTCTCTCCTCTTTCTACTCCAGATGGCTGAGTTTAGAAGAAGAAACACAGTGTATCAGTCTCTTGGGCTGCAGTAACAAATCGGCACAAATCGAATGGCTTAAAGCAATAGAAATGTATTCTTTTGCAGTTCTGAAGGCCAGAAGTCTAAAATCAAGGTGTGGACAGGACTGGTTCCTTTCTGAGGCTTTGAGGAAATGTCTGTCCCATGCCTCTTTCCCAGCTTCTGCTGGTTGCCTGTAATCTTTGGTGTTCCTTGGCTTGTAGATGCATCAGTCCCAGCTCTGCCTCCATCTTCACATGGCCTTCTCTCTGTCTTCTGTCCTTCTCTTCGAAGGACACCTGCCTTTGATTTAGGTCCCATCCAAACCCAGGATGATCTCATCCCAAGATCCTTAACTTAGTTACAACCACAAAGAAGCTTTTTTTTTTTTTGTTTTGTTTGTTTTTTACAAATGATGTCACAGTCACAGATTCTGGGTGGGCATATCTTCTAGGGGGCCATCATTCAACCCACTACATCAAACCCATGTATTCCAGCCTCTTCCTCCCTTTTTCTTCTTGGGGTGGGCCTGACTGCTGAAGATACAGGTTCTGCACTGATTCTCCTGTCGTAAGTTTTAGAGGAGTCTTGTCCTCCATCAGGAAGTCTGTCTCTGCCATGCAATCCTGTGACCGCATGGATAAATCCGGGTAATTCTGGGTTCAGAATTGGAAACCCACTTCTCTGCAGCCATAAAGCCTTATTCTTCAATATCAACTATATCAAATAAAGGTGATAGTTTGGTTTCCCATCTGCCTAATCCCTCTGTATTATTTCTCAATTAGTTTAGAATTCAGGAAGGGAAGAAAGGTGCCTCCTTTCTGGATCCCTTGAAAATTCAATTACTATTTCTTAAGGCTCAGCTCAAATGTCACTCACTTTCTAAATTCTTCCCTCACTCTCACAGGCAGAATTAGCCATCTCTTCTGGGCCTCCATGCTCCCTCGTATTATCTTTTTTTTTTTAGGACTTTATTTATTTATTTGAGAGAGAATGAGAGAGAGAGAGAGCATGAGAAGGGGGAGGGTTAGAGGGAGAAGCAGACTCCCTGCTGAGCGGGGAGCCTGATGTGGGACTCGATCCTGCGACCCCAGGATCATGACCTGAGCCCAAGGCAGTTGCTTAACCAACTGAGCCACCAAGGAACCCTCCCTCGTATTATCTTATTAGTACTTTTTTCCATTGGATTTCAGTTGTTCACAGTCTGGCTCCCATTTTGCACCTTCTGAACCCCATTCCATTGTGATTCGTGATCGGGATGAGCAAGGACTATATTTTGACAATCCATACATCCCTCTAAAAATACAACACACAAGGCACATGATTAGCCATCATGCATCCTGTTATTCTGTTGTACTTTTGATTTCATTGTCATCTTTGTTTCTGTGCCGTTAGGCATTCAGGAACAAGAAAGAAAACCTCACTTTCTTTACCTAAATTGGGATCCAAAGTACCTTGTATTTTTTGTCAAACCAATTTATGGGTTTTGCCTCCTAAGAAAGAGTGGTCATTTATACTGCTTTATGTATCTTAAAATGGAGAATTTTACTTTTACCTTTGAAAGGTTGAGAAATAAAAAAAAAAAAAGCATAAAAAAAACCCCATAAGACGTACACAGCATTTCATCATCCCAAGTCCCCGTCACCTTGTCTTTCCAGTTTATTCTCTCTCAATTCCATAGATGAGTGTATAATTAACTCATTAATAACACTATATAACTCGTATGTACTGATTTTTATTTACCATTATATCAATAAGTATTTTCTCTTGTCATAATATATCTTCCAAATTATGATTCTTTTGGAAGGCTATTTAATTTTCCTTCTCATAAATATAATTTATTCAGCTATTTTATTCTTATGGGATATTTAAGTTGTTTTTAATTTTTAGCTATTTAAAATAACTTTAAAAAGTCTATTTCAGGGGCACCTGGATGGCTCAGTCTGTTGAGCCTCTGACTCTTGGTTTCCACTCAGGCCCTAATATCAGGATCTGAGATGGAGCCCCAAGTTGGCTCCCTGCTTCTTAAGATTCTCTCTCTCTCTCTCTGGGCGCCTGGGTGGCTCAGTCCTTAAGCATCTGCCTTCGGCTCAGGTCATGGTCCCAGGGTCCTGGGACGGAACCCCACATCCGGCTCCCTGCTTCCGCTGGAAGGCTGCTTCTCCCTCCCCCACACTGCCCCTGCTTGTGTTCCCTCTCTCATTGTGTCTCTGTCAAACAAATAAATAAAAGATAAAAATCTTAAAAAAAAAAAGTTCCTCTCTCCTTTAGCCCCTCCCCACCCCACTCATCTCTCTCTTTCAAATAAATGAATCTTTAAAAAAGTCTATTTCAAAAATCGATTGAAACTCTGACATTATACCTAGCAAAGTCCAACAGTGGACAGAAACTGGAGATGGCAAACAATACAGTGGTACATTGTACCGAAGAAAAGTCAATTGCTAAGACTGCCAGCCCCAACTACAACCCTCCTGTGACGCAGGTAACCCTGAGCCCGGCTTTCCCCGCTGCAGCCGATTGAACTGAGACCTGAGGCCTGACCCAAAGGCCGCCATACACGGAGTGTCCAGTAGCCAATGAAATGGGCTGATGCAAGAGCTCCACCCCATGTGGTCACTGTTTCCTAGATGATGACTGGCCAATCACGCAAAGCCTCTTTCAAATTCCACTTGAATTTGAAACCTATTGGGTGTGGGGGAGGAGGAGAGCTAAACCAAAAGGTTGGGTAGAAGTGGGCAGACGCCCTGAGTGCAGTCAGAAAGCCCTGTCCCCATGGCGGTGGGGGCCATGACAAAATGGAACAATGGCGTAGAGGAAGAGAAGTGCCGAGGGGATTTGGCAGCACGGGCAGAGAAAAGCAGAGGCAGAGTGTAGCTGAGTCACCACAGTGGCAGAGAATTAGCGAAGGAGCAACAGATGCCTGCTGCTGAAGCAATGTCAAGAAAAACAGGTGGCTGGAGGTACACTATGACCTGAATGACATTCCCAGTTCCGCCAGGCAGCTGCTAAAACTGCTTCCTGCTCTTCCCCACTTCCTCCGGTATCCTCACAACGAACCATATTAACCCGAGTCACCAGAGCATGCCTGTCTTCCTGGCAACCTGAAAAAGCCTGATCGATGCCATGTAATATTCATATCTCTATTATGGTACGTATCAGGTGGCTCTATGATGATTTGTTATGCTTCTCCCTGACTACGCTCCTTAGGGTCAAGAACTATGTTCAATGCCTTCTTAAAACATCCTCAGCAACCAGAACAGTACATGAACACATAGTAGGTACTCACTACTTGTTTGATGAATGAATGACTGGTGAAAAGTGTGAGCGTGTGTGTGGCCAAAAGAGCCCTCGAAACACAGAGCTCAGTCAGATGGCATTTCTCTGAGGGAGGTAAGTTTTTGGGTTTTGATTTTGTCTGCCCTTAATTTGAAGTACAAAACTGTTTCATCTCAGGAATTTTATTTGACACAATGGCTAGACAAAACTTCTCCTTCAACTTTGTTGTAAATAAGCCACATTAATTATTTTTATGCATTTATTTACCAAGCATTTATTGAGTCCTGCCTCCTATCAGACGTCACGCTAAGCTCTTAGTATACATTATACTGTCCTGTATGAAGAGGAAGCATGTGATGAGGGAGTCCCAGCCTCATGGAGCTTTTCAGTCTAGGAAAGAAAGCATGCCATTCACACCAAGAAAAATAAAATAATGTAGAATGGTTACAGTGGTGCAAAGTAGTGGGGAACATTGTTGCTGAAATGTGATTTTAGAACAGACCCTGGAAAGTTTCACAGAAAGGCTTGCTGTTAAAGAGGTAGCCGCGTCTTTTAAAAGTGTGGTTAATAATGCTCACTATATTGTCAGTTTAATAAGACATGATCATCAAACCAGGATTTTCAAAGTTATTTGGAATGTACAAGGTTGTGAGCTCCTGAATTTACTTTTTTCTGGTAATATTTATCTACTGTCTCAAAAGAAGGTATTCTTATTACTGTTTCATTTGAGATGAGAAATCACTATTTTCTCCATAAAGGAAACTTTGCAAAATAGGATTCTGCTATAAGAGTTACATCACTGGCTGATGTTTTTTAATATGATTTAGCAGTGTGGGGTTACAATGTCACCATGCTTACTTGCTGGTAACATGTCAGCACTTCAGCTGAAACTTCAAATTGTGACTCTAATAGCAAAACAACATTTATTTCACTGTATTTGGACTCGGAACCATAGTCACTGCGGTATCAGAGTTTTAAAAAAAATGATATTGTTGAATTTATCATCATCTGTTACAGACGTATTTGAGAAGCATCTTCCGGGTGAACGCTGAAATCAACAAAGGAGCCTCATCATGGTTTCTGTAATTAAACTTTGACATAGAATTTCCTGTTACTCAACTTTTGGTCTCCTTTCAAACTTAGGCACACATTTAATTGAAGAACATCCTGGGGATTCCACATATGCTGTTTAAAAAACAGTTACTGTTGGGGGCACCTGGGTGGCTCAGTTGGTCGAGGGTTCAACTCTTTTTTTTTTTTTCCCCAAAGATTTTATTTATTGATTTGAGAGAGAGAATGAGATAGAGAGCATGAGAGGGGGGAGGGTCCGAGGGAGAAGCAGACTCACTGCTGAGCAGGGAGCCCGATGCGGGACTCGATCCCGGGACTCCAGGATCATGACCTGAGCCGAAGGCAGTCGCTTAACCAACTGAGCCACCCAGGCGCCCCGAGGGTTCAACTCTTGATTTTGGCTCAGGTCATGATCTCAGGGTCACGAGGTCGAGCCCCACAACGGGCTCATGCTCAGTGGGGGGTTTGCCTGAGATTCTCTCTCTCCCTCTGCCTTTCCCCCCACTCACATATACACACTCTCTATAAAGACATACATACATACATAATATATTTAAAAAAAAAACAGTTACTATTTGTAACCACTCCCTATGTTCATTGGGGTTTTCTCAATACTGTGCAACTAAAATAAAATACAGAAGCAGACTGGGTGTTGAGACTGATAAAAGCCTGTAATTGTCATTCCTTATCCCTAATTTAAAATGTTCACATTATATTTGTACAACTGTGTTGTTTTTACCTGCCCAGCATCCTCCTTCTTCTGGCAGAAGCACCTCAGTTTCCCTCTGAGACACCATCTGCCTCCACGCTCAGTCCATGGAGACTCTGGGTGTCTGGCAGGCCCCCGGTGGTCACTCAGTAGGCACCATTGTCAGGCCAGTGACAGGGTTAGGGATAGGCACGTGAGCCCGGCCCAGCCACTGAGGCTTAGTTCTGGGACTGTGTTGGGCTCTCTTGGGAAGGAGATAACAACTGATAAAGCTGGTTACAGGCTCTGAGCCTGGGGCCACCACTGGGAGGAAGCCCTTCTAGAGAGCGGAGCAGCCGGCAGAGAGGGATGTGGAGCTGCGTTAAAATGGGCGAAAAGCTTTGATCGTACTCCTTTAGCTTCTCCTGAATCCCAGAACCATTTCTGGATTTACAGAAGTAAATAAATCCTTCTTTGTCCCCCACTTTATGTTTCTTCCCTGAGTTAGTTTAGACTGGGTTTTCTGTCACTCACGCTTTGAAAAAAATCTTGACTAACGTGCGAACGATTATAATTTTTCCCACTGGTTAATTTAAGAAAACGCAAATGTAATAAAGCTGAGATGATAAAAGTCAGTTTGTACTGATAAAGCATCACTTCTTTTGGTTATATATACATTCAGGTTTCATGTAGGGATCACTTGACAAAAGTTCTGTTGAAATACGAAAATTTAAAAACCAATATAAAGTACAAAAATGCAAAATGCCTACAACCCCTGACCTACAAAAATAAGGTCAAGTGCAGTCACAGCAATTCTATGCTGGGGCTTGGAGAAGCTTCTACTCTGCTTTGCTGTGCTGGGTGCTACCGGCCCTTCTCCTGTAGGGTGCCGAGGGACCTGTATATACACAGCAGCATTACCGTCAGCATCCGCACTCACCAAACACCACAGATAACCTGTGTTCCCCCCCAGTCACATAGTCCCAATGCAAGGATGACTTTTATTAGCCCTATTTATTGGCCCAAACATAAATGGCTTGATTTTAATGGGGCCTTGAGCCAAATATAGTAATGCACAGATCAAAGAGCCTCCAAGGCTATTCTGTATTGTGGATGCCACCATTCTCCATCAATTTGTCTTCTAGCTTGGTGGTCTGGTACTTTTTCCTTGGGAGTCTCTATTTATCATAAGATTGGGAGCTACTTATCCAAGGAGTTTACAAGTATTTCACAACACATTCAGCTATCAGGAGGCTTGCTTCATACCCAGCCATGCTGGGTGTGGCACAATCTTTGGGTAGCACTCATGCCTCATCTCACCTTCATTGGGCTGCTTAATTGACTTGTGTGCTTTGGGTCATCTGAGCTGATAGTGACTTCCCATGCTGCGCTCCTGAATAACTAATGATAGGCATTATACCTGCAAGTATTAACCACTCCCGACTTAAGTTGGACTTGTTGGACAACATTAAATGTTCTGAAACCGTCCTTCTCTTTTTTCTGTTGGACTTTCTTGGGAATGAAGCACCCCGCCCCACTACCTGTTGAGGAAGAACACGATGGTGGACATTTTACCCTGTATCATGGTCAAGCCATCCTCACACTTGGAAGGGAATGCTTGTCTAGCAGAACGCATTCTTTTAAGCCGTGAGTTTAGCTGTGATGACCCAGTTCCTACTGAATGATTAAGAATGTCCTCTTTGTGAAAACAGCCATGCTGAGAGATGTGACAATAGAAATGCTAGGGTTGTTGGGATGGCCCAGGGCCAGTCCAGATGTATCAAGATGAAACTCCTACCTTTGGGGCTGAATACTGCCAGATTGCCAGTGGGAGTAGGGAGGAGGCAAGGGAGGTGACAAGGGCCTATTCCCTTGGGCATTCCTACTTAGTTGGATAGTGGAAGCAAATTGTAGGCTGGAGAACACTATTTGGGACATGTGCTGACATGTTAAAAGGAGATGGCTACCCTGATTTTCCAGCAGTCAATCCATCTCAAATCATTTTATTTTCAAATTGATCTTTTCTGTTGATTTGGCTATCTGTTGATAACCCTCTCTGAGTTTACCCAATTACCACTTCCTAGCAGTGGGGGCCAGGGAAACATTACAGGAGTTATAAAACCAAAGAAGGGAAGGAGTGCTTAGAGTGGATGTGTTGCTTTTTGTAACTAAAACCTAAAAAATTCAGAAAGAAATTTTCCTTCCCATTCTCTTTAGATCTTTTGATGTTGTTTTCCTGAAAATGCACAATTACACATATTTTAGAACATGGAATGAAATAATTAAGAAAATATGATCATAAATGGCTACTTTGTGATCTTGGGAATCCATTCAGGTCAGTCTGTTGTTAAGAAAATGGCAGGAGTTGGGGGCACCTGGCTGGCTCAGTCCACAGAGTGTGCAACTCTTGATCTTGGGGTTGTGAGTTCAAGCTCCACATTGGGTGTAGAGCTTACTTTAAAAAAAGAAAAGAAAGAAGAAAGGGGTGCCTGGCTGGCTCAGTCAGTTAAGCGTCTAACTCTTGATTTCAGTTCAGGTCATGATCTCAGGGTTGTAGGATCCAGCCCTATGTTGTGAGATTGAGCCAAGTGTCGGGCTCCAGGCTGAGATTTTCCAGGCTTGAGATTCTCTCTTCCTCTCCCTCTGTCCCTTCCCCCTGCTCCTGCTCTCTCTTTTGGAAGGAAGGAAGGAAGGAAGGAAGGAAGGAAGGAAGGAAGGAAGGA
>NW_027397066.1:31650660-31692551 GCF_003265705.2 Callorhinus ursinus | reverse complement strand
GGAAGGAAGGAAGGAAGGAAGGAAGGAAGGAAGGAAGGAAGGAAGGAAGGAAGGAAGGAAGAAAGAGAAAGAAAGAAAGAAAAAGAAAGAAAGAAAGGAAGGAAGATGAAAGGAAGGAGAGAAAGGAAAGGGCTGGAGTGTTGGTGTCTGCAGGACACAGGTCCAAATCCTATCACAGTGAAGTTCAGAGAGAGAACATGTATCAAAGTACTCAGTTCCTAATAGTGTTGTTTATTGTACTATAAGAACATTTTAAAAAATGGAACTAAGTAGAGAATATTATTCTTGAACCCTTGCTATGTATATGCATTATGCAAGAGTAAACCACTTACTCTCCCCAGAGATTCTACCATTTTTGTAAGAAAAGGCAGTGGTGGGCAGCCCCTCCTTTCTTTGCACACTTCCCCTTGTTGCATTTTGATCTTGAGATTGGTGGATGTCTTCCTGTATCCTCAAAGGACTTATGGTTTAGTGGATACTGAGAGTAGCATCCACTTGTTCCTGCAGAGATTTGAAACAAGGGGCTTATTGGCCATCTCACTCAAAAGGCCCTAGACAGAGGGAAGGAGAAGGAGGAAGTCAAGAGATTTGGGAGTTGGAAGGAGATGAGTACTCTCTGTATCTGCCTGGCAGAGGAAAAGCTCCTAAGTGCAGAAAACATAATGACTGCCTTTGTTTGCTGGAAGGTTGCTGGTGTCTTTGGTTTTCAAGTTTTTGCCTGCTCCGTAGAAGCAGGCAGAAAGCAAGAGATGCTGGATTCCCTGGAGTCCAGCAATTTGTAATGCCATCATATTAAAAAATTATTTTCATTTGTTGGAATGTAAATTCAAGAGGAAAATGTGGGATTGTTGTGTAAATGTGTGATATTTTAAAGCCTAATAAGTCAAAAGCATCGGAGCTTTGTAAGAAAGCCACACAATGTGAAATATTTTTGTGCTGTTAACCTAGCAAAGTCATCTGAATCATGTGATGTACACTTAAAATATTGCAGACATTTCTCTACCCCCTCCCCTTGCCATTGTAAGTGGGGGAGGGTAAAGAAAAGTTTTGCCCTCCTCTTTTGCGTTAAAACATTTTAGTAGCTACCTTTGTGTAATCGATTATCATATGGGAGTAAATGCATGGATTCTGCTTTGGTTGGGATAAAAAGCTCCACTTTTTATTAGTGAGCCTCTCCCCTGTGCAGGGTTGGGGTTTCTTATAAAATGGAATTCTCATGAAGACTGAGGGAGTGGATATGCTCAGTGCTTGGTGATGGGAGCGTTCCGTGGCTGTAACCCCATCTTCTTACGTGCCATCGGTTTACCCTCACCAGCATTTTAGGAGAAAGATAGAGCAGGAGTCATTAACGTCCTTGCAGGGCATAGAAAGCTCACAATGACAGAGTCCCTGTCCTGGAATCACATATTTAGTAAGTGGGATTCAAATTTAAATGTCCTGGCTTTCCACTGCATCTCCTGTGATATCAAGAAATTTTACACTTTTTTTTTTAATCTTCTCCTTAATACTTGGGGAGTGAATTAAGGTCACCTGTTGACTGAATAGGCTTCCTTCAAATATGTATTCACTGATTGGCTAGAACAACTAAGAAGCAAGTATTACCCATAGTAGTGTTTGGCCAATGTTCCCTGATAGGA
Source organism: Callorhinus ursinus (assembly GCF_003265705.2). NCBI lineage: Eukaryota > Metazoa > Chordata > Mammalia > Carnivora > Otariidae > Callorhinus > Callorhinus ursinus. The sequence continues at coordinate 31,690,914 of NW_027397066.1, read as the reverse complement.
TATCACAAACATTCAGGCATTTTATAAGCATATTTTTCCCTTTGAGAGTAACCAAGTGTTTTATTATGGTTTTTTAAGGTTAGAGTAAACAAAGGCAATTGGTGTTTGAACCACTATTATTGCCAAATTCACCAAGTGTAAACAGGCTCACATGCCCAAGGATAGCATACAAAGCCACATTACAAATGATGCAGTCATTGAAAATGGAGCATTTGCACAATCTGAAAGTATGATTAATCTTACGAGAGATCGATTTCCATATCTTTTGTCCATAACATGGCTGTCCTTACTTTTCAAGACACTGAATCACCCTCCCGGGGCCTGAAAGACAGCATCCACAACAGGAAACAAAATCGAGAAAGATATCTCTTCATTTTGTGGAAGTGTCTGCTTGGAAGCCCCAGAGCTGAGAGGAGTAGGAGGTGATGGTGAGTCTGGAGGAGAGAGAGGTGAGTGGAGCTGGTTGCAGCCTGGAAAGGCAAAGCTGAGGGGCAAGAGCTGCTTCGGGCAAAGTGCTTGTCAGGAACTGATGAAGTTGTTGTAAGGACAGTTTGTTCTGTTTCTTTTAAGTTTGTTTGTTTGTTTATTAGTAGGCTCCATGCCCAACGTGGAGCCCAATGCAGGGCCTAAACTCATGCCCCTGAGATCAAGAACTGAGCTGAGATCAAGAGCTGGCTGCTTAACTGACTGAGTCACCCAAACGTCCCTTTTTCTTTTAAGTTTTAAGAAAATATTTCTAAGTTGATTTCACAGAATTTTGTCACTGGGAGAAAGCTTAGAACTTACTTGCCATTTTTTTCCCCACCTTTTTTGGTGGATGGAGACCCAGAAGGATCCACAGGTCCCCCAATGTCACAGTGCTAGTTCTACATAACCAAGTCAAGACTCGTCTTTTGACTCCCTTTTTGATTCAGCATTAGCTTACTGCTGAATCTTGCACCCGATACATTGTTGATATTCCACAAATATTGGAAGGAGGAAGGAAGGAAGGAAGGAAGGAAGGAAGGAAAGAAGGGAGGGAGGGAGGGAGGAAGGAAGGAAGGAAGGAAGGAAGGGAGGAAGGAAGGAAGGAAGGAAGGAAAGAAGGAAGGGAGGGAGGGAGGGAGGAAGGAAGGAAGGAAGGAAGAAAGGAAGGAAGAAAGGCTCTACCTCCCATACTTTTCGTTAGTGGACCCCATTTTTGTACTCCACAATAAGAAAAAAAAGGTGAAAGAGATGGTGGTGGGCTCTGTATCTGGGCCCAAAGATTTAGAAAGCCAAGATTCTCCTTATGGTACAGATTGAGGAACATCAGAAAAATGACTCCACTTCTTTTTTATTTTTCTATTTCCCAAGGGGCAATCATTCAGCATCGATGTATCTCATCGGAGGGTCAGGTTCTGAAGCCAGCCACAAGATGAAGACCACAGACAATCAAAACTGCCCTTGAACCTCTCTTAGGAGGGTGCCATGCCAGGGACTGGTGGACTGTTTCTCAGCCAGTACCTGCCCCATGCCCCCCTACTCTGACCCTCTCTTTTTCACATAATCAAACTTACAAAAGTTAAATGCATGTAGAATTTGACTCCACTGTTCTACCTAGTCCACAGGGAAGACTGAACGAAGTACTAATAAAACATTCTAGAATCAAGGTCTACATGAAGGGTATTTCTTTAATTTGGTGGAGTTTCTTAGTTAAAGAAGAGATGGCTAAACTCCAGAATCAGTTTTTGTTTTGTTTTGTTTTGCTATGGAGGCTTCAAAAAAGGGAAGCTTTTGTATGGATATCCCTGGGAAAAGGAGAATGAATTTTATGATTACTGAATTTAGAGAAATTTAAATGCAAAAGGAAATCTGTCTCTGCTGCCCTCGCCCTCCTCTTCCCATCCCTTAAAAAACAAAAACAAAATTCCTGGTTTTCTCGTATTTCCTCTTGAAGACTTGATTCAGGCATCAAAGCCTTCGATGGAGACCAGTTTCCTCAACATGTTGCTCTTTCTGCCTCCCTCTCCCTCTTCCTTCCTTTCCCTCCTACCCACCCCTACCCCCAAATCTCTATCCACTCTGGCTTATGGTGCAACCTCACAGTGGACACAGACCATGGTCTTATGGAGGCCTTGGTGAAAGTTTATTAAAAATCAATCAACTCTATAGATGTTATAGAGGCCTTTGGACAGAGACCTAGCTGATTTCCTGGAGCAATACCTGGGGAATAATTTTTTTGGCTCCAAAAGGATGATATTTTAAGTTGTTATATATTTGCTGATCTTGGGGAGATTGTTGGAACCATCCAGCATGCACAGGAAGCTTGGGCTCTTGGCCCAGTCAGCTCAGAGTCTAAATATTTGGAGGATGAATACTTGGAAGTGCATTTAAACATTTAAAGTATTTGTTTTTCCAGTAAGTCTCATTGTTAGTGTGATACAATTTTGCAGTAAGACTCTATCTGCTGAAGGCATAGGCCTCCTGGACAAGTCCAGGCTCAGATTCCACCTCAAGTCTTGGCTCAACGCCAGAGGTGTATGTCTAGTGGCTAACATCCACACCCCTGAAGTGGGTTATTATTACCATCATTCACCGTCAATGCCCACGTTCTAAAGTCATGCTAAGGGTCTGACCCAACTCTGCACCAAAACCAACAATGGAACTTGCACACAAATGCACGTGTGTGCTTGCTTGTGTGTGTGTTTGCTTGTGTGTGTGTGTGTGTGTGCGTGTGCACGTGCACACACACACACCCACACACCATTTTCCAAACCAAATGCTGCAGTGGTTCCTTCCTTTTGTCAGTACTGGATCTTTCCTATTGTTGCCAACTTTCAGCTCTACCCTGATGATCACCTGTGGTCAGTTTTCCTCGCCAGCTTACCAGGCAACATACCTTTGGGCTGGTATATGCTTAGAGAATACAAATTAATCTGAACACATTAGATTATGTAAAACATAATTAGGGAAGCAAATTTGCTATAAAAGCAGCCTATGTGTTTATAGAACTCTGAAGCAATTATAAGCTACTGGGAGATTTTCCCTTTTAGACCCACAGATATACTCTAGAACCTAAATTGTATGAATTGTTTGCCTATCCCAATCAAATGATCTAGATAATCGCTAAATATCTACTTTGCCATGCCGTCGAGTCACAGGTTCTTGTTGTCTCAATGGAATGGGAGTGAGCATAGAGTTCATTTCTGAAATTCAAAGTAGAAAGGGGTGGGGTGGGGTGAGTATGGGTGTGCACCTGGCCTGATAATTACCATGGTAAGGTGTCTTAGACAACATGATAATAACCTTCTTGATAGAATTGGGGATGTGATAGCAACAGTAAAAATTATATTAAACTGGGCCTGATGCCAGACTGTCAGCCTCAAATAAACAAAGGACAAGAGAAACATTCTAAAGAGACTAACTTGTGAATCAAGGAAGCAAAACAGGCCAGGGAGGTGCTTGCTTGAAGGGACAATGCTTTCACCTCTTTGCAAAAGCTTTGCCTGACCTAATTAAAATGCCCAGTGTAATTAAACATCTAACCCTAATCCCTCTGGAAGCCCCTAGCTCCACCCCCCTGCATTGTGAAGATGCTCAGTAGGGCCCCCACAGCTGAAAACTTATTGAACCAGTCTATTGAGCACACACATATAATTCCTAGCCTACTGAGTTGGAGCAAAGATGCTAGTGATTTGTCCAGTGGATGGTGGTGTCTCACTCAGCAATGATGTATGACATGGATTAGTACAGAGTGGCCATCTGCTGTTGGGGAGGGCGGTAGATAGGATCTGTTCCACTGTGGCAAATGATTCCCCTGTGCTGGCCAGCTGGCTTAAAGTGGACAAAGTTGGACAGGGCAAAGTGATGCCCCAGCAACCCTCTGGGGAAATAATTCAAGGGCCTCTCCCTTATGTGCCTATATTTCTTTCTGTCTCCTTGACTCATACACATACACTGTAGAGCTGACATGAAACAACATGGTTTGGAACATGGAGAAGAGAAAAGAAGCACATGTCCACTAGAAGGGCTAAAATGTGCTGGTCTTAGTATGAGAGGCAACTTTGAGTTTCCTGGTAGTCTGGGCAAAAAGAGGAGAACTGATAAGTCATATAGCTCGTGTTATTTGGGAAAAGGAGCAAATCGGTTTCTTGGAAGAAATAAAGCTTCTTACTACAGTTGTCAAATCTATTTTTTCACATTGGACTTGATAGAGAAGAGAAACTGAATTTTTTAGGGTATATATAACAAAATGTCAAACTGCTAGAATGCTTGGCCTTTCGACAGGGAAAGGACCCAGAGCACTGACCCCCACAGTGACTAATGAGCAGTAGGCAGCCCTCAGCAGGTCTCTGAGACTGGCAGATTTAACTTTGCCTCTTAACACTTGCCTCTTCAACACTATGTCAAAGAAATATCTGCACCCCCATGTTCGTTGCAGCCTAACTTGAAAATGTTTATTTCAAAACACATTTAACACAGATATGAAAACCCACTCTTGAATGTCTTCATATTTGAAACATAGGCAGTTACTTTTCTCTGCACTGTTAGGCTAAAACATAAAAAATATAGACATTTGTTTCTACTCAGGAAGGAGGACAATCAATAGAAATATTTTCTTTTTTTATATAGGTATATTTTCTAGTTTATTCTTCGCTGAAAACATGCATATACTCACTTGCAAAACTCACGTTCAACAAAAATATTCAGCCATGAGAAAGAAGGAAATCCTATTTGTGACAACATGGATAGACCTTGAGGGCATCATGCTAAGTGAGATAAGTCAGACAGAGAAAGACAAATACTGTATGATCTCACTTATATGTGGAATCAAAAGGAAAAGAAAAAGGAAAGGGAAGGAAAGAAAGGGAGGGAGGGAGGGAAGGAAGGGAGGGAGGGAGGGAGGGAGGGAGATAAAAGAGAAAGAAAAAAACCCAACTCATAGAAAAAGAGATCGGACTTGAGGTTACCAGCTGGGCGGGGAAATTGGAGGAAGGTGGTCATAAGATACAAACTTCCAGTTGTAAGATGAGCAAGTACTAGGGACATGATGTAGTTCCTGATGACTATAGCAAACATTGCCCTATAGTAGATAGGAAAGTTGTTAATAGAACAAATCCCAGCAGTTGTCATCTCAAGTTAAAAAAAAAAAATTTTTTTTTGTATCTGTATGAGATGATCAATGTTAACTAAACTTATTGTGGTTATCACTTTGCAGTATATGTCAGTCAGTCATTATGACCTTGACCTTATACAGTGCTGTATGTCTAATTACATACAACTGAAAAAAACTAATAAAATCATGATTTTTTACCTTTTTCTCTTTGTATATCTGTATTTTCCAGAATTTTCCCACAATGAGCATGGATGGTATTGTCGTGCAAGTGTGCTGGTTCTGGGTGTCTGAGATCCTTTCCTCACCCTGTCTCTGCTGGCTCTGTATTCAGAGCACCTGACCCTCCAGGCTCAGGTTCTCAGGCCCCTTGTCAGCCGGCTCCTAACTGGGTCTGGCCCATGGGAGGCTCTGGTGGGCATGTGGAGAGCCAGAGGAAGGGGAAGTCAGCGTATTTCTCCCTCTCAGCTGCTGCCTCCCTCCCTTGGCTTCAGCTCTCCCCGGAAGCCTGCCATGGTTCCAGCTTCCTTTGGGCCATCACAGGCCCTGGGCTTGGGTAGCCTCACCCCCTTCCTTTGTCCCTCCACCCTAGGAGTGGCAGCAACTTCCTGCTGTGGCTAGTCTCTGGATTGCCTCACAATTCCTGGTTTGGCTTCTAAATTTCTTTCATCTCATCGCATTAAATTTCCTCTCTTTTAAATATTCAAAGTGGTTTCTGTCTTCCTAGCTGGGCCCTGACACAAAGAAACAAAAATGTGCTTGAAACACAAATGAATGGGGCCAAAGAATGTAGAAGAATGTGAGTTGGAGAAGTAAGCCAAGAAACCACAGACTCCACGGGTAGTGGCAGCACACACACAGAGGAGGGTCCCGTCTTGGTGTGTCCTGGTTGGGAAGGACTTCTGGTCACCTAAGGACCTTCTTAGGCCCATTTACATGCACAAAAATAGCAGTTTTACACAGAGTCGTCTGCTCCAGGAATAAAGGTTGACAATATGTAAGATCCAGAAAAACACCCCCAAACCCAAAACCAAACAAACCCAAAGGATTCAGAGTTCTAAGTCATGCATTCAAGTCCTGACATGTGGTGGATAGCAGCCGTGGGGTTTGAAGGAGACTCATCCGGTCCCCAGCTGCTGGGTGGTGGCCTCGATTGACATGGTCTTTGGCTGATGCATGGATATGTTATCCCAGTCCTGAGCCAGTCAGGACCTGGCATTCCCTTGGCCCCTGGTGTGATAAAAATGAAGCCTGATTGGTTTGGTGATAGGAGAAGGAAGTCCTTTCTCCTTCTTAGATAGTGTGGTAGGTCCTGAAACTGCTTCAGCATTTGCTACAAAATGAAAAAAGAACCTGAGAATAAAGCTGACACACCCCAAAAGGATAAATCCAAGACTAGACTTTTTCTGTTATAGGAGTTCTTACATTTCCTTAGTAGTTCCTACTGTTTAGTACACTTTAATTTGGGTCTTTTGTTACTTACAGCCACAAGCGTGCTAGTTGATATAGAGAAATGTTGTCTTATTGGCTGTGTGTCCTTGGGCCGGTCACTTAATCTTTCTGGTCCTCAGTTTTCTTGTTTATAAAATGGAACTATAAAGACGATTTACCTTAAGGAATTTTTGTGAGGCTCAACTGAGGTAATAAATGAGAAAGTGCTTTGTAAATTGTAAGCAGTTATTTGAATCTTTTTATTATCACACATATAATTTATTTCAGTTGTTAATGCAGTTTTATATCTCTCCTACAGAGACAGAACTTATTTTATCGAGCCTATAGTTCTATAATACCTGCTTTATTACTGTATCATGAGTGTTCGTCAGGATTAATCAGCAATAACCGTTACTTCACTCTGGACAGCTCTAAATAATTTACTTTTGAAGTCCCAGGTGACCTATGTAAGCTTGAAAGGGTTTACCTCCAAATTCTCAGCCGAGTGGAAATGAATTGAGTAACCCTTTGTGTGACCACTCATAACTCACTTGTAAAATGCATGTTCTTTTTTTTCATTGCCATCTGGAGCAACCTGTGAAGGTGGGCGTGTGACATTCCTCTCACTGCAGGAAAGGTTGGATGCGTTCAGAAAGGACCAGCTGGGCAGTTCTGCCCTTGCATTTTCTTGGAGTTGCTGCCCTGAGGTTGTTTGGGAACTGGAAGGAGTAGGTGAGGCATGAACCTTTAAAAGAGCTCTAAAGCTAAGAACCAACAGGAAAGCAGCACCATAGTATTTAGGTTTTTGTAAGACCAAAATATGAAGGGCAATTAATTTATCAAGATAAGGTCTCTAACAATTAGGGCAATGAAAATAAAGGTACAAAAGAAGTATGCTTTATGTGTGTTTTTCCTCCAATAACTGGCATACTTTAGGACGGTGTACGGCAGGTGAGGGCAGGCAGGAAGCAACTGGGACTGAGAACTTGACCGTCCCATGGGGCTGGGGCGAGCCCAGGGGACAGGAGCTGCAAGTCCAACCTTGATCCTTGTCACCTAGCGAGGTTGGTGCACCTCCCAAACAGACCTCCAGCTCCCCCTTCTCTGGCTGCTCTGCCACGGGGCCAGCTCCAGTCCCCATCATGTTTCACCTGTACTAGTCTCTCCACCCCCTGGGCTCACCCCCTCACTGCCCGCAACTCACCTCTGTTCATCCTCCATCCTCCTATAATGCTAAAAGTCATTTTTTAAAATTACACTATGCCAGGCGCCTGGGTAGTTCAGTCGGTTAAGCATCTGCCTTGGGCTCAGGATCGAGCCCCGCATTGGGCTCCCTGCTCGGCAGGGAGCCTGCTTCTCCCTGTGCCTCTGCCTTTCTCTCTCTATCTCACTCTGTCTCTCATGAATAAATAAATAAAATCTTTGAAAAAAAAATTACACTATGCTGCTTCCACCCCCTCCCTCCCTTGAAACTTTCACTGGCTCCCTATAGCTCCTCCTTTAAAGGCCAGTGTCGTTAGCATACAACGTTGTGGGGTGTGACTCCTCCTTAAATACCCACCCAGCTGCTCACCCACCACCCTTTCTCACACTCTCCAGCTTCCTTCCAAACCAAATCAGAGACCTTGGACATAGCTCTTTAAGGCCAGTGGTCATCACAATTTTATGGTCATACAAATTATTTGAACTTGTATAAAATACTGGGCCACGTCCTCATAGGATTATGATCCAGAGGACCAGGTCTGAGAATCTGAGATTTTGTAAGAACTTTGGCCAGGTCAAGGTCAGGTGGCTCCAAATGTCTTTGGAGACACACTGTATGATACCCCAGATCCCATGGTAGTCCGCTTCTTCCCTCTGGTATCTGCCCCCGACTAGAAGTCCCTGGAAGGAGCAAGCTTCAGGTCTTTTTCAGCTGTGTTTCCCCAGGACCCGGCACAGTGCTCAGCATGCGCTAAGCTCTTGTGTGTTAGGTGAATAAATGAATCCCAACAGAGCCAGTATCTTGAAAATGAGGCAAGGGATAGGAGTCAGGGACCGGGGCCCTCAGGACAGGGGTCTGGAGAGCAGTAGTTCAGCGCCAAGAAATGTTGGAGATGCAAGGGTCATTGGAGGAGTTGCCGATAAAACGCTGGGCACTGGGCACAAGGTGGAAGGAGGATCTTGCTCTGTGGGGGTGACAGGGAGGGGGGTTAACAGCGGCACACCAAGGCAGAGATGCTTGCCCAGGGAAGGAGAATGGGACTCTTAGCTTAAGAGGGGTCTGGGAGAAGTGGGCTAGACAATGGGTCTCAGGCTGGGTAAGGGTGGTTCGGTTCAGAGTTGCAGATTATTGCTCTAGAAAGCAGCTGTTGCCAACGTTGTCTGCAAATTAGGTTCACCTGGAGCAGGGGTTTTTGGAAGCACAAGAACAAACAAAAGTCAGATTTTCACGTTCCAACCCGGAGTCACTGAGTGAGACTCTGGAGATGCATGGAGGGGACAGAAAAATCTTTATAACAGGAATCCTGAAACGATCATCATGTGTCCGTGTACGAGGTAACCCCCCCATAATCGCACTGCTTGTTACTCACTGGGCCATTCTATTTAAAGAATCACATTTGTTTTTTGTTTTAGCTCAAGGAAACATTTTCTATTATTATTCCTTTGCTTATCTTTTCTGCTCCGTCTCTCTGTTCTCTTTGTAACTTCTATTAGATGGATGGTGGAATTTCTGGGTGTAACTTCGATAGTCTCCTAACTTTGAGTATTTCCATTTCTTTTTTCTTTAGTACAGTGTTCTGGAACAATTTCTCAGCCTACTCTGCTAGTGAGAGGCTGTATTCTGCTGTGTCCGTGCTGTTATTCAGCATGTCTACAGAGATTTATGTTTGGATGATTGTGTTACTCATTTCCAAGATCTCTAAATACTTATCATCACAACAGACTTTGCTTGCTTAGGGAACACAGTATCATCTCTTCATTCTTGAGAATATTGCACGTACAGTACGTCTTTCAAGATTTTCTTCTATTTTATTTATACTGTTTCTTCAAATATTGGTTTTTAGATTTGTTTAGTTTTGTTTTCCTTTCATAATTTGGGTCTCCCTTAACTATTTGATGAATCTGGACTGTGGACTGATTTTTGTATTCGATAACGTTTTTTCTTCTACATCAGGGCCGGCAAACTGTGATCCATGGGCCAAATCAGGCTGCTGCTTGTTTTGAAAATGAAGTTTTTTTGGGACACAGACATGCTCATTCATTTCCATATCATCTATGACTGCTTTCGTGCCAGGATGACGGCGCTGAGTAGCCCGCAAAGCCTAGAATATTATCAGGCCCCTTACCAAAAAAGTTTGCCAACGCTGCTGGATCTAGCCATCACTTTATAGGAAATACAGCTCAAAAGAGGAACATGGCAATCAATGTCCATACATCAACCAAAGCAGGCTACAAGTTATTTTATAAGACAAAAGACTCAATTTCTTCACAAATAAATTACATAAAAATGAAAAAGAAAAAAGAAGAGGAAATTAACGTGGATTAAACAATATTTAATAGAAAACAGGCCAGGGCGCCTGGGTGGCTCAGTTGGTTAAGCGACTGCCTTCGGCTCAGGTCATGATCCTGGAGTCCCGGGATTGAGTCCCACATCGGGCTCCCTGCTCAGCAGGGAGTCTGCTTCTCCCTCTGACCCGCTTCCCTCTCGTGCTCTCTATCTCTCATTCTCTCTCTTTCAAATAAATAAATAAAATCTTTAAAAAAAAAAAAAAGAAAAGAAAAGAGGCCAGACACAAAAGTCCACATTATGGTATGATCTCATTTGTATGAAATTGTCCAGAATAGTCAAATCTATATATAGAGAAAATAGATTAGTAGTTGCCTAAGGCTGGGGGTTTGGGGGAGAGTGGGAGTGACTCCTAATGAGTTTCTTTTTAGGATGATGAAAATGTTGTAGAGTCAATTGAGGTAATGGTGTCACAACTTTGTGAATATATTAAAAATCACTAAACTGTATACTTTGAATTATATAGGATATGAATTATATCTCAAGTTGCTATAAAATGATTAAATTATAATTTTTTTCCTTGGGGAAAAATATTCTTTTTGAAACACAGAGTAAACCCTTGTTTGACATTCTAGGCCTATACACATATCCTGGTATGGAACGGATTCTGCCCTTGAAATATGCAGCTATTATGTGTGGGGTATATGGAAGTTGAGAAAACATCTATGCTATTTGAAAAGGATCAAAGTCGATTAAGGCCTAGTTCTACCTGTCAAAAATAATATATGGAGATCAATATTAATAAGTAAAGAAAAAATAAGAAATATCAGCCAAAAGCAATGTGTGACCCTTGCTTAGATCCTAATTGAAATAAGTGAACCATAAAGCAAATTTTGAAACAGGTGGGGGGGGGTGGGAAACTGAATATGAACTAGTGTTTCTGATTTTTACTGATATGAAACAAATGACCTTACCACTTAGGGGTATAAAACAACAACCATGTCATGTTCACAGGTTCTGTGGATCAGAAATTTGGAAAAGGGGTGCCTGGGTGGCTCAGTTGGTTAAGCAGCTGTCTTCGACTCAGGTCATGATCTCAGAGTCCTGGGATCGAGCCCTGGTCCAGCTCCGTGGAGTCTGCTTGGGATTCTCTCTCTCCGGCTCTCTCTGCCCCTTCCCACACGCCTCCCGCACTATCTCTAAAATAAATAAAGAAATCTTTAAAAATAAATAAATAGTCCTTTGTGTGTTAGAGTCACACTTAGTATATTTGTGAGTGAAATGATATGGTCCTTGGGATTTGCTTTAAAATGCCCCAGAAAAAAATTAAAGGTGTACATAAAACAGGACTGACAGAATGGGGGTGGTTGTGGAAGCCTGGCAGTGACTACGGGTCCTCTGTAATATCCTCTTAATCCGTATGTGTTTGAAATTTTCCTATGTGAAAAAAAAGGAAGAGAATCTGGTTTTGCCTGTTTCTGGACGTTCTTTCTTTCTCCCTGTAGCAGATGCGCGTGAGTCAGAGCCCCAGTCCTGAGCAGGGAACACCAGTCACTCATCCCCCAGGTCTAGGGGCTCCCTGTTCTTTCTGGGTGTCACTGCCGCTCTGAGGCATTTTCCCGCCTCTTCCTTCCAAGCGCTTACACTCACTGTTCTAGCCTGAGGCAAACAACCCAACAGGCGTACTTCTTGGCACAATTTTGTGGTGGGAGGGACCTACCAGCCTGGTGACCTGGATTGGGTTATTAGAATCTTCCCATGGCTGCCCCAAGGCTCCCTCCTGTTCACTGTATCTGTTTCCATTGTGCTCGGAGCGCAGGACCAGTGGATCCCACAGGTGCATCTGTCTCCCCTGAACGTGGTTTCACATGTAATTTGCATTGTCAACGTAGTCTTCTCTGCTTCCCCTATTTCAAGGGTTCCTTAAAATTTCTGATTTGATGGTAGCATGCTTTTTATAGCATTATTAAGGTTTGAATTGACCTCCCAAACCTGCCCACCACCCCAAAAACCCCACTTGTCTGTCATGTTTTAGAGATGTTGGTTGTTGGAATGGAAAAATATTCATGAGCACTGGGTTGGCCATTTTGATTCAGTATTGCTAAGCTTTTTCAGTGCATTATAACCAAACAATGTGTATACCATTCTGCATCTTGGGGGTTTTAAAATCTTCCATTAGAATGAAATATTTTCCGTTTAATTGAAAACTACTTGCAATAATAATTGCTCATAATTGTGTCATAGCATATCTTGTATGTATCCTGTAATTTATAATTTCTGAACATTTACATTCAGAGCCTTTTCAACTTTTTGATATTAAGTATAATGAGTAGGATAAGTATCTTTGCTTCAATATTTACTCTCAATATTAATTTTATTTCCTTAGAATAAGTTATAAAACATGAAATTACAGTGAAAGAACATGATCTCTCTTTCTTTTTTTTAAAGATTTTATTTATTTATTTGAGAGAGAGAGCACACAAACGGAGGGAGAAGAGGGGACAGAGGGAGAAGCAGACTCCCCGCTGAGCAGGGAGCCCGACGCGGGGCTCGATCCCAGGAGCCTGAGTACATGACCTGAGCTGAAGGCAGCTGCTAAACCAACTGAGCCACCCAGGTAACCCAAAAGAACATGATCTTTAAAATGATTTTTGGTATCTATTGCCAAATTTATCTTCAAATTATTTCTGTCCACTTATGATTTTCCTTGCCACTCCCAGCACTGTGGGAGTATCCATTTCATCTGTTATTAATCTTTAGAATTGTTTTAATCTTTGCCAACTTGATAAGCACTAAATGATATCTTGTTCTTTATGCTCTATTATTTTTCCAAACAAATTTCAGAATAATTTTACTAAATAAAGAGAGAGAGGAGGAAGAGAAGGGAGGAGGAGAAAGAAGAGAAGACAAAGAAAACCGAAGAATTCTTTTCCCATTAGGATTTTTTTTGGATTAAAAAAACATCCCAAAGTGCTTAAAAATGACATACATAATACATTAATATACTATTATTTAGGAAATCAAACATCAAAAGTATATAGGAAGGAAAAATTTTAATTCCCTCTTTATCCCCTCCCCCCTTCAATTGCCCTCCCCTCCCCAGAGATAAAATTTTTAGTGCTTTTTAAAAAATCTGTATGAATTTTTATTTATATATGTAGACATATATAATTTTTGTTAAATTGTTTTGCTTCTTTTTTTCTATTCTTGCCTTGGAAATTATACATACTATCTCTATTCCTCTAATAGTTATTCTTAAAAATGAAGTACTTTATTAAACATAACAATATCTAGAATTAAACCATGGCTGTATCTTTTCCAAATAATAAGACAAAGCCTTAGGTAGTCTTTACTTCTCTTTTACTTCCACATCCGACCATAAGAAAATCATTTAGGATTTTTTTTTTAAGATTTTATTTATTTATTTTAGAGAGAGAGTGTGCAAGTGGGGGGTAGGGGCAGAGGAAGAGGGAGAGAGAGAATCTCAAGTAGACTCCACACTGAGTGCAGAGCCTGATGCAGGGCTGGATCTCATTACACTGAGATCATGACCTGAGCTGAAATCAAGAGTTGGATGCTTAACTGACTGAGCCACCCAGGTGTCCTTCATCTGGGATTTTAATTCAAGATTTTCATCAATCTTTTTACATTGCATATCACAATTATTTAGACTTAATTACCCACCTTTCTACATAAGGTTTTTTGTGCCCCACTTTTTTTCCTTTTTTACTAACAAGTTTTATTTTTCTGAAGTATGTTTTTTTTTTTTTAAGATTTTATTTTCAAGTAATTCTGTACTCAATGTAAGGCTTGAACTCACAACCCTGAGATCAAGAGTCACATGCTTTACTGACTGAGCCAACTTGGCACCTCATGAAGTATGTTCTTAAGTAATTTTCAGAAAGGAGATAATAAAACTTTCTGCATCATTTCATGTTCAAGGAAGTGTTTATTTTATCCTCTCATTTGAATGCTAGCTGATATAATTTTAGATTAAAAATTCTTTTGTCTGAGATTTTTGAGGATTTGCTTTATTATTGTCCTCTATAATCCAGTGTTGTTAAGAAGACTCTTAACAAATTCCCTGGGTTTTTTTGGTTGTTTGGTTGGTTTTTAAGTGAGAGACTTCTTCCTTTTTATAATCTTTTATGCTTTATTCTCATGGTGCAATGCATAATTCTCAGAATGAGTGCCTCCTTACAGCTTCATCCCAGGCACAGCCCTGAAGCCAGACATTGTATATTCTCTAAAAAGAGTAGTAAACAAGGTCAACAGGGTCTCTGTCTGCAAGGAGGTTACATTTGGGGGTTGGGCTGAGAGAGACATGACAATAAACAAATGAATAAATGAAAGAATTAAGGTAAAAAAAAGAAAGGGAACATGTTGCTATAATAGAGAACAAGGGATTGAATGTACAGTTCTTTAAGATGAGGTTAACATTTAGGAACATACAGATTTGTATGTGTGTGTCTTCCCTTCTCTTTTCCATTGTCTACCTTTTGTCTCTCCATGCTACATTCTGGACATTTTCTTCTTATATATCTTTGGGTTCACTACTTTTTTGCTTCTTTGTCTAATCTGCTGTTAAACCTGTTAAGAGTTAACCTGAGTTCTTAATTTCAATTATTGCATTTTCAGTCCTATAATTTTTATTTATTTGATTTTCAAGTCTGAAGTGTCACTTTTATACTATAGTTCATAGGTTTTTGCCAAAATTTTAAAGCTTATCTTTTATCTTCTGAACATAGTAAACATGGTTGTTTTATAATCTGTGTAATATCTATTAGAATCTAAAATATCTCTGTGTTGGTTTCTGTTGTCTGTTATTTCTGTTGGTTCTTGCCCGTAGTGTTTTGTCTTTTTCATGTGACTAATTATTCTTGATTGTGTTCTAAACATCTTTTTTTTAAAAAAAGATATTTGTTTATTTAGAGAGCAAGCGGAAAGAGGGGCAGAGGGAGAGGGAGAGAGAATCTCAAGCAGACTGTGCAGAGTGTAGAGTGCAGAGCCCAATGCAGGGCTTGATCCCACGACCATGAAATCATAACCTGAGCTGAAATCAAGAGTTGGCCACTTAACCAACTGAGCCACCCCGGTGCCCTGTAAACATCTTATTTTAAGAACTTGTAGAAATAGTTTGAGGCCTGAAATGATGTTATCTTCGGCATGAGACCAGTTTCACTATTTTCTGTATCACATGAGTGTGTTAACAATCTGGAGTCACCTTAATCAAGCATGTATTGACTGAAATTGTTACCCCTACGGATGATATAAAACTGGGCAGAATCTGTGTGAGGGCTGATTTACTCCAGTTTACCTTTACTCCCAGTGTGTAGTCCTTCAGGGTCCTAACTCAAAGTGGGGGTGGAGGATATATTTTATCAGAGAACTGGGATGATCCTTCTGATTTTTTGCGTTCCTCATCCCAGAGAGGCTGTCAGTACACACTCATCCTCTCAGCCTTTCTTTTTTTTTTTTTTTTTTTTTCCAGATTGGCCAATGTCCCCTGCACAAAAGTAGTGTCAGTGCCAGGCTCACTTCTCTGGATTCATGTCTTTTTCTGGCTCTTGGTACTTGAAATAAAAGTTTCTTTTTCTGGGGCGCCTGGGTAGCTCAGTTGGTTAAGCATCTGATTCTTGGTTTTGGCTCAGGTCATGATCTCAGGGTCATGAAATCAAGCCCCGAATCGGGCTCCATGCTTAGCGTAGAGTCTGCTTGAGATTCTCTTCCTCTCCCTCTGCCCCTCCCTCACTTTCTCTCTCTCTCTATCAAATGAATAAATAAATCTTAAAAAAAAAAAGAAGTTCCTCTTTCTGACAAGCTCAAAACAAGCTTTACTTTGCCAAAAGAAAAATAAAACCTCCCTATGAAACCTCTTTATGGAACTCCCTCTGCACCTTCAGTAAGGGTTTCCAAACCTGGATGATTAACAGAGTCAGTTGAGGAGCCTTTAAAATGGCCCAATCCTGAGAGGTGTGTACCTTGGTAGGTGAAGACTTTCTCACATTCTGTGACCACGAGTGGTTTTAAGATAATCTCCAGATCCCCAATGTCCACATATATTTTTTCCTAAGAAACCACTTGTGCTTAGGTATTCCCTTTCATGGAGCCATTTTCCTACTAATAGCTACTGAAGCCAAACTAGCCAATTGAAGTACACAGTCCTTTTGCCTTGAGTGGTTTCAACATATCAACATAACTGAAACAAGGATAATCAGACTCCTGTGTGGGATTTTTTTCAAGGGCCATCAGGAAAGATTTGTGCCTTCCACTGTGGTGACCGAGGTGGTGAGATGTGAGTCTTGTTTTGCTGATGGCTGTCTTGTCTTCTGTACAGAAAACCTGTCTCAGAAACGAAGAAAAGAAGAGAGAAACATTTCTGACAATGTGATGAAGTCTCTGAATATTGTGTTGGACACGAGTTATGCCCCTGAACTTTGTAGTTAAGTGAGCCAATACATACTCTTTTTTTCTGGTTCAACTAGTTTGAGTGGAGTTTGTATTACTTGCAAACAGTGAATACTCTGTCTCTCCATTCTAGAGAGACTGTTGTGACTAGGCAGGTTGTCAAGACAAGAACTCAGGCCCAGGGGAAGAAGGCAGATGCGTGGCTATGAAACCTGGGGCATCTGGCCTGATAGGACCAGAAGCATGGTATTGGACTGGGAGCACATAAAATATAGTCAGCACATGGGCTAACCATCTTTGTCCTGCACTCATAGAAGATATCGATAATCAATCACAGCATTCTTTCTTACAAAGTCAAGATAAACCATTGCAACCTTACTATTCTTAACACACAGCTCCAGGCAACCACTACCATTGATTTGAATTTGTATATATTTCTCATCTTGGAGTCAATGCCTAAAGACTGAGATGCATTTGTCTAGGAACTGGGGCTTGAGCTTGGAGGTTAGCCTGGTTATATTTGGGATTTCTTCCTTGTGGATACTTTGTGAGGGCTGACTAGTCAATTTATTGTTATTGAAAATACTATGGATATGCATAATGATAAATTATTACACTTTCTTTTTTTATTGCATTTTCTTTTTAAACATTTTAAATATTTTACATGTAACTCCAAATGATTCTTGAATTCATAGCTTCTCATTGGTATCTTTGTTTCTCTTAATTGTTCAAGAGTAATGATATTTTTAGTTGGTTCTGAGCATTGTCAAACACTGCTATTTTTGGAGTTGTCTTTCTGGCATTTAAAAGAAAACCCTGGAGAACTTGGAGCTGACCTAATGGCATGTCACTGGGTAGTTACAGATTTTCCTCTTGCAGTAGAACAATGCTTCCTTTTGCTAACTGCCTTAATTTCCTGCCTGTATCAATCAAAAATCAATGATAATAGTCTAGTATGTGGATTTTCATTTATCCTTTTTATGTATAAGTTCAACATTTCCCCACAACCAACAAACAGATGGCCTACTCAAGTGATTCAAGTGCAATTGCTAAGATATTTTGTAACAAAGAGTTTTATGGGCCTTAACAATTAGTCAGGAAAGCCAAATACCATTAAACCTTTACCTATTTCCAACTCTTCCTAAAATCCATTGCATATTACAAAAGGAATGTCAATTGTACTATTGTTGTAGAAATAGTAATCCTTTTGTCTCAGGATCTTAACTGACCCATAGATTAAATTTAAGATGTCTTAGGACAAATATAAGGAATCACCCAATGCTTTTAAAAATGATGATATATCAGAAGGATCACCATAAAATGTCCAACGACAGGGTTGAAATTGCACTCACTTTGGCCAATTACATTAGTTGCTGTGACTCATCATCATTGACATCAGTTCTAATAGCTAACACTTATTTAGCATTTACTTGTGCCAGATACTGGACCAAGTGCTTTACTTGCATTATTACATTTAATCCTAGCATAAGAACAATATACTTTCATTTACCCTATTTTACCAATGAGGTAGCTGAGATGTAGAGAGATTAGGTAACTTACCAAGTATTCTAACAATTAATTAATTAATTAATGCACAGTCTGCTTTCAAATCTGGATTTATATGAGTCCAGAGCCTATTTAGATGAAATATGATTATAAGGGCTTGCCTATATATTCATTAAGCTCAGATGCAAATAACAGAAAAACTTAAAATGATAACAGGTTAGTTTATCCATTCTCTTGTGCTTAGGAGGTCTGGAGGGAGTTAGTCCAGAGCTGGTATGGTATTCCACAGTGTTAGGGAATCCAGCTTCAATTATCTTGTTGCTCTGCCAATGTGTGGCTTCTATTTCTAAAGTCACCTTCTGGCTCAGGATAGCTGCTGGAGCATCAGTCATCACATCTGCATTCTAGGAAGTAGGAATTCACATACCGGTTCTATTTTATGCCTTTGGTTTGAAGCTAGTCCCAAGGTCACATCAAGCTTCAAAGAAGGCTAGGATAGGTAAGTCTTCATTCTGGGCAGCAGTATGCTCAGCTGAAACTCAGGAGGAGGAGAAAATAAATATGGAAAGTGGTTCAATAACAGTACTTACTCGTGTCTTATTTTTAGCTGCTTTTCCATAATTTTTGTGAATAGCAGAGTCTTATATTTTTACATTCAGTAATAGTCATATCATTGTTTTAAAAAATCAACTCAGAAGAACATCACTAAAATGTTGCTTATTATTTTACATTCAGTCATCTCACAAAACAAATTAGACACCTGAATCTAACATAAATAAAGCAGAAGCTCAACATTATCATTTATCTGCCACACAGGGGTCAGTTCTGCCTTTAATACTAACATTAGAAGAGGGTTTTGCTATCAAGGAATATTCTAACAGGCATTTTTTTAATGCTGTCTTGGCAATTATGTTCTTGCTGAACTATTGACTAGAAGCCATGAGAGAACAAGTTTCCTAGCTTCTGATTCTCTTCTTTATACAGTGCTGCCAAAATCTAAGCTGGAATGTGTACAACTGTGAACATTCACTCCTACAATAAAAAATTCCAGGTGCTATTCTGGGAATCTCATTAGTAACTCTAATAGTTTTATAATTCTATGCTCTTGTTTACTTGTGAAATGTTTTACATGCATGCCATTGCTTTGATAGTCATCCCCTAGAATATACATGTACATAAGCACAGAAGTCCTGAAGGAATGATGGAGCATTTTTTTTTCCAATTGACAAAGTATTTATTAAGCCCTCACTCTATTCTAGGCACTGGTTAGACATGCAGAGAGGAGATTCAATAAATAACACCTCTTTTCACTGCCTAATATTGAGCCCTTCAGTTGGGCAGTCTTCACTGCTAGTCTCGGGCAACACTAGGGACCAGGTGGTCAACACAGGGCCTGCCCCTATACAACCTATGTATCAAAGGAACCAGCTGATGGACTGGACTGGGAGAGACTTGCTCTACCTCCTACAGGAAGGCTGAGGTTATACCAAGGAGTATGTCTCCCACGAAGGAGATGTCAGGGATGAATAAGAAGGTTCTCTCATCTGTCTCTGTCCCCACAGAGATCAATCTAGAACCACAGGGGAGCCTCCCCAATCCACAGAGGAACTGTTTCCTGTCTCCCCAGCTTTTTGCTTCACATCCTCCAGTTCCTCTGATGAAGGGCAGAGGCTTCCTAGAAGCTGAAACCCCCTCTTCTGCCTTCAGGTATATCAGCTCTGTGGCTCACTCTACTAGTCAGCTGACCAACCCCCTTCCACCGTCCTTCTCCCCGACCACCTTCCAGTGAGAGGTGTCCACAAGACATTTTGGGTTTTGGATACTGAAATGTAGGTGGAAGTTCCTGGGGAGCATGCCATTCCCAATCTACAAGGCGGAGTTTTTTCTAAAGAGAAAATGTTTTTTGGCCCTTTGTTCTTCTTTCTTCCTGTCTGGAATGTGAAGATGGGGCCCAGAGAAGCGGTAGCCATCTTGCCATGAGAAGACAACACATTCAGGGAGGAAAAAGGACTGCCTGCTAGGAATGTGAAACAGAGCTGGAAAGTGCTTGGATCCCTGACTGACTACATTGTGGACTACCTTTATGGGATCAGGACCAGTTGTCTCAAAGATCCCAAATGATGTGTGATTCTTGCTATGTGCTATGGTCTGAGTGTTTGTGTCTCCTAGACTCATGTACTGAAATCCTAACCCCGAAGATGATGTTATTAGAGGTTGGGGCCTTTGGGAAGTGAATGGGTTTGGCATCCTTATAAAAAAAGGCCCTAGAAAGTTCTTTTGCCCTTTTCCCCAAGTGAGAACACAGTGAAAAGAAAGCCATCTATGAACTAGGAAGCTTTCCTCGCCAGATACTGAATCTTGGACATCCCAGCCTCCAGAACTGTAAGAAATAAATTTCTATTGTTTCTAAGCCACTTGGTCTATGATATTTCATCATAGATGCCCAAAAGGACTAAGACACTCTGTATCAAAACCTCAAAACACTGTATTTTGATTAGCAGGAGCTATATTTAATGTTTAAAATATTCTTTTGGAGACAAGTGTTTGATTTGACATGTTCTGACATCTAAGGAAAATGAAGGCTTTTAGAGTTAAATATTGTTTAACTTGCTTTTTTAAGGCATGTATTAATACATATTAAAAGCTAGGGGAAGGGGGGCACATAGGGGCTGGAAGACTGAGAACAAGTTGAAGAATGGATGTCTGTATCCAGCACCATACTATTCCTGATTTCTAAGCTTTAAGGGAACTCAGGGATCTTCTAGTCTGACGGTTCCCAGATTGAGTCACCAGGACTTCCCTGGGGGTGCTTCTAGAGGGATGTAGGGAAGTGGAGTAGATGGGCTCCAGGCCCATCCTGGTTTAACCAGGACTCCTCCACTTTTCCCTGAGCCCTTCTCTGGATTCCTGATTACAACTAATCCAAGTTGTCAAATGAAGTTTAAGACTACGGGTTTAGTCAAAATTAAGTTTAAAAACCACTTATCTTTCCCACTACACTTATTTTCTAAAAAAAGGAAGGTGACACCCAACAAAGTTCAAATGACTTGATCAATTGGCAGACTGCAATACCCTCCCTTTCCATTCCCAGTATATTGTTATTCCTGCATTAATGTTTGATTTCTATGGATTATTAAAGAGGGAATTTCCTCCAAATGTTTATCTCTGCAAGACTGGTTTCTTTGGCACAGCTTCTTACCCAGGAGCCTCCTAATAGGAATGCCACAAGGCTGTAAACTCCAGTGACAGAGAAAAAGGACATAATGCAACTGAAAATTCCAGAGGTAGGTGGACTTTCGGTTCTATTTGATCAGGGTTTTCATTCCATAAGTTCTGCTCCCCATAGGCTAACTCAGTCTGGTTCCTTACATGATAGTTGTCTGAGGTGACAGGCATGAAGATCTTGAACAATCATGAAATAATCCTGACCTTTGCGATGATCAACCCACCTATGAACCAAAAACTGTAGCAAACTGTCCTTGTTTCTAAGGACAGCTGCCTTGTGTTCTTGCTGTCTGCTGAATGTTCTCTCTACCATGCCCGTGCTTATTCACAGTTTTAAAATATCTCTTTAACTTAATTATCTTGTATGATCTAGTGATGAATCTCATTGTTTTCCGTCCTTCCTTTTCTGGTGGAGTGTTACCTGAGTTGTTTTCTTCCTAGTGCCTTATGATTGTGGGGCTCCATAACATGTTTCTTTAGTGTTGACTTCATTCTTGACATTGTCCAACCTGAAAATCTGAGTGGAAGTGCTCAGATTTGGCAGCTTTCACCATCAAAGTGACCTGGAAAGTGGTCTGTTCTTTTTCTCTAATGGATGGGGTTGAGTTGATATTCTCTGTGCAGCGTTTCTTGCCTGTGTTATGTGAGGCTAGGATCTAGGCAAAGATGGCAAGTGCCATAGCGAGCCAAGGTTGCTCAGGGACACTAATGTCACCAGATCTCTCTCACTTCAAACACTGCATTTGCAGCCCCTCTACTTCCCTGGCCAGGAGTGGGGAATTGGGACTGGAGCTGTGGGTTATGTCCCAGACTCCAAACTTTTGGAACATCCCTGGCCTTTCCATTTTGCCTGCCTGGATTAGCAGCAAATCCCTTAAATCAAAATGACCTGCATCTTTGTTCCTAAGAACAATAAAAGAGAATAAAGCTAGCTTGGGGGAAAGGAGCCCCAAAACATGAGTGAGGGATGCCGGGGAAGCAGAAAAAAAAAAAAGGATGAGAGAGAGGCCTCGCCAGAGGATTTAGGAATGAAAGGCCCAGATTCTGGACAGAGTTTCTTGCTCCCAAAGGTATATAATAGGAGGGGGGGAGACAGTTGGGGGCTCCTTTGAGATTTTGAAGGATATCTCAGTCAAAAGACTCTTGTAATTTCATTTGCAGAGGTAGATATAATTTCATTTGCAGAAAGTTAAATTAAACAAATATATCAAAAGAAGAAAAATGCCATATGAGCAATGATTTTTTATGGCAGTGTATGTATAACTGTACATAATACTACATCTGCTATAATAGCAAAAATCAAAAGCATTTTAAATGTCCAAGGACAGGGGAACCATAAAATAAACCAAGATATCAATGCAATGAAATACTATGTGTCCATTGTAAGAAACAGGCATGATCACTCTAGAATTGTGTTGGCCAATCTTTGAGTCACTAGCCTCAAGTGGATGTCTACATTTGCATTTAAATGGATTAAAATTAAATAAGAAAATTCAGTTCCTCAGTTACTCTAGCCCCACTTCAAGGGCTGAAGAGGCACATGTGCCTAGTGGCTACCATCAAAATGCAGGTTTTGAACATTTTCATTATCATAGAAGGTTCTATTGGGCAGCACTGCTCTAGAATGCTGGAAAAGTGTTCACCCATGACTGTGGAAGTGAAACAAAAGTGGCATGAGAAGCATATGCACTGATTATACCAACAGAAAAATCATATACATGCATGAGTAAAGATTGGTCAAGACAGGGAAGCATTAAAATGATTTCAATCAGGGAAATAAATGCACCAGGTGGATTTGAAAGTTACCTTTTAGAGTGGTCTAGAGTTCAATTACTAATGCAAGAAATTCATGAAAACTCTCTTTGGGAAGCCAATTGTACCTGCTGCTCCTGGACTAGACACAGAGAAGTTGAAGAGGTGGCACCAGGAGATGGAAGAGTGAGGTTCTTAAGTTGGTTTTGTGACTGAAACAGCTCTGTGATATCATGGAAGTCACTGCAAGTCTCTCTTTAGTCAGATCAACTCCAGGGTCTCTTCCAGCTCGGAGGAATGGTTGTGCTTGTCTTCTGGGGGAGGGCAGGTGTTTAAGGGGCCCATCGGGCCAGGCTTCTGGAGGCTGTAGGAATGGAGAGACAGGAGCAAGTTACCAAGTGGTGGGGACAGTTTAGCAGAGTCTGGTGATAACCATGGATCCCAGGGACAAAGGAGGAGAAGCAGAAGGGATACCTGAGGACAGAGGAGCCGGTCAGTGATAAGATGAGGGATTTGTATTCTAGACGCTAAAGAGCTATAAGAAAAATTGCATCTGTTTTTATTAAATGTTAGAGACGACTTTGAACGGAACCTAAGTGAAACTGCAAACACAGCTGAGAAAATCCCAGTTCTGTCTGGTTCCTCGGAGACTCCACCCCCTCTTTTTCCGGCTGGCTGTCTAGTTATAAGTGGTTCACCAAACACCCTCCCATTGGCTCCTTAGTAACACTCCAGAGTAGGGCAATTCTTCCCTTTGTTCAACTATTTCTATGTCAGATCATAAAATCATACTTCTTGAAAATCACTTATTCTTGAACGTTTTCTGTCTGAATTGATTTTACAGTTGTAGCGTTTTATCTAAATCATTTCACGCTTCTTTTTAGAGTTTGAAGATATGTAACATTTAATCCCATTTCCCTCCTTGTATATTTTTCTGTGAAACATCACATGGAGAAATTCTTCCACTAAATAGTTGATATTATCATCCACCTTTATGACTCTTTGATGCGTAATAACTACTCATTCACATGCCTTTGATATGTCTCCTGTAGACTCTGGTGTGCTTTCCTGTTTATACTTTTATTGTAATTTAAACAAAACAAACTACCCAAATCTGTACCTGTAAAACCCTCTAATGGTGCAAAATACATGCATGAGTTGGTGTGTATCCGTGTGTGTGTATGTGTGTGATCTACACGTTCATTGAAAAACGAGCCACATATTAAATGCCATGCCCTGTGGGAGATCAAAGTTGAAAACACATAGTGCTGTCTGCCAAGAAGCTTATGATCAAGTGTACATATGCTTTGGTCATTTCTGGACAGTCCCCAAATTAGAAAAAATATTGGGTTCCAAAGGTGTATTTTAAAGCAGTGGCTCAGAATCCAAAAAATTTTTTTCTTATAAAATTTGTATATGTTTAATGGTTTTCAAATTCAGTCTCCCTAAAATAACTGAATGCATAAAATACCCTGGGTATCATTATACTTAGTGTAATTTAATTCAATTTATCAATACATTTATTGCTAGCTTGTGAGGAACTGGAATACAGAGATGAATAAGACATATTTCTTGCTCTCAAGCAGCTCATAGTCTGGTAGGGAAGGCAAACCAGTAAACATGTAACTGCCAGTATGCACAATGGGTGCCAAATAGTCTAGGAAGCCTTCATAGAAAGCACTGGTTACCACCCTACCACTTTTGCTAAGGGACAAACCAGAAGGCTTGGAACACATTTTCCACTGACAGAACTCTGGTGGTAGAAGAGGAAGGATCTGTCTCCCCTATTCTTCCAATCTGCTGATCAGGCTGTGGAGAAGCACCAGCTCCAGGGTGGTAAGATCGTGGTCTGGAGCAAAGGCTGAACGACTTGTCAAACTAGGACTTGCTGCTAATGCAACTCTGCAGGCTAACTTCCTGTTTTCCCCTTACCCTTCATCAGGAATAAGGAAGGAACAACATCATTGATTTCTTTCCTTTCCTGGCCCACTGTGGAGCTAAGAGCAGCCTAAGACACCCATAAGAACTTCTCACCACCTTTCAGATAAAATCCAAACTCCCTTCAGGGCTGGCCCTCATCTCTCTCCATCTTGCCCTCAACCACACACCACCATGTTCTCTTTGCTACAGTCATATACACTCCTCAAGCATGTCACACTTTCCAGTATGTTCTCCAGTCTTTTATTTATCCTCTTCTTTTGGCTGAAAGCACTTTCCCTTCTACTCTTGGACTGGCTAAACCTAAGTCATTCATCCATCCTTAACCTACATGTCATTTCCTTAGGGAGTTCTTCATTGGCCTTAGAGGAGGGAACTCCTAGATGATCCACTACTTCCCTTTTCTTAGTCCTCATCAAACTTCCCTTGCCTTTACTCCTTTCATTTGTAAGCTCCAGAGGGAGGGCACAGACCTCATCTCTCTGGCTCACCACTGTAGCCCAGGGCCTGGCCCATAACTTGGTGGATGCAGGGTGGGCTTCATGGGCTTGCAACCTGTGTAGTTGCACAGGGCCTCATGTTCAGAAAGATGAGTTTAGGGTGCCTGGGTGGCTCAGTCAGTTAATGTCTGCCTTCAGCTCAGGTCATGATCCCGGAGTCTTGGGATCAAGTCCCACATCGGGCTCCCTGCTCAGCGGGGAGCCTGCTTCTCCTTCTGCTCCTCACCCCACTCTCGTGCTCTCTCTCTCTCTCAAATAAATAAATAATCTTTTTTAAAAAGCAAAAGGTGAGTTTAATGTTTGGTTTAATGATTTGTATGTGTTGTTTGGAAAATTCTTAAAAACTTTGGATAAGGGGCACCACATTTCCATTTTGCACATTTCACAAATTGTGAAGTTGATCCCATGTGGATGAATAAATGAATTAATGAATATATATTAATCTTCACAACTTGTTGAACCAAGGAAATTAAGGCTTCTGCAGCCCTAATTTCAAAAAAGAAAAAGGATTTTAGGAAGGAATTGCAATGTATAATGCAGACATCTTTATGATCTATTTTGCTATTTTTCACATGTTGTTTGTTTCTATGAGAAAAGAGACACAAGGCCTGAAAAATATGCACTCTGTTGTGTGACATGTATTTTCATTTAAAATTAGTTTTTATTCAACTACATTGTTTATGAATTTAAAAAAAAAGTCCAGAATGATTTAGTCTTGTGCCTGATTCATTATAATTGGAAAGATGGGTATAACTTCTTAAAAAGGAAAAACAAAGGAGCAAGAAAAATTCTGCAAAGAGTGGATGCTACCTAAATTTCTACTTCTTTAGGGTGCATGAACATCAGCAGGAATATTTGAGTAGTAAAAGCAGTACTAGAAAAGAATGACTCTCAAAGGAAAAAGATGCAGGATGTGACATCGCATCATAGACTCAAGGATGCCATTCAAGAGAGACTGTGTCTGGGCTTTGAGATTTTAAGGCCTACAAAGGACCTCTGGTAAGCTTTGTGAGGACAGCTGGGGAGTCCTCTAGTTCTTCTATTAAGGATCCTCTGAAGTGTCATTACCACCTCTAGTGGCCAATGGTTATCATCGATATCTTTGACCAGTTGAGGAGAAGGCAGCTCTTTGGTGGGGGTGGGGTGGGAATGTGGGTTCCAACAGAGTGGGGCCTGGAGCAATATACCATTTTGAGAAGCTGATTTCTTCTCACTCCTTTAGGCACAGAGGACCAGCTCCAGGTCCCATTATGCCAATCACTTGCTGTATAACCTTAATGATTTCCTGTCTCCAGATCTTGGCTTCCTTGTGTGTAAAGCCAGAAGTGGATAAAGGCTTCATATCACCTCCCACCTACCTTTCCAGTACCCTGAGTCTCCACCCAAGGACATTCATTTCCCTGTCTCCGGGAGTTTGGAACTGATACCCTGATCCATCCACTGGGTTCATCCTCACCAGATCCCCGTTTGCTACTTCCTGACCCTCTATTCTTTCTTGCACATGCTGTTGTCTTTGTCCCTGTGTCCTACTGGATAACTCTCGCTTCACCCTCCACACTTTCTTGATTTACCTGCCTAATGCTTACTCACCCTTCAAGAAGTTAAATCCCCTCCTGCCCAAGGCTCTCTTGAGCTTCAGCCTCCATCCACATTCTACACCGTCCTGTCCACAGGCACTCATGTGTGCTCACAGCCCCCTGCTTCCTTCTGTTCTATCTCTCATACCACTGTATCATTATTGCCTATTTCCTTGTTTGTTGCCTTTAGGAGTTCCAGAGTTCTTTGAGGGTCTGGATGTTGCCTCTTCAACATCTAGAACAACCAACATAGTAGGTGTTCAATCAATGTTTGTAGAATGAATGACTGAATGAACAAATGAAGGAAAGAATGAAGACCTCATCAACCTGCTGTCTTTTAGAAAGCAATACTCTACTTACTGGGCCTCCCGGAAACACAGTGCCTTGATGAAAGAGGGTCAAATGGTAGAGGTCGGGCTGGTGGGAAAAAGGAGTCTCTTTGCTACTCAGCTGGCCTTTCTGCTTGGCCAAGGCCCCGTTGGCCCAGCTCACAGCATAATTGTAGGGAATAGCAACAGGAGGCATCAGGAAGGCTCGCTGGGTTTTGTTGCCTTACTCACATCTGCCAGATATTCTCACCCGCTCTTTTTTTTTTTTTAATTTTTTTAAGATTTTTTATTTAAAAGGGAGAGGGAGAAGCAGTCTTCCCGCGGAGCAGGGAGCCCGATGCGGGGCCCGATCCCAAGACCCCGGAATCATGACCCGAGCTGAAGGCAGATGCTTAACGACTGAGCCACCCAGGCACCCCTCACCCTCTCTTAATAGTATTGGCAGTAGGAGTGGGGGAGAGGAACAGTTCTCCCCCTTTACTGTAGCTCCTGCCAGGTTGGCACAATTCCTGCCTCAGAGATACCCAGGAGTATACAGTAGAGACATGATCCCCAGGCTTGGCTATGAGAGTGACGCAGCTGATGGAAGTCATGTACTCAACATTCATGTGGCAGGTACTATGCTGCTGGTGCTGGTACAGGTATGTAGAGAACCAGACACACCAGTTGGCCTCAAGAAGTTAATAGTCTACTGGGGGAGCGAGACAGCAAACAGAACATTACAATGGAACAACAATTAGGTAAATTTTTTTGCCTCCCACCAGGATGTAAACAGCTAAATAAGCCCAAATTCCTGCTTTTACAGGAATGGAAATGTCAAGCTGATATTAGGAATTCTTTAATTAATCAAGTCTTTTTATATACATAATCTTTAGCCCCCACAGAAAACTCATGAGGTAAGTGTAATTGTCTTCTTTTTGGATAAGAAAAGAAGTTAAGCAATTTGCTAGAAGTCACCTAATTTTCAAGAGTGTCTTGGGATCAGGCCCATTTAGATCTTAACTCTACTCTTGGATCTTCCATCCTCCAAAAGCCCTGGTACTCAGGAAGCTGAGTCTAAAGCCTGACAAGTTTGTGAAGTGCCTTTGAAACAATCAAGAAGATGATTAGACTCAACATATTTAAGTCATCTGTGTATTTTTCATTCTTTCAAAGTGAGACATCCATGGAGGGCATGTGATATATAGGAGCAGGTCTGGGCATGGAGAGGAAGCTCAGCCCGGGGCAAGGGGTGGTGGTTGGCAGGGAGGTGAGACAAGATGTGAAGCTGCTCCGGACACAGGCAGTGATCTGGGGTGCTACCCGGCTGCGGAAGCCAGGCTGGGGAAGGAGGCCAAGTGGCTCAAGGCATAGTGGTCAAAGGACAGTGTGTACTCAGGCCAAGTCTAAACCAGGTTTGGTACCCATTGCACCAGTGAGTATAATCCAACAATTGGGAGTCAGCTACACTGTGGCTGACAGTAGACTGTGGCCCATGACATTGTAGCTGGTGCTGCCGAGGCCAAGGTAGACTCTGAACACAGATCTGCCTGACCCTTCTCCCCAACAAAGGATGGGCAGTAGCACTCCCAGGGGCTCCAGGAGTCCCAGGGTATGGATGATTGGTTAACTTTACAACTGAATTATGAAGTCCTACCTACCATGGTGTACTTGGGGCCACTGACCTCTTGCCCCAACCAGAAACTGAGGCACCTCTGGGCCTGCAAGTGGATGAAGCCTATAGGAGATCTAGCCCAGGCTAGGCAAAGACCAGGGAGAGGAAGAAGGGCCTGATAGTAAATGCAGTAACTTGCAATTAAGTATAAGAGTACATTACTCAGAAGACCGCATTCCTCAACCGTTAGAAATGAGTTTACTGTAATTCCAGATAAAAACAAAACTTTGAGAGCTGATACTTAGAGGCTTGAGGCAAGGTTGGTTTATTTTTTTCCTAAGGTTTCAATATAATTCAGCACTTTCACTTTGCGAAGGTAGACCTGAACTTTATGTGGTCTGCAGAATGCTGATTCAACATCAGGGTAACCAATGGTGCAGTCATGACATGAAACAAGACTAGTGGTTGTCAGGGTTTTTAAATCTCCTTACTTGGGCTGGCCCACGATCTCAGAAAGCTCTGCCTTTATCAGAAATGAGAGCCCTTGTTGAAACAGGGGTCTGGAAATGCATACGTTCATTTGAAACCTTTCTTGAAAGGATTTTTTTCCCTTAGGTTTATAAGGGGTGGAGAGGAGCACTGATTTCGTTTGCTCCGCTTTCCTCCAGTCATACAAATGGCAGCTGAAGGGCTGGTGAAAAAAGAAATGGGGAAGGAAGAAGGGAGAAAAGAGGAAGAGGGTAGGGGGGGAGAGGGAGGGTCAACAAGGAAGGCTTGCTTTTACTTCCTTGGAAATACTTGGTTCATTTCCAAAAACTCCAAATCAAGGTGCTCCCGGAAAAGCAAAAGGCTTGGGTTCTTCCAAATGTCTGCTTGTGTGACTTTTGTCTGGCTCGATTTTATGGTTCCTTTGCAACCAAACTGTGAATTTAATTTTCTCATGTGACAAACAGACAAAAGGTCTTCCCTCTTCTCCGAAACACAATGCAGCAGCTTCCCCCTTACCCCCACCACACTTCAAAGCACCAAATTGATGTTTTCAACATACTTATCATAAATCAAATCTGCTGTGCACACCAGTAAATAGCGCTAGTACGCCAGGTGTAACCGAATCAGATTTTTCAGCCTTGACTTCCAATGGTGAGAACAAGTATGTGCTGACAGATGGGAAAAATGATGAGGCATGGGTGCCATGCACCTACGCTTTCAGAAGATGGAGAATATTGCTGGAGTCTGGGATAACAATGAACCTGGGATCTGCCATGATCCAGGGGTCTTGAGGGACAGGAAAAGCCAGATGGGGTCATATTTTAGAATTCCACCTGGCCTCAGGGTACTCTTGGTGGCTTCTCTGCATTTTCTCTACAAGAGTGGATGTGAACTCTGGCACAGATGAAAGAGAAGATGTGAGAAATGGCCTGTGCCTGGCTGGTGGGACCCAAGTCCCAGCTGAAGCCTCAAGCAAAGAACCCTTGATCCAAGTCTTGGTTCTGGATTCTCCATGAATGTACTAGCACAAAGGACCTAGAGAAAGCATGCCATAGCCCAAAAGCAGGTGCCAGCATCCTGCCCAGTGTAAAATTGTCTGCAAGAACCAGCCTGTGTTCTGGAGATATGTAGGATAACTAGAAGGGTACAGGATGGTGGGATTGTAGGTGATTTTGATTTTCTTAGCAATTTTTAATGGTTTTGACTTTCCCCCCAACCACTGAATAAAAAATGTCACATTTTAAATCAAATTGTTAATCTGAGCCTTTTCTTTTAAGGGTTGAAAAGTTTTATCAGAAGCATATTTTGGGAGACCGTCCCCTTCTCTAAGTTTATAAAATGATCCTGGGGGCTTACACAGTACTTCAAAAATGAGGAAGGAGGCCATTGTCCTTCTTGCTGCTGATCTTCAGCTGTCTTTGGGGCACTGAGCACCAGGTGGTCCCACTTCATAGCGGCCCTCTTCATTATCTGCAAGCTTTGTCACAGGAATTCTTCTAGGGTTTGAGGCTGTGGCATGTAGGGTCCAACCATTATAGCGTCTCAGTGTCTGGATGCTGCATGCAAGGGGGGCAGAAATTTCAAGAGAACTCCAAACATCCATCACCTTTTATAATACTGGGAAACAAACCTCTAGGGTTTTGGTCTTTGCCCCTTTGCTATGGTTTGAATGTCTGTTTGCCCCTAAGTTCATATGTTGAATTGGTGGGATATGTAGTGCCCAGTGTGATGGTATCAGGAGGTAGGGCCTTTGGGAGGTCATGAGGGGGGGAGCCCTCACGAATGGGATTAGTGTTCTTATACAAGAGACCCCACGGAGCTCCCTTGCCCCTTCCACCATGTGAAGACACACTGAGAAGTTGGCAGTCTGCAGCACAGAAGGGAGCCTTCACCTGACCTTGCTGGTACCCTGATCTTGGACTTGCAGCCTCCAGAACTGAGAAATGAATGTTGGTTGATTATAAGCCACCCAGTGTGAGACTAAGATGCCCTTCCAACTGAGCTCCTTCAGCATTAGCCTCTTTTTCCTCTTCTCTGGGCAAATGCAGTTTAAGTCCTTCTCTTCAGGCCTATATTGGTTTGCTGGGGCCGTTATGACACAGTGCCACAAGCTGGGTGGCTTAAACAACAGAAATGTAGCGTCTCATAGTTCTGGAGGCCAGAAGTCTTGAGATCAAGGTGGGTTGGTTCCTTCTGCAGGCTGTGAGGGAGGGATCTGTTCTAGGCTTCTCTCCTTGGCTGGTAGATGGTCACCTTCATGCTGTGTCTCTTCCCTCTGCATATCTCTGTGTCCGCATTTCCTCTAGTTATAAGGACACTAGTCATTAAAATAGGGCCTACCCTAATGACCTCACCTTAACTTGATTACTTCTGTAAAGACCTGCTCTCCAAAGAAGGTCACAGTCTTAGGTACTGGGGGTTAGGACTTCAATATACAAATTTTTAGGGTAAACAATTCAATACATAACAGGCCTAAACATAAGACAGGGGGAGGGGGTGAAACTGAAAGCTCAGACTTTTTAAAAACTAAACTTTACTTTATTTATTTATTTATTTGAGAGAGAACTTGAGAGAGAGCGAGAGCACAAGCAGGGGGGAGAGGTAGAGGGAGAAGCAGACTCCCCGCTGAGTCTGATATCGGACTCGACCCTGGGACCCTGGGATCATAACCTGAGCTGAGGGCAGATCTTAACCCATTGAACCACCCAGGCTCCCTAAACTTTACTTTTTAAGAACAGTTTTATATGACAGGATAATTGAGAAGTTAGGACAGAGTTCCCATAGACCCCCTCACCTAGTTTCCCCTAGTTAATAACATACATTCTGATGGTACATTTGTTATAATTAATGAACTAATATTGATACATTATCATTAACCAAACTGCATAGTTCATTTGGAGTTCTCCGGTTTCTACATTATGTCCTTTTCATGCTGCAGGATCTCACTGAGGATGTCACATTACTTTTACTTGTCATGTCTGCTTAGGCTCCTCTTAGCTGTAACAGTATCTCAGAATTTCCTTGTTTTTGATGACTTTTGATGACAGTTTTGAGGTGAACAGATTAATTATTTTGTAGGATGGCCCTCTTTCAGAATGCGTCCAATGTCTGATTTTTTTTTTTTTTCCCAAATTAGACTAGGGTTATGGGCTTTTAAAGGAACATCGTAGAGGTAAAGTGCCATTCTTGTTACATTGTATCAAGAGTACACACGATCAACATGATTTGTCACTGTTGATATTGACCTTGATCACCTGGCAGAGGTAGTGTTTGTCAGTTTCATCCCTGTGAAGTTATTATCCCCCCACCTTTCCCTACTCTACTTTTGGAAAGACGTTCTATGCTCAACCTACACTTAAAGAGTAGGGATTTATGTGCTCCTTCCTCGATAGTGGAGTACCTACATAATTTAATTGGAATTTTTCTGCAGAGGCTATTTCTCTCTTCTCCCTATTTATTTATCCAATCATTTATTTGTATCAGTATGGATCATGGATATTTATTTTATACCTTGGGTTATAATCCATTACTTCTTTATTTTGTTGCTCCAAGTGTTCTGGCTTTGGCCATTGGGAGCTCTTTCAGTTGGCTTCTATGACATTTTGATGTATCTCCATCAATATAGGGTTGGGTTTTTTTGTTCTTTTGTTTTGCTTTGTTTTGTTTTCAGTATTTCCTTACTTTGTGGCACAATAAGATGCCATCTTGGCTGCTTATCAGTTCTGACTCCAAGCCCAGTTTTTATGTGTTAACTTCTAACTTGTTCCTGATACACATGCCCCAACTTTTGTCATTATTGTAGAAACTCAAATCTGCCTTAGTCCCTCTTTCACTCCCTGCTATAGCCACCTACTGACCACTGATATCCTTCCTTGATATTGACCACAGCTGCTGCTTTGAACTCCTCTCTAGTTCCCATTTCTGCACTATCTTCACCTTCCAACACTTCCCACTCCCCAAACCCAGCTTTGGGCCTCCCCCATCTGAGTCTCTGAGGGGCAAGTGTACCTCAATCACTGCCATATTTCCTCAATCATTACCTCTCCCCAAAAGGTTCATTTCATTTTCTCCATAAGGAAACTCTTCAGTCTCCTTCAATAGCACTTTCCATAGTGTCTTCTGCAATACGATCTGTGAAAATGGAACTTTAAAGTCAAATCATGTGATCTCCATCTCTTTCTGAATCTTGACTCATAGGAACATATTACAGACATGTTGTTAGTAAAGAAACCAGTTTTGCTTTGTAGATCTGCCCATGGGGTTGTTTTTGCCATCATTACTGCCCTTGTTCCTGGTACTCTGCAGTGCCCACTGGGGGAAACATTGCCTTGACTGCTGGGAAGTAGCACTATGCGGCCGTCAGAGCTTTGATATGGAACCACACTACCTCCTACTAGGCATGTGACCTGGGGTGAGTTACTTAATTTCATCTTCATCTGTAAAATCAAGCTGATCATAATATATTGCTTTATAAGGACAAAATAAGATTATTGAGGCAAGGTGCTTAGAATGATAACTAGAATATTATATTCATTCAATAAGTGACATTTGTCATTATTATTTTTCTTATGCCCTTTTGGGCCACCTTCGGTTCTGTAATGTATAATGCCTTCCAGGTTCTCTTTCTTGGCAATAACTAACAACCCAGGTTTGACCATCCTGTGCAAACATTTTAGATAATTTCCCTATAATTTATTATTTTATAAGTGTGTATGATAAAGCCCCTTTGTCATGTTTTTTTCTCACTTCTGCAACCTCAAGAGGTTTCCCTGCACTTTATTTAGTCACTCAAATAGTGCCTCAATTTAAAAAAAAAATTCTCTGATGGTTGGGGAAAAATCTTGTATCTCTCCCACAAAACAGATGGGAAATGATTCAGAACAAGACAGTCTCTAGAGGTACAAATAGTGCCCTTTCTTTTGGGAAAAAGAATGACTTCTTTTTTTGTGTCTATGCCAAAGTCTGGGATAAAATTAAATTAGTCTTTATTTCCTCTTTTCTACATTATCTTCAACAGTCTGAGGACTGTGCCCACTGAGGACTGCAGCATCCACCTGGAGGTTGTAGCTCAAAGAAATAAAAACACTTCTTTTGGAAACAAAAAAAAACAAAGAAAAATGAAACCTCCAAACCAATAAATTTTAAAACCTACTTTGCTCTTAACTACAAAGTCATACAATAATTTATTCTCTTACAGATAAGGCTTAAGTCCCCATTGACTATCAACCCAATCTCAGGACACTTGTCAGTTTTCATTTATACACATATACATACATGCACATGCCATTGTCCCATGTTTGCTTTTTTCTTAGAGAGAGTGCATGCATGTGTGTGCACACGTGGTGGGGGAGGGTAGAGAAAGAGGGAGAGAGAGAATCCTAAGCAGGCTCCACACCCAGAACAGAGCCCCACATGGGGCTTGATCTCACTGAGATCATGACCTGAGCCAAAACTAAGCATCAGACCTAACCGACTGAGCCACCCAGGTGCCCCATCTTGTGTTTGCTTTTATGTGAATTGCATACCATTTTCTTTTTCAACCTATCTTTGATTAAAAAATATCTTCCCTATTGACTTAAGTGATTCACATGTTAGCCTTTATCATTCACAGGTGTAACTTCTTCCAGTAAAAACACACTCCAAGTTTGATAATTAATACCATTAATATCTGTGGCAACCTTTCCTCATTAGATTGCTTAGGTCAATTGTTCTCAAACTTGCTATGTGTTAGACTCACTTGGGAAGCTTTTAAAAATCTGAATGCCCGGGCTTCACCCAGGGGCAACAAAATCAGAATCTTGCGGTTGGTGGGGTGCCAGCATTAGTAGTTTAAAAAGATGACCAGGTAATTCCAATGTGCAGCTGAGTTTAAGAACCAGAATTTAGGAGGTGTCTGGATCTTGTCTCCTCAAACCTGATTCTTGCAGACTTCTTGTTTGAATTTATGTATAGAGAAGTTCTGAACTGGGTCTCCCCAAGCAGATCAGGGGAATCTGCTCTTTAACTATGGTCACCATCAAAAAGAGAAGCTGAGAAATAGCTTTTTGTTGTCATTTCTCTTCTGATATTTTTGGAAATATTGTAACAGTTTCCTTCTGAGCTATCAATAAAACTTTAGGGAATAATTGGGGATGCCTATGGAGGGTCTTCCAGAACACTGGGATTATTAGTCCATAGAATTAGCCATTTAGATGCTATGTTGGTGACAGTACCAGGGATCACAAATAGCACTAAAGTATGGAATTACAGATGCCCAGTTCATATAGGAAATAAAGGGGGTAATGGGAAGCATTATAGTGAAGAGCGAAAGCAAGGACATGAATTTAGACAAGCTCATGTTCGACTATGGCCCCGCCAGTTCATCTGTAACCTTGGTCCAATTACTTCATCTTTTTGAGGTTGTTTCCTTACCTGTAAAATGAGCATAATATTTTGTACCCCAAATATTTGTTGTGATGACTGTTGAAAATTTTGTTAAAGATCCTAACAGTTATTGGCATAGAGGCATTCAACAAATGCTATTTGATATTTCCATTTCAAAGACTAAAAATAATGCATTATCTAGTTGTTGGGTGGTCTAAACATGATTTGAATATTGATTCTGGGGCTCCTGGGTGGCTCAGTTGGTTAAGCAACTGCCTTCGGCTTGGGTCATGATCCTGGGATCCTGGGATCAAGTCCTGCATTAGGTTCCTTGCTCAGTGGGAGCCTGCTTCTCCCTCTCCCTCTGCCTGCTACTCCGCCTGCTTGTGATCTCTTTCTCTGTCAAATAAATAAATGAATAAATCTTAAAAAAAAAAGAATATTGATTCTTGCCCCCCACCCTTGCATTCCACTATTTTAAGAGAAGTGAAGTGATCCACAGGGATAGGAAATAGATTCTTTCTAAAGAGGAACTTAGCAGCAGAGGGGACTAGGCAGAGGTGAAGTATTTAAGTACTGCAAGTCTTCACCATGCCTGGTTCTAACACGCACAAATTTCAATTTACCATGGTTTAGGTAAATGGTGCCAGATCTCAACAAAACATTTTCTTTTCAGATCCTATGGTATGTTAACTGTGAGAAATGGTATAAATAAAGTAAATTGCAAGCTCGTTTGCTAGCCCTTCATTCCACAAGGCCCTACATAAATAACATATACAGTATGATCATGAATAATCACTTCACTTCTTTTAAAGTCTCTTGGTGAGGGTGCCTGGGTGGCTCAGTTGGTTAAGCGACTGCCTTCGGCTCAGGTCATGATCCTGGAGTCCCGGGATCGAGTCCCGCATCGGGCTCCCTGCTCGGCAGGGAGTCTGCTTCTCCCTCTGATCCTCTCCCCTCTCATTCTCTCTCTCAAATAAATAAATAAAATCTTTAAAAAAAAGAGTCACTTGGTGATTGGTCACTAAGCATATGTTGTTAAATTTACACACAGAGAGCAAAGCCTTTAGTTGTGTTTCTTCCTTGTCTCTCAAAGATGAACTCCTGTGACAATTTCCAAAAATGGATAATCAAAAGAAGGAGGTGGCCAACAAAAAAGGAAGCGAAGTAAGGAAACAAAAAGGGATAATGTTGGAAGCGAACTCTAACTGAACATGAATAGAAGAAATAGCTGAATGTGAGAGATTCTGGACATGCAGACAGAGAAACCTAGTGAAGGTGAACATCCTGACATAAATGACGACAGGATTGTAATGACGGAGATATCCCAGAGAAAGCACTTCGGGCAAAATACTTTACACTAAAGGAATTCGCAGGTGTCTTTTACAACATTGAAAGTGCAAAGGAGAGAAAGTGGGAAACTGATCCACACTTACAGTGTGACAATTTTCTAAGGCATAGAAAAAAATCACGAGTTATGTGATGAGAAGACAATCACCGATCACACTACTCTTGATACGTTTTTGACAAAGAACTGCAACACTTCAATTCTCAATGTTTCTACTGTTTTAAATTACCATCTACTAAACGAATATAAGTTTTACTATCTTTTCATTACCCTGTACATTTACAGTTGATAGTAAGAGTTTTTAACAATTTGACAAAAAACTTTTAAATATTACAAACCAGGGGTGTCTGGGTGGCTCAGTCGTTAAGCGTCTGCTTTTGGCTCGGGTCATGATTCTGGGGTCCTGGGATTGAGCCCCGCATCGGGCTCCCCACTCAGCAGGAAGCCTGTTCTCCCTCTCCCACTCCCCCTGCTTGTGTTCCCTCTCTCGCTGTGTCTCTCTCTGTCAAAAAATAAAAATAAAATCTTTAAAAAACAACAAATATCACAAACCAATGTAATTTTCTCATTGATTATTAAGACTGCTCAGCACAGTTTCAGTTTGCACAGTCATTTTTATGGTCCCATGCTACCATGCAAAGCCTGCACGTCCAAGATGTCTGCAAGAGGACTTGTAGCTGAGTGAGTGAGATTAAATGCAATGAACAGGAAACTTGGCTCCTCCCTCTGCTACTTCTGGGGAAAGCAAATATGAACACCTGTGCCCCTCCAAAAACCACATGGGAGAGGAACCTTATTTGGGAAAAGCCCTAAATGGAAAACTATTTAGACTCTTTCTGAAGCTTAATCCTTTCCTAAGAATTTTTTTTAAGTCTGTGCTGTGAACTTTTGCATCTGCTTCCACAGCACCATTAGCTTCCAGAGTTGCCAGCAGGATGGGGTGAGAGTACACACCTAAAGCACTTGCATTGTGCCTGATATGTAGTCAGTGTTCCATAAATTATCATCGTGACTATTATGAATCTTGTTGTTGGACTCTAGGGTGACCAGCTATCCCAGTTTGCCCAGGACTGTGGTGTTTCCTGGAATGCAGGATTTTCAGTGCTAAAACTAGGAGGAACCCAGGCAATTCAAGATGGTTGGTCACTCCATTTGACTCTCTAGGCTCTAGCCCAGACAAAATACTGAAGTTACTGCAAGAAATTCTCTTGGGATTTAGAAAGTGATTAGAAGAGAGAAAATCCCTCATGCATAGTTTCTAGATTAAACTTTAGGATAGAAAAGGTAGAATGGCCCATGCTTCTTTTTTTTTTAATATTTTATTTATTTATTTGACAGAGAGAGAGAGAGAGAGAGTGAGAGCAGGAACACAAGCAGGAGGAGTGGGAGAAGGAGGAGCAGGGAGCCCAATGCGGGAATCGATCCCAGAACCCCGGGATCATGACCTGAGCCAAAGGCAGACGCTTAACAACTGAGCCACCCAGGCACCCCTGGCCCATGCTTCAATACTGTACAGGATGCTCTATAACCCATCCCAGGCAGATTTTGTATTTTTAAAGTTTATAAGGGAAGAAAATAAATGACATATTCAATTGATAAATATCATGCACCAATCACTCTGCCAGAAGCTGAGGGAACACTAGCTACATCAGACTCATTCCCTATTCTATGGGAGCTTACATTCTAGAAAGGGAGACCACCAGTTCTATGTCCCATGAATCACCGTGAAACCACCCTTTACAGAAGGCTGGCACTGTGCAAGGAGCTTCAGGCAAGTGGTCTCATTTTGTCCTCCCGACAACCCCAACAATACATCGGTATTTTACCGATGAAGAAACTGACGTTCAGGGAATTTGAGCTGTACAAAGTCGCAAAGCTGGTAGGTATGATAATTAATCTCAGGACCAGGTTTGCAGCGGCTGAGGGCATGGGCTCTGGAGTCAGCAAGTCTGCATTTGACTCCTGATTTCCACTGACTTGCTATGTGACAAATGCCCGTGAGTTACCGTTTCCTCCTCTGCGAAAATGGGACTGATAATAATCATATCCACTTTTGAGAGTCGTGAAGATTAAATGAGAAATGCACTTAGCATGTGCTTGACACATAGTAAATGTTCAACAAATGTTTATCATCATCGTCATCGTCATCCCCAAACCCATGTATTTCGAAACCCTATAGCAGGGGGCTTCTTCCCTTTCTAGGGACATCCTTAGGGGAAGGAGAATCAATGAAATGCTTCCAGAGTTCAGGGGTGAGGAGACTGTTTCTATCTGTGATGATCAATAAAGGTCTCTTGCAACATTGGAACTTTATCTTCATGAATGGATGGATGTTCAATAGGTTGAGGCTGGGGCAGGGAGCATAGTCCAGGCAGAAGGAAAGATTTTAGCTGAGGCAAAGAATCAGGAAAGCACAATGAGCTTGGGGAACCGTACCTAGTGGTGGTGAGAGTGTGGGTTTCTTGTAAGGAGACAGGTGGAGATTCTCACAATTCAGGCGATGATTCCAGGAAGCATTTCATGGACCTTTCCTTCAATAAGCTGCTCTCACTGTCTTAGATCTAGAATTGCTTCACCTGCGCTTGCTCCTTCCTGGGGCGGCTCCCCCTGACCCTGCCAATTGCTACCTCATCTTCATCCTTCTTATGCAACGTGCTGGAACCGTGCTGCTGTGCTCTTAACTCTCCCAGGACATTCTCAGATAAGCTCCCAAGCCCTTGCTGACAGGCTGGGGTTGGGGGTGGGGCAGAGGCTGAAAGAGAGTCACAGGGATTAGATTGTCTGGAGCGGGACAGGAAAGATAGCACTTGTTTCTCCAGATGGATGAGTTTCAGGTTTCTTGGCTTTTTTTCTAGAGGGTTAAATCAGATTGAAAAAACAAAACAGAACAGCCTGTGGCATGTATTTCTCAGAAGGTTTGCTTCTGAAAAGATGGTTCTGAGTGATCATAGGAAATTTAGAAGGATGAGCTTTTACAGAAAGGGGGGAATACATGAGGGAAATCTCTGGAAAGAATAGAAAGGAAGGAACAAATACCGTGTTATGACCGAGAGAACAATAAGTGGCCTCTCAATAACGTAGGCAGAAAGAAATTGCTCTGCCTGGAGGGTGTTGTGGGCTAAATTGTGTCCCTGTCAAATTCGTATGTTGAAAATATGACTGTATTTGGAAAGAGGGTCTATAAAGAGGTAATTAAGGTTACATGAGGTCATTGGGATGGGCCCTAATCC
>NW_027397066.1:31570639-31650560 GCF_003265705.2 Callorhinus ursinus | reverse complement strand
TGGAAGCAGCGTCGCCCTCATTGTAAGCAAACCATCTAGATTCCCGGGGGGGGGGGGGGGGGGGGGGGGAGGGGGGGGGGAGTCTCATCACACATCAACCAGTAAGTAACTTAACCTGCTAGGATACTGTCTCTTTATGCCTCCTCACCCTGGGTGTTCTCTCAGCCTCCACCTCAAGCAGGCCCCAGATCTCCCCGTCATTTACACAGTGTAATGAAAGCTTTATTTATTTATTTATGTATTTATTTGGCACAGAGAGGGAGACAGCTAGAGAGAGAACACAAGCAGGGGGAGCTGCAGACAGAGGGAGAGGGAGAAGCAGGCTCCTGGCTGAGCAGGGAGCCCGATGCGGGGCTCGATCCCAGGACCCTGGGATCATGACCTGAGCGGAAGGCAGACGCTTAACCTACTGAGCCACCCAGGCGCCCCAGTGAAAGCTTTGTTTGGCTTTGCCCATCGTGGGTTCTGCCGACGCTTGGCCCCTGGGGGCTCAGTCTCTCCACTGGCTTACCAAGGCCTTGACTCAACCAAAGTTTGCCTCTCCTCGGAGCATATTCTGCTGCTAAGGAAACTATCTTCCTTTTCTGTATGTTTATATCTTCGACTGGGCGAATCTGTGCCACCTTTAACTCATCTATCAGACTTTTCTCTGTAAGAAGTGTGGGAAGAGAAAACAAGACACAAGACACAGCTTTAGCGTGTGGCTTGTGGAAAGGGGTTCCTGCCTGGCCAGGCTGGGCTGAAGAGGTGCTCAGATAGGAAGAGCGGCCACCATTCTGGAATCTAAACGACTGAGTAAAGGAAGCAGGATCCCAAGAGGAGTTCATCAGGAGAAGGAGAGGGGAGGTTGGCCATGAATCTGAGGAGGGAAGAGCAAGTGTAAAGATGCTGAGGTGGAAACAAGCTGGCATGCTTAAGGGCAGCGAGAAAGCGAGGGAGGGAGTGATTGCGGTGTGCAAGGTGGGGGGTGGTGAGAGAGGCAGGGGTGTGTGTGAGGGCTTCCCTTCGAGTGTCAGAATCTCAGAGGACTGAGGCTCACCTCATTACCTCCAGTCCCTAAACCCACCCTATGCCTTGGAACCGCATTGCTTAGTCATGTCCCCTGAGAGCAGCCCCCTCCACCACTCCCACTTCCTCCTTTTGAATTAACTTCACTATCGGGGAGCATCTCTCTATTTCCTGGTGAAATCTAAGTTTTTTGTTTGTTCGTTTGTTTTTAGATTTTGCTATAAACCCTCCCTTAGGTCTGATTCTCAGAGTTGTGCTTACAGGGCTAGGAGCAACTGCAGGGTCTTCCGATTCTGTCCCAGAAGGGTCCTCGGCTTTCTGGGGATGCGTGCTCGGAAACCTGCCCTGTAGAGCCCAGTGTCTCACCACACTGTCGTGCGCTTGCTTGAGGGCTAGCAGGCCTTCTACTACAGAGAGACTGCTGTGGCTTTGAGGCCTCCTATAATCCCTAATCCCAGAACGTTGCTGGCTTTCCACCAATCTGTTGCTTCTCCACCCCCGGGGTTGGTCGGCTCTGCAGCATCGATGATGCTGCCTCGTCAAACCACAGGTTGCCATTGCAGTCCTTGCCTTGTATTCTCGCCATGGGTCATGCCTTTGGGAAGTGCTTGCTGGATAGTCCGCACCACAGAGGGACTCCCGGCTCCAGTAAGCCCGCAGCAGCCCGTGAGGCTGGGGCTAGGGAGTGGGATTCCTCTCTGGGGTGGGTCTCCTTTGCCCCCCCAGGACAGAGTCTGATTTCTCAAGGATTTAGATGTGTCCCCTGAGGCCAGCTCGCTCACACATCCTCCTTCGACCTGGATTTTATGAGGGAGTTTCTTGGAGAAAGTGCTCCTACCATCACATACACTCGCCCTTGGGGATGACTTTCAAAGGCAGTCACACCCAAGCCCCAGTCACTCCACAGCTCCCCTCTGCCGGCATGGTAGATTTGAGGAAACTTTGTGATGGTGCCTGTCCAGGCTCCTCTCTCTCCGGCAATCAGGTTGAGGGTGCCCACCTGGCTCTCTTCTCAGAGAATGGTTCAATCTGAGCTGAAGCTGGTTCCTCTGCCTTAAAAATCCTGGGTGGGCCTTGGAACGATAGCCCAAGTATGGTTAACTTCTCACAGGAAGCCCTGGTTTCACCCAAAGCCAACCACATATTTTGTAAACACATTTTCATATTTCTAAAATGAAATATAGAATACTATACAAAGCATAGAGAGTAACGTAGATTATACTGGAAATATCATGAGGAGAGGGAGAAGAGAGTTTACCTCTTGGTATAGCGCCTCCCCCCAAAAGGATTTACTTAGCGGCAAACAACAAAACTCTATTGATGATTTTTGTTTTCCCCACCTCCAGTCAATTAGTTCCTGCTTTAGCCGTCATCTGCTTGGTGTCCCCACCCCCAACTCCCCAATCCTCTCTCTGAACCCTTTTTCACATGTGTATTCTTCAGGTGTTGATGTAGTGATCTATTAATGCCAAAGAAGCCAAACTGATGGGTAGTGCTGTTCAAATCTTCTGTATTCTTGTTAGAGTCATTCTCAGGTCGTCTTTAGTTCCCTCGACCCACACTGTCTCTGTTTCTTCTGAGTTCCTTTTCCATTTGTTTGGGGTTTTTTTGGTTGGTTTTTGGTCTCTCTCTTTTATATTAGTTTTCCTCAAATGTCTGATGATTCTTGGTTGTCCATTCATAGTTAAGAATGAAGCACTAAGGGTGGGGGGCCAGCTGGCTGGTTCAGTCGGTGGAATGTGGGACTCTTGATCTCGGGATTGTGAGTTCGAGCCCCATGCTGGGTGTAGAGATTACTTAAAAATCTTTTTTTTTTTAATCTTAAAAAAAAAGAGTGAGGCACTAAAGAGCTGGTGCAAGCTCTGTGTGTCTGCACAGGATTTGTTGATTTGTAGGCTTTACAAAAAGGTGACTAGGTGGGACCCAAATGGGGGTACTCACCAATATGTGTATTTCTAAGTCTTTTCTACTGAAAGTTCTATTTCTCTGGGAGTCAAGAGAAGGAAGGCAGTTATGGGTCTCACTGTTCAGTATGCACTTAATCCCCTTGACTTCAGCAAGGAGCTACCTACTTGCCCTCCTCTGTCCTCAATAGAAATTTTCCATTTGGTTTCTCTGGAGAATAAACCCAGGGACAAAGGGAAGCTGCCTAATTCTAGGGGAAAGTAGGAATCTGGGTATCTGATTACATTTCATTAAGGTTTTGGACAAATACTGAGATTTCCAGCCCTACCTGTCACTGCACAATTGTGAACTGGGGCTTCTAGTTCCT
Organism: Callorhinus ursinus; assembly: GCF_003265705.2. Classification (NCBI taxonomy): domain Eukaryota; kingdom Metazoa; phylum Chordata; class Mammalia; order Carnivora; family Otariidae; genus Callorhinus; species Callorhinus ursinus. The sequence continues at coordinate 31,647,280 of NW_027397066.1, read as the reverse complement.
GAGTCTTTCCAGGGTGCTATGTTATGAATGCGTGTGCTTTTGCAAGCACTATCCTCTGACTCAAGAGAGTTAGATTCAGCTTTCCTCACTTTTTCACGTTCTTCACCTTCTTCATCTTTTTTTTTTTAATTGGATGTCTAGAAAAAAATTAATTCATCAATGGATAGTGGAGAAGGGGGAGAAAAGGGAACTTTGGAAGGTTCACAAAGGAATTGGCACTTTGACCAGGTCTTAAAAGGTCAGTTGGATTGTTTTATTTTGTTTGAGCAAGAGTCAGTTGGATTTTGACTGTTGTAAGATTGGCTGGAGTATAAGAATGTAGGGAAGAAAATTCTAGGTCAAAGAAAGCACATGAGCAAATGAGGAGTAAAGTGATTTAGGTTAAATGGTTTCTTTAAGGCGACCACCACTTCACTATCAGCTTTCCACAGGCAAAAATTTGGCCCATTTTTGTCTTGTCTCCTATACTTTTGTCTTTTTTCATTTTGATCTTTTAAAATACTTTAACTGTCAACTTAATGGGACTTAGAGGTGGAGCGGTTATAAACGCACTTGTTCAACACAAGGTGTTTCCAACCGTGGCACTGTTGACATTTAGGGCCAGATGACTCTTTGTTGGATGGAGGGAAGGAGCTGCCCTGTACATTCTAAGAGATTGAGCAGCATCGCTGGCTTCTGTCCATTAGATGCCAATAGCTCACACACAACCCTGCCCCCGCATTGTGACAACTAAAAAATGTCTCCAGACATTGCCAAATATCCCTTGCTAGGGGAGCAGTTTGTAGGGAGCAGGGGTTGTTCAGTTGAGAACCTCTGGTTTAATCCATTGCTTTTTATTAGATGTCTAGAAAAATAGATACATCAGTGGATGATGGGGAAAGGGAAGAAAACGGGGCTTTGGAAGGTGACAAAGGAATTGGCATTTTGACCAAGTCTTAAAAAATGAGTTGAATTTGAAGGTGGAAGATTGGCTAGAGTGTTAGAACTGTAGGAAAGCGAATTCTAGGTCAAAGAAACCACATGAACAAATGGGAGCAAAGCAATTGTTGCTAAATGGTCTTCTATAACCTCAGTGTAGGGTACCTATAGCAAGGAAAGAGTCTGTAGAGGTAGGAGGCAGGTAACGGAGGCCTTGGTTGCAAAGATGTGGAACATGGACCTTTCTTGCAGTGATGTGATCTCATCTTTGATTTTGAACAATGACTTTAGAAAGTGAGACCTGAGTGTTGGGAGATCAGCAAGGTGTCCCCTGCAGGTGTCAGGGATGAGGACACCTGACTGGGACACTGGGAATTGCAGAGAGAATCTTCAAGTGTCTTCATTTCAGCAATAGTGAAAGGAACTGAAGGGGAATCAGAGGGTGAGCAGTGAGGTGAATGAAGATCTCTGACACATATCCTTGCATATTAAAAGAAAAACCTGTCTTCATTCAAGGAAAGTACCTTACCAGTGGGAATTTCAGGAGGTTGATACCCCTACAACCACACCCATGAGACTTTAGTGGGGTACTGGCAGCCCAGAGTCCAATTATAGCGATTGCCTATAACAGATAGCACTGATGCTTGAGGTTAAAAAGGGAACTAATGCTTCCTAATGAAGGCCGTTTAAATTTGCATTTGAAGGCAAAGTGGTCCACAGAAGAGCTGAAATGCTTTCAGAGGGAACGTCACTGCTGCACCCTTGACACCTCAGCTCCTAATCTTAGTAAGAGAACCGGAACTACCCTTTTATCTCAGGTCTGCTTGGAAGATCAAGCCAATTCAGCTTTTTAACAGTTACTGCTTTTTTTTTTTTTTAAAGGTAATTGTGGAAACTGTTTCCAAATTACTCTGTTTTACAAGTAGCAAATTCATTAAGAGCAAAGAAGAGAGGAGGTAGAAATTATTCAGAGATTTGGGAATTTGGGAGTTAGAGAGGCAACATTTTTAGGTGCAGCCTCCCTAGAGGTAAACTTGCAAAAAACTTTCCCCCTCCCCACTTTCAATTTCTCCTTACTACTCCGTCCTCCTCATTAGTGAAATGATGGGGGAAGTTCTGGTGAAAAGTGAATACTTCCTGATTTGAGTAAAAGAAGAAAAAAGTACAGAAAGGAGATATGGTTTCGAGAGCAAAGGGGAATTGACTAAATGTGAAATCTTTGGTGACTATATGAACTTGGGAGTCTCCATGTTCAGCTTCGAGCAGCTGAAGGTTCTTGGAGGCAGCGTGCAGAGATGCTCCCACGTGGCAATGGAGTGAGTTGGGCTTGACTGAAGTGTCTCCATGTGACACCTGCCACTGAGATTTCATTTTCAGGCCTGGCTTCCCACTGGAAGGCGCGTTGCGCAATTGACTGCCATGGTTAAGGTTAGGAACCTGTTCCATCAATAGAGAAAATGACAGTGAAATTTGAAGATTCTGGAGGCATAAATAATGCTGGCACTGACTTGCTGCTTGAGAGGATAAAACAGGAGCTAGTGGAGAATATGTGGTCCTTGAATTTCATATCACCTCCTCTGAATGAAACAGGATGAGAGCCAGATATAGTTTAACACATGATTCTTGAGCCAAATACCCAAGGCGATTGTAAAAAAAAAAAAAAAATGTAATTCTCTACAATTTTTTAATCTTATTCTGCAGAGTTCATCTTTTCTTTCAACTCACTTTTTATTTGCGCGCACTAGGCCATAGCAATGGTACACTGCCCGGCTGCTTGCAGGTGGGTGGAGATACAACAGTATACATCTCAAAATTGCCCAATGCAAATCAATGGTCAGCATGATAAGGGATTATACCCACTGCCATGTCTGTGTGCAATAGTAGTTTGCCTATCAGGTAGGGTGCTGCTTTCTGAAAGCTGTTAATAAATAAGTAGACCAGATACAGATTTGACTTGGGAAGAAAAGAACAAATATTGGTAAACTATGTCACAATCAACAAATGCTATTTTAATGTTCTTCCCATTGCCCAGAAGGAGGGCAGTCATTGGTTAAATAAAAGCCATAGGGTAAAAACCCAAATTTCTACATGGACTCAATCTGTGATTTGTTAATCATTACTAGGCTTTAGCTGGGTCGAGGACCATGCCATTGATAGATACACTGAGAACAGCAGTGTTGCTAGGTGGTCAATTTCTTTTTGTTTTTGTTTTTTTTAAGTGTATTAATTTTTTTTAGTAATCTCTACAATCAACGTGGGGCTTGAACTCGCAGCCCTGAGATCAAGAGTCGCATGCTCTTCTTTTTGTTCTTTTTAAATTCTTTACATGTCAATTATTCACTAAAATCAGTAAATCTTCTGAACTGTTTTCTTGTTCTTACGACATAATGGGGTGCCTGAAGGGGACTAGATCTTGACTTCTTGCAAACTGGAAAACTATCATTTGGAAGATTAAAAGCACTTTACAGCTATTGGATGGAGCCTGCGATCTGTCTTTGGTACAGATTGTTGTGGTCCTGTTTGTGGTCCTGTTCAGCAGGCCCAGATACCAACAGTAATGATGTCTAGCACTTACGTAGTGCTCACCATGTACCAGGCACCTTCCCAGTGCCTCACATATGTTAACGCTTTTAATTCTCAAATGGCCCTATGTTGTGATATCCCCATCTTCCAGATAAGGAGACTGAGGCGCAGGGATATTAAAGGCATTGACTGGCAGTACACAGTAGAGCTGGGGTTCAAAGCCAGACTGATGCCAAAGTCTGCACTCCTAATATCATGCCTCCTCTTAAGATAATGATGTCAGGGTAGACAAGGATGTTGTAAATCAAAGGGATATGCACCAACCAGGACTAGCTTGTGGAATATGGACTCCCAGGGATTCCCAGAAATAAGTGGGCAGGGGTGAAGTATGGGGAAGAGAATCTGAGCTCTATGTTTAAGTAAGATGGTGATTCAGACTACCATGGGAGCATTAAAGACTGGAGAAGTTGAGGCTATCTGAGTTACATATGTTTTTATAGTCTAAAATCTGAACTGTACTACTTATTTCCAAGCTGTGATCGTAGGAGGTGATAGATGTAGGAAAAGAATACAACTTATTATTTAATTTATCTGCTTATTCAATCTATATTTATTGTCTACCATCCAGCACCAGATAGCCACATGAAGTGGAAGACCCTAGAACACTCGTCTGAAGGGACAAGCATCCCTGAGCTGCAAGTCTGGAAGCTCTGGTTTCCCATGGCCTTCTTAGGGAGTGCCAGAGGCTCCAGGATGGCCTCCCTTTCTCTCTCCTCTCTGCTGGGACTTGTGTCCAGAGCACTCTCAGGAGTTCTAGGCATGGCCACCCAAACAGCGAGTGGTAGTCCCTGGGAGAACTGGGAGAGGCTGAGGGAACCCACAAAGTTGAGGGGATCCTGCCCATGGAGCGCAAGGGGGAGGGAGAGGCTCAGGAAGCACTTACCAAAATACCTTCCCTTCCCCAGTAGAGATCTCAACACCTGACCTATATACCTCTGTGGATGTGGAGGGCTCCTCTTTATTTGACAATAGTACCTGACCTAATAAAGAGCTGATTCCTTTTTATTTATTCCACACAGTGCAAACGTTCCTCTGTTTTACTACAGAAATATTAATGTTTGATTGTGTTGAGTCCACGCAGTCCCACCAGGTGTGAAAAGGTATGATCTGTGCACATGTCTGCCAGATGCCTTTGTTTACCCAGACCCACAGTCTACCCCTCTTCACCTTGTTCTGGTCCTGGGAGACCAGCTGTGTGGATCCTTCCATGGGCGCCCCTTGCCCTCCAGCTTCTGGTTGGGATCAGCCAACGGGAGGCAGCTGTTGAGGTCAGAGACAGCAGGAGAGAGGGGTGGGGATATTTATTCCCCTGGCTGCCCTGGCACTGGGCCATGAGGTGGCGGTGGCTCAGTTCCTCTATGAAAGGCCACAACTTCTGTCAGCCTCTCCTGCAGCCACAGTTACAGTCCTGTCTGGATTCCAGTAAGCACCCCCTCCCCTCTCCCCTCTTCCCTCAGGCCTGTAAATTACCAGTGCGATGCAATCCTTAAAATATAAGATACAATTACCGGACAGAAGGCATCATCTAAAAATTCTCTAGGTTGTCGAGAATGGTGGAATAAGAGGAATTGTGGCTTGGAAGGTGGAGATAGTAATTTATTGTGTCCAGCAGAAAAAGGCAAGAAAAGAAGGGAGATCCAATTAAGTTCAGAGGATGATCATTTATTGAGCATCTATGACGAACCCAGTTCACTTACATGTATCATCTTGCTCATTTCACCCAACAGCCCTGCAAACTCTGTTATTATCCTATTAGAGGTTAGGGACTTGGCTGTGCTCATACAGCTAGGAACCGTTGCTAGTTAAGTGGCGGAGCCTGCACTTGACCGTGCACCTCAGGATGGGATGACAGTTAGAGATTCTGCACTGGGCACCTCCCAGGACGAGGATGCCCCTCCCCACTGGCACTGTTGGGGTAGAGGATGTAGGCGCAGGGAAAAGGAGGCTGGGGTATCACAGACAATGATGGAGTCCAGATACTGGATCCTTCCCTATTTTGGCAGAGGCTGAGCCAGCAGAAATGGCCCAAGGTACCAGGACTAGGGGAGAAATCACCACTGGGAGGGTTGCAAATGTGCAGAAAGTGAGCAAGCACTGAAAGTTAACCCCAAGTACGTCTATGAAGACTTTCCTGTAGGCTCATCCTGCCTACTTTCCCAACTGTATCAGACAAATAAGAGAGAAGGTCTTTATTTTGGTCTTTTGTTTAATGGAAACCATAAATGTAAGTACCATCAGCCTTATAGATACCTGGGAATGCTGTGCAAACTTTATTTTATAGAAGCTTCATACTGAGAGGCTCTTAAATGGGACACCATTATCCTTTAGAATCAACTGTCAAAGAGTGGTCTTATGTTTTCAAGAAGGAATTAGCAAGTACTCCTTCCATTAAGAATTCGTACTGTCCTTCCGGTGATAGCACCTAGATTTGTAACTGTGTGGTAGATAAGAGCCCAGCTTTACAATCAGGCAGAACTGGGTTCAAATTCTAGCTCAGCTATGAAGTAAGTGAGGGAATAGGTTGGCTATGTACGAGAAATTCAAAATAATAGAGGTTTCAACAAGAAAGAAGTCTATTTATTTTTTCCTTACTTAATAGCCCGAGGTGGGTGGGCTAGGAATGGTATAGCGGGAGGGTACGCTAGAACGCTGTAGGGAACCAACCCCTCCAAGCTTGCTGTTCCACCATCCATACGATGATGTCTTATAGTTGATATAAGGCACAAGATGTCTCTCAGCTTCATCACCGTCTCAAGCAGCAGTGTGGTAGAAGAGGGGATGGGTGGGGAAGCTCCTTCCCCTTATGGGCAAGTCCAGGAAGTTCCCCATACTGTTCCATTTCCCTTCATGCCCCCATTGGCCAGATCTTAGTCTCGGGTCTGTACCCAGCTTCAAGGGAGGCTGGGAATGAAGTCTCTATTTTAAAGGCAATATGCCCAGAAGATCAGAGGTCCTGTCACTATGGGACCAGCTGTGTGACTTCAGGCTAGTTAATGAACTTCTGTGTCTCAGTTTCTGCATCTGTCAAATGTGAATAATAAAAGTCTGCTTTGTAGAGTGGATGTGATGATTAAAGAAGAATGTGCTTAAGCACTCAATAAAGATAGCTATAATTATTATTGGTTTGCTGAGGCTGGGAGCACTTTTGGCTTCACCGACCTAGCTTGCCAGGATCCAGATCTTGCCACTCCTTTTCAGTGTAAGCTCATGTTTGAATCCTTTAAAGACCTTTCTGGTTAGGGTTTAGTGACTGAAAAATTACCTGCCAACAATGAAAAGCAAAAAGTACATTCCACATTGTTCCTAGGAGGAAAGGAGTAGGCAGTGGCTTTGAGTTCTTTCCCCATTCACTAGCTCGTGGAACAAGGATCAGGGGTGGGAGACGGAGGAGGGGAGCAGAGCGTGGCTCCATCTTCTGCTGCCCAGTCATGCCCAAAGCTTACCTTTCATCTCCAAAACCCAGCGATCCAGTTTCAAGCCGAAGTATGCCAACTCCCCACGCAGAGTGCTTGCTTCCATTCCCACCTAGCTTGGCCCCTGTCCAGCCCACAGTTAGCTGGAAGTTAGAAATGAATATGATTAGAAAATAATTTTTACAATTGCTCAGTTTGCCTTTTTCCGGCTTTGTTTCTCGAGGCTGGGTGAGAACGCAGGTGCTACATCAGACAGGATCGGGAGAAGCTTCTTCCTTCCCGAAGTATGGCTTAGAACCTCGTTTGAGAATGCGTTTGCGCTATGATGTGGCTGATCCGTTTTAAAAGACCCTATAAAATATCTAGAGTTAAGAGAAGCTACCTGAGCATCTCTGGGGGTAATTAGTGCTGTGGTCTATAAAATACCAGCCCTTCATACCTGTGGCCTAAAAGGCACTCTTGTTTTCAGGTAACCACAGTGACGCTGAACATCCTCAGCTCCAAGTCTGCAATCATGTGTTGCGGCCCACTGTGTGCTGAGCTCTCGCACAGCCCTCGGGTCTCCCACCTTCCTGCCGTGGCATCATTGGTCTGCTTTTGTAGACGAGCAGCCTGAGCCCTTAGCACACTTCGACCTCAGAGTTCTGTTGGCAATTCTTACTGTATTTCAGGACACTGGTTCCTTGCCCCATTCCTCCTCATGGAAAGAATTATCTCCCTAACTTCATCACTACATCTGGCAGCAAAGACGGAGAGCCCAGGGCAGTTAAAAATATGCATATATTTTAAATCGACAGGGGTTCCAAGTTCTTCTTCTTGGCTGTAAATCATCAGAGAATGTCCCAGCTGGAAGGGGTCCATTCTTAACACACAAATATGCTAATGAAAGGTGTTATAAGTCAATAGCTTGGGGCGCCTGGGTGGCTCAGTCGTTAAGCGTCTGCCTTCCGCTCAGGTCATGATCCCAGGGTCCTGGGATCGAGTCCTGCATCAGGTTCCCGGCTCGGCAGGAAGCCTGCTTCTCCTTCTCCACTCGGCCTGCTTGTGTTCCCTCTCTGTGTGTGTGTGTCTCTTTCTGTCAAATAAATAAACAAAATCTTTAAGAAAAATAAGTCAATAGCTTGTCTTACTTCCTTCTCTCTTTCTTCCCTCTCCCCCCATTCACTCTCTCCCTCCCTGCCTCCCTCCCTTCCTTCCTGGCTTCCTTCATTTCCCACTTTTGCTTTGCTTTCCTTCTTTCTTGGGGCATATATCAATCACTGTGATTGCAATAAACAGCCCAAAGGTTTTGGGTTTTTCATGAACTAAGGTTTACCGATCCTAGCTAATCACTAGTTTGTTCTCGCTACAATAAACTTACTTGTTGCCCTCTGCACAGTTAAGGGAATCAAAATGAATTCAACGCCACACTCTGGTTATCCACAACGAGGGCCTATCCCTCGACGTGCATCACTTACAGCAAAAACTTTGGTTTTCCAAATTGATTCAATGTCTCTCGATTCCATCTGGATAATAGACGTTGCAATGTCAAACAAAGGCTACTCCGGTTTCTGGCTGGAGTAAGGGCCATGTGCAGAATTGAAACCATTCCTTTTCAGTGTAGTTTGTTTTCCGGCAACAGTTTTGGGAATCTCCACTGGTGACACAAGGGAAGCTGGCACAAGGCAGCGAAGATTTCTTCCCCTAAATCCTTTAATCTTTTTATGTTGATTCTTTGCCACTGAGACCTAAGGAAATAACTTGGCTTAAATATAATTGCCATGCATTACCATAACCTGTTGCTAGGTGTGGTTTCAAAACAGTCTTTATTTCCTATGTATGTCCTTTGATAATAAAAATAACATGACCCTTCTAGTAATTAGTAATGCTTTTCAAAAATCACTCATGGGAGGAATTGGCATAACCCTGTAAGTCTACTTAAATTTTGAACAAGTATTTGTTCATAGATACAGGGAAGGTATTATAGACATGGAGCAATATTGTACTTCCCAACACAGAAACCAATAAAAGCTCAATTGGAAATCTTCTCATTCTGCTGTTAGATTCAAAAGCAAAAGCCTAGAAAAGAGCAACCTGTATTTTTAATGGTTTGCTTATTAAAGAAAAATGTCTTATTTCTTCAAAGAAACATTAAACAGAATGTAAAGATTCTGGGTAACATGAAAGGACTGCAAGACGGCTCTTCTAAACTCACAGAAATTGGCTTCAACTATTTTCTTTCTTATTCTAGAAAAAAAGAAGACTTTTTTCTATGATGTGTTAAAATAGCTCATAAGGCATTATTCAAGGAATGGGAAGAAACATTTCATTTTAGGTGATTTGGATATTGAAAAGTTTGCAGGAAATGCTCATAATTTAAACTGAAGTGAAAGAAAGCAAAACGCAAAATATCATGAGGCTTTTTTTGTAAAAACTGGAAACATTTAAAAAAGTGAAAAAATACATACTAAAATGTTAACGTTTGTTTTCTCTGGATGTTGAGATTATTTATTGGTGAGGTTTAACCTTCTTTATTCTTTTGTGCCACTTTCCATTTCCACAGCGATTGGATTATATTTTTTAAGAGAAAATTATGATTTTAATGAAACAGATTAAAATAATGCAAGGCCTTCTCTCCCAACAGACATAATATAGGCAAAAAAAAAAAAAAAAATAGAAGAATGTGTTGCTTTGGGAAAGTGAAACTTTGAATATATTTTTATTTATTCTGAGTTAGCAAACTTTTCCGTAAAGGGCCAGATCTTAAATATTTTATGCTTTGTGGGCCGTATCCGCCCTGCCATTATTGTACAAAAGTAGGCGTACATAAATGAATGAGCCCAGCCAGGTTCCAATACAGCTTTGATTATTGACACTGAAATTTGAATTTCATATATTGTAAATCATTATTCTACTTTTGATTTTTTTTCTCTATCATTTAAAAATGTAAAAACTGGGATGCCTGTGTGGCTCAGTTGTTAAGCGTCTGCCTTCGGCTCAGGTCATGATCCCAGGGGGCTGGGATCAAGCCCCCACATCGGGCTCCCTGCTCCGTGGGAAGCCTGCTTCTCCCTCTCCCACTCCCCCTGCTTGTGTCCCTCTCTCACTGTCTCTCTGTCAAATAAATAAATAAAGTCTTTAAAAAAAATAAAAAATAAAAATGTAAAAACGTTTCGAAGCTTATGGGTCATATAGAAACACTTTCAGTCCATTTTTTTGCCAACCGTTGCTCTATTTCATTATTTTATATTTCCCCCCAAAATGTAAAATGGATGCCTTATTTTTTCCCCAGTTTTCTTACTTGAAGAATTTTAATAACATCAAGAAACTTAAAAATAAATGCATATACTCAGGTTACTCATATGATAAGAGTTTATTCCCATGGGTGGGAACCAAGCTGGGCTCTGCCCGTCCAAGTGAAATCGGAGGTCTGTGCGGTCAAGGTCAACAGGAGGTTAGAATCGAAGTCACAGCTGGTGTGGCTTCCCCGCGCTGACGAAAGGGAAAGGGGTCTGACCCCAACAAACCTGGCCACGTCAGAGCCATCAGAAGCACTCTGCTGAAGGTATGTGGCAACGATTTCGGTGACATTTCCTGAAGCTTCATCAGGACCTCCGTGTGGAGGAAACAATAATTCTCCTGTGGTCACCACAAGGGCTCAACCGGGGGCACTTTCCCCACTCACATGAGTCAGAAGTAACCCCACAATGGTACCTCACTGGTTCAAAGAGGATGTTGTTTACAGGAGAGGGGACAGATGAAGCCAGAAGCCAGCGCGGTTCAACGTTAGTAATTCTGCGGTCCTTCTAAGTGACTGATGTTGGAGGCTGTGGTGATTTGGGGGTAGGAGGGAGGAGAGCTAGTCCCCGCCTGTGTGTTTCTCAAGTGTTAACAGACTGTTTTGTTGAAGTCTTGCTTATTCCTGCAATCTTTTGTTATTGTTGCTTTTGCTGTATTTTAAAAAATAAAAGACTCCCCCGCCCCGCCTTAACTGCTTCATTACCTAATTGGTACAAAACAGACCAATCTTGGCAAGATGGAGGTAACTGAGGAGAGAGGAACAGTGGGTATCTTGGGGAGGGGCACCATCGTGAGGGATTGCAAATGCTGTACAGCCAGCCGAGAGGGTGTCTCAGGGAAGGCAGAGCATGTACATGAAATCGTCAATCAATAAATTTAGCACTCATTAAATCCTTATTGAGCTCTAGATCTCTACGGCCCCTGGTACATTCTAGTTGCTATCTGTACTTATGGTCAGCCAGTCATGATATGCTTCCAGGGCTGATGGGACGTCAGTGGAAAAAGTACAGGGAACTTTTTTTTTAAATGCTATTTTTACAACATATTGAGGACACAAAATTTTGCTTATCCAAAGGGGGCTCTATCAGGTGACATTATAGAACAAATCAATATCCCTTATTTGTGTAACGAGTTGTTTCTTACCAGTCCAGGTTAAAAGAACAGAAACCTGTCTATAGGTTTCCCATTTTACTCGGCAGAGAAAGCTCTGCCCTGTACAAAGGCGCACCTTTTAAGGATTTGAATGGAAGGATGAGTCTGATTCATTCCCTGTGGGAGGAGTCCGGACTTTGGAATTCCTGAGGTCCTCGAAGTGATTTGTGTTAGAGCTTCTCTGCTGCTGGTCTCCTGATAATCTGCCGGTCCCAGAAGGCCATCAGGATACCCCTGGCAGGAGACCTGGGCTGGAGTGTGACCCCATGGGCTGGAGAACTGGAAGCATCATAACCAATCCTCCCAGTTTGACAGATCTGCTCTTTTATTCCGTATTCAACCAGCAACAGCTGTAGGTAATCACTGTAGGGAAAGCAGTGGGTTTAAGGGTTCAGGACCCTCCAGGTTGTGGGCGTGGGTGGGGTGGGTGGGTGGCTGGGCACTGGGATGTTAAGGATGCTTCAAACTTTGTCCTCTTGGAGGCTGAGCATTATCTCTTGCTGGCTGACAGAGGACAGCACTTCTCAGGGATATAGGACATTTCAGCCTGGAACCACATATTTTTTCTTGAGGTCAAAACACTGTTTTATAAGCACATGTCCCTGGAATCATAAATTGGAAAATTTGACTTGTTTTGCAGAAATTAGTTTTATAGTTTTCTTCAAGGCTACTTTATTTCCTTATAATGGAAAGTTCACTGTGCTCTCCAAGGTATTTCCAACTTAACATGATGCCTAGCACATAGTGTGTACTTAATAAATATTTGCTAAAACAAGAATAAGTTTCTTATAAAATTAAACATACTCTTACCATGTGATCCAGCAATTGCATTCCTTGGTATTTACCCAAAAGAGTTGAAAACTTATGTCCATACAAAAACCTGCACATGAATATTTACAGAAGCATTATTCATGATTGGCCAAACTTGGAAGTAACCAAGATGTCCTTCAGTAGGTGAGTGGATAAATAATCTGTGATATATTTGGAAATGGAATATTATTCAGCCCTAAAAAGAAATGAGCTATCTAGCCACGAAAAGACAAAGGAGGAACCGTGAATGCATATTCCTTTGTGAAAAAGCCGATCTGGAAAGGCTACATGCTGTATAATTTCACCTATATGACCCTCTGGGAAAGGGAAAACTGTGGAGAGAATAAAAAGATCTGTGGTTGTCAGGGGTGGTAGGAGAGGGAATGAATGGATGGAGTACAGGGGATCTTTAGGGCAGTGAAAATACTCTGTGTGATACCAGAGTGATGGATATGTGTCATTTTACATTCGTCTAAACCCACAGGATGACAACACCGGGAGTGAATCCTAACACTAACGATGAACTTTGAGTGTTGACATACGATGTCTCAGGTGTAGGTTCATCAACTGTAACGAAGTGGGGGTTCTGTTGGTGCGGGCTGTTGATAATAGGGAGATGAACCTTGTGTGGAGGCAGGAGCTGTATGGGAAATCTCTTCCCTTCAATTTTGCAGTGAACCTCAAACTGCTCTAAACAAAGGTCTTAATTAAAAAAAAAAAAAGCAAGCTCATAAATACATAAGTGAGACTATTGAAAAAACGTATTTACCCGAGGGATTGATGGAAGCATCCTCTATGAAATGACAGTTTTTCAACAGTCCCTATTAGTAGGGGGTGACTCAGAAAACTTAAGAGAATTGTTCCTGGAGATCAGACATTGTCATAGGAACCAGTCACTTCTTTCAGTCCCCCAAAACAATCTTGCTGAAGCTTTAGGCAAAGAATATCCCCAGAAGCAGCCTACAGCTCAGATATTACCTACAATTTCCTATTTGTCATCGTCGCAGCTCCCAGCCCTAATTGCTCCATCCTGTCTGATCAGAGCTCCTGTTCTAGACAGCCTGACTTCTTCAGTGACCGTCCACGTTTACACTAGAGTAGCCGGCACTTCCTGGCTGGCTCCTTCCAGACAAGGAGCCTCTGTTTGCCTTGGGACCCGGGAGGAAACAACCTCTGACTGTCCCAGCTGGTGAGTGACTAGCCCCAGCCCTGGGACAGCGGACTTGCCATCCATATTTCTGAGCACTGGATGGGAAGCAAACCAATCAGTTATGTATATCGCCAGCCTTTTAAAAAGCAGCACTGAGCAATCATGTTCACAGGCTAGCATTTAAGAAAACAAAAATGCCTGTCTTCCAGGAGTTCCTTTTAAGGGGTTTGCAAAGGTATGTCCTTACTAAAGAGCTTTGGACAGGAGCTCATGCTAAATAATGGTGGAGTATTGTTATGGTCTTATTTTCCTCTGGAGGTTGGGTTTATGTCCTGCTTCAAGCCTTTAAAAATACTGTATATACATTTGGGATTATACTAATTTACCTGGCTCCTATCAAAAAAAAAAAAAAAAGATAAGAAAGAAGAAGAAGACTAAAGAGAGTATTCCTGCCTGACTTAGAGGTTAGTAAATTGAGTGTGGCACGTTTGTGGTCGCTGGTTTGCTCAGCTTAAACTGATTCAAATCCTGCTTTGAATCAGCTCTGGCCTGCCTTGGGGGTCAAGCTGGGGCCTTTTGTTAGGGGCGATCCTGAGTGGTGGGAGGGCCAGGGAGGTGGAGAAGTCACAAGTGTTCTAGGATTGTAGGTTGCTATTGTCTTGCACACAAGCCCCAACAACCCAAATGTTTTCTTCTGTGGAGGGGAAGCTGGATCAGGAGGGAGGATGGGCTCTGGGATTTAGGCCTGACTGTCCCTCACTGCTCCCGGCTCCCACCCCTTCACCCAGCGCCTTCCTGCTGACCTGGAGAGGGACGAAAAATGACAGGCTTTGGGGCAGGAACAGGAATGGGCAGTGGCCCCCGGGGAGCCCAGGCCATTTTCTAGACAACTGGCTAATGAGAACTGACTGGGGCTCTGAAGAGAATGCAGTCCAGCCTTGGTTCCGCCCTCCATGCTAATGAAGAAGGCAGTGAGGTGGATAATTAAGGGCGGTGATGTGAATAATTCCACACTGATAATCCAAAGGTAATGAAATGCATTATGAGTTTTGGGGACAGCAGATTTGCTTTACCGGCCAAGGCTGTTTTATGATAAAATGAGCTTTGCCTTTTCTCAGCACAGACCAGCTGACTCTGGGAGGAGCCAGAGGGGATGGGGAAGATGGGGGTTGGAGGAGGAGCGAGTCCGGGATGCAGAATTCATGCAGACATTAAAAACAACAACGTGTGGGAAGCTTGCAGTCCCGCTCAGGGGGAGATACTGGACACACGGTCTGAAGGGGGAGAAGAAAGAAAGAAAGAAGCAGGCACGGTGAAGAGTTTGACCAACCACAGCAGTGTATAAAACAAACAAAACGAACACCAAACAAACCGAGTATGTAGAAGAAAAGACTGTAAGGAAATACACAGGAATGTTTTTCTACTTGGTAGTTACCTGAGAAGTGGAATGTGGGTGATTTCTTTCATTCTTCTCTCTGCTGTTGTTCTCTAAATGTTCTTATATATTAACGTGGATCATTTTCATAATGAAAAAGGGAACACACTAAAAAAAAAAAAAAAGAATTTGACTTGGCAGAATTCTTCCCATAATGCCAACTTTCTGACTCACGTGACTGGGCAGGGACTCCAGTCAGGCTCGAGTTTACTGTAGAAGTTGTGAGAGGTCCCAGCAGCCCTCTTCTGGATAGAAAGATTTTCTGTCAAATTCAGACTGTATGTGAAACTCCCTGGTTCTGCTTTGCTGAGAGCCAACAGCTTTTGGCTACATGTTCTCCTTAGGGTATAACCAATTCCTACCATATGTAGTAGCTTTCTGGAACCTCCTCCGGGCTATGTTTCTTCCCCTTGTCTTCCAGTTTTCAAACTAGTTATGAAATCAAGACTGGCAAATTAAATGGATTCTTGATTTCACAAAGTCATCGGGCTGGCCAATCAGTGGGGTTTCCAGTAGATCTCTGGGAGGAGAAGACTGGTTGTTTCTCACTCTTACTAAGAAGCCAAATTGTGGGAGACTTGGTAGCAAATTCTTTGTAAAGATTTTTAGTTAATGAAGGTGATCTGTCACCTAGAAATAAAATCCATATTTCGTTCTACAAGAGTTTGGGTTTGAAAACATTCAAAAAATCCTTAGGAACTCTGAATACTTGTTCTCACAATGTTGCTTTTGGTACAAGATCTGCCCGATGCTTATGCTGCTGTTGGCCGTGACCTTGTTTAGGGTTGGGTGGATGTTTAACTCTGCATTACTGGGGAGCAGGGTCCCTTGGTCTTACCGAGTTGAGTTAATTGAAATACTTACTGCAATCTTATGATATCATCCAGATTTTCAAGTTGTGTCCTAATAACATACATATTTGCACTAACGTATAATCATTTCACACTTCTATACACCATCACCTAAAAATGATGATATCAATACCTCAAAAGTTATTAAGAGAATTAAATGTGATTACTACAGCAGATAAGTTCTGTACTGGATCTTCCAAGCAGATGCATCCAAGTTAGGACGCTCACTTGGCGGAAGCCAAAGGATGCCTGGGCTACCTGCAGCCCCCTCTGGGCACTTCCTCATGAAGTACCTTATGAAGTTAAGTGACTTATGATGTGCCGAGATATAAGAGGGATTTTGTTTTGTTTTGTTTTTGAGGGATGACAGTCCAAAAAACGACTTTATTGGGAAGAAGCATAAAACTCTGGGTATGTAGAATCCAAAATTGTCATAAAAGGAAAATGCTGAAATAGAAACTTAAAAAGGCTTTACTGTTTCTTCTCTTGAAAACTGTGACTTGATCCCATGTGTTTGGTGGGAATTCTGTCCTCGGTGCCGCCCCCCACATTTCCCCGGAGCAGTGTGGGGCACGTTGAGAGCAAGGTTCCAGTTTTTCCAAGTACTTTTTTTAAATACTTCTTTTATAATGTATTAATGTATTCTTAGTTAAAGGAATTGACTAATATTTGCTTCTAAGTAAAAAAATTTTTTTCAGCATTGAAATCTTTTATTCTGGTGTCCCCAAAATTGACTGTGGAAGTAACAAGTTCCTACATTAAAGAAGTTTGTATTAATTACATGTATTGTAATTTTCATCAAAGTCAAAATGAGATGATCTGCAGAAAACAAAAGATATGCCAAGCAGCAGATCATATTTGCACAAGACCGCTGCAGGCCATGGATAGTAGTAGGGTGTGAAAACTTTTGTCCAATGCACACTAGCAAAGATTTCAGTTTCGTATTCTGTAAGCCCAAGATTGTAAACTCCTCTCAACTATACAAAAACTCTAATGACATACAGAGTTCTGCATAGGAACGCTTGTGCCCCTGCCTGGCATAGCTTCTACTTTTTGATATGTGACATTAATACAGACGCTTGGGAGAGGTTGTGCAAGACTATTCTATCTACAAGAAAGGCGCCAAAGCGAATTCGACAATGCACATATACACTTCACTCACATCTTCAACAACGAAAGGTATTCCAAGACCACAGAACTAAATAAAGATACTAGCTTCACTTGAGCTGGGGAGGGCCTGTGATCAAGGAGAAGGCATGTCTGCCAAAGGCAATCATATTAGAGAATGGACACCTATCCTGGCTAGAAACATAAACAAGGTCTGAATGTAGCCTTCATGGGGGATTGCTGCCTGAGATAATACCAGCTCAGAAGCCTGGGCTTCATTC
The DNA here is from genome assembly GCF_003265705.2 of Callorhinus ursinus. Classification (NCBI taxonomy): domain Eukaryota; kingdom Metazoa; phylum Chordata; class Mammalia; order Carnivora; family Otariidae; genus Callorhinus; species Callorhinus ursinus. The sequence goes on along the minus strand of NW_027397066.1, from coordinate 31,630,301 downwards.
ACTCTCTCTAGAGATGGACTTTCCTCAAGAAGAGGGATTGTAGCCATAGGCATTTTATATGGAGGGAGTTGTAGGATGAATGTTTGTGTCCCCCTCAGATTCATATGTTGAAATCCCAAACCCAAGGTGGTATTATTTGGAGGTGGGGGTCTTTGGGAGATGATTAAGTCACAAAGGTGGAGCTCTCATGAATGGGATTAGTACTGTTATAAAAAAAAACCGGGACGCCTGGGTGCCTCAGTCGGTTGAGGATCCTACTCTTGATCTCAGCTCAGATCTTGATCTCAGGGTTGTGAGTTCAAGCCCACATTGGGCTCCATGCTGGGCATGGAGCCTACAAAGAAAGAAATAAGAAAGAAAGAAAGAAATGAAAGAAAGAAAGAAAGAAAGAAAGAAAGAAAGAAAGAAAGAAAGAAAGAAAGAAAGAAAGAAAAAGAAAGAAACCCAAGAGAGCTCCCTCACCCCTTCCACTGTGTGCAAACACAGTGAAAAGGCATTATCAGTGAACCAGGAAACGGGTCCTCACCAGACACCAAATCTACCAGCATCTTGATCCTGGACTTGCTAGCATCCAGGACCATGAGAAATAAATTTCTGCTGCTTATAAGCCACTCAGTTCATGGTATTCTATTATAGCAGCCCAAAGACAGAGGGGTTACTCTCTGCTTAGCGAGTGACTATTTAGGTGGTATCAAAGCTGGAAGCCCTAGAGGAAAAGATGGAAATATTTGACTGAATAACAAACATAAAAATAAGTTAAAAAGTAAATTACAAGGCAAATGATAAATTGTAACAAGTACTTACAATAGACCTTTTGATGCTGCCAACTATAACCAAATGGTAATGCTATGCGCCATTTTTTTTTTCTTTTTCAGTTATATATCTTATCCAGGCTGGCAGATACAGACAGATTTCTCCGTGAGGTGACAAAATATCAGTTAACCTGTGGGTCTTATGTTTTACTCCATCAGAGCAACTGATCCCCCAAATTAGTCTGGTCCTCAGACTAGGGGTGGGGAAGGAGTTAAGTATTTGATTTTTGAAAATTTATTGTCATTTTTATATGTTATTCCCACCCTGGACTCTCAGATAATGTATTTTGAAGGGAATTTTGAAAATGTAAATTTGTTTTATATGATTTGCTCTTCTTGGGTTATAACAACAAAATGCCACTGCCAAATGGGGAACAATGACTTCATTGCCACTGTGTCCCTGGGTCCAGGTCATATAGGATTGGAAAGATGATTATAGCTCTTTGCAAAAACGAATGATTCTATGCAAGTATATAGTTTAAATGAGCTCAGTTTAGAAAAGGCTCCCAAATTCCCTGCTCTTATTGGTGGTATCTTTAACCTATGAGAATTAATGAAAACACCTGGGTTTTAAACTGGCAACATTATTTCCCGGCTGTGATTTCCTCTGTGACCCAGGAAAGCCCCTAACTTAGAGATTTATCTCATAGAATTAAACATCCTAATTATTAGTACCAAGAGTAACACCCACCTATTGTTTTACTTTGGAATGTGCTAGATCTTGTAACATCACCTACAACATCACAGACCTTGAACAGCTTTGGAAGATAAGCTATGAACTGAACAACAGGAATTCTGTTTTAAGGGAACATGGCTGCAGAATATATACTCACAGGGGGATTTCTCGCCGATGGGGATTACCTGTTGAGGTAATCTTGAAAAAAAGATTTTTTAAAAGACATAAAGCAAGAAAACTGGAGGGCAAGCAGAGGAAATCATCACCTCTTGTTGATAGATAAGGTAGGACTAACCCATGTCACAGAACCCTTCAGATGATCGCCTTGGGTTGTGGGGTCCTTAGTTAGCACCAACATCCAGGAAGATGTGGGGGAGGGGGAGGGGAGCAAATCACAAAGGTGAAAAAAAACAAAAAACCCTCATCGTTCGGCTCATCTTGTTGTATAAGAAGTCACCCAAAAATTTAATGGCATAACACAACAATTCACTGTTATCTCTCGAGATGCTCTGGATTGGCATAGCTATCGAGCTGGGGGTGATAGAACATCACTGTCCATGTCACCTTGCTGCATGACCGCTTGGGCTTCCTTACAACATGGTGATCTCAGGGCAGCCTGATTTATTTTTTCTCTGTGGTGGCCAGCTTCTGCCCGAGCAAGTGAACTAGGAAGTCAGGAGAGAATTTGCCAGTCCTGTTGAAGGCTTGGCCCAAATTGGCATAGCATTACTTCTGCCGTTCTGTGCTGGCCTTTGGCTGGTCACAGGCCCACCCAGATCTAAGATGAGGGGACATTAATCACACCTCCATGGGAAGAGCGGCAAAGAATTTGCTGCTCCATCACCACCTCTAAGGTGATCTTGAAAGGTGAAAGGAGAACCAAATTAATGCCCAAAGAAACTAAGCAGCAGCAAGATGGCTTTTCCTTTTCACTGTGCTCAGCTTCAGGGTGTGTCGTTGTTGCTTCGATAGTTGGAGAAGGAGATGAGGAATTTGGAGATATTTCAGAGAGAAGAGGATCCTACAGAGATGATTGCAGAGTTGGGAAATGAGACCTGTAGAAAGGAGTGAAAAGAAGTAGGATCAGTTTGGCCTGAAGCAGAGAAGGCAGAGGAGTAGCTGAACCTGCAGATACATGAGGGTTGTTATGAAAAAGACGCACGACCATTGAAAGGTGAGCAAAAGGGACTGGGCCGGAAACACTAAGGAATCTCCCACCAAGAAATGGGCACCTCTGGGCCCCTTTTCTGACGCTGTTTGAAAGAGAACCCATTTTATAAGCCTGCAAAGGACTTAGGATGAGTTTTCCTGAAAATGGGAATGTTAGACCAGATCGTCTCTTTTTTCCGCAACAGGATCATTTTTTCAAATAAATCCTTATATAAAACAGATGAAGAGTGGTGTTGCTTGTGTTGAAGTGAGAGCATGCCAAAGCCACACTTACTCTTCTCCCATCCCTTATCTCCCCAGGTGGCCCCCAGAGTCACTGAGTGAGACACAAGAGTCCTGCTAAAGATAGTTTGAAAATAATTAAAACCGATCAAGAATTCCCTCACTGTTCTATAAAAGCTGTGGGTGCCTGGAAATTTTTTTCAAATCAAAGTGAGGCCTTGAGGGTTTTGCAAAATTGCTGAAATCCCTTCATGGTTCAAATTTGTGAGCTGTTGTTATTCCTGAACTCGGGTTCTGTTCTTTTGTGTATTGTCAAATAGCACTTTTATATTCACTCTTTAGTCGCACGTGTGTGGACAAAGTGTACCAAAGTATAAGGAAAGCGATGGCTGAAATTTTTCACCTTTTGGTAAATTAACAGTTTTACTTCATGAATGATTTCGCTTCACTAACAGTCAATGACACTCAGGGTTGACTTTATTAACTCTTACATAAAATCTTTGCAAAAAAAGAAAAAATCTTAGTACAACCACCAAGGCTGTCATCTCAATATTGCTATCTGGGTAGCCTCATGAATAATCCATTTGCTTTGGAACTCTTCTTACACAAAAGGATAAAATATTTTCTAGCACCATTTTAATACACACACATTGTGTTATAACTTTTAATACTTGATAAAGTCTACATTAAAAATTTAAATACATACAGATTTCATGGTTGATACAACTTCTAGTTTCCAGGTTAACTGAGCACCTGCTGTATTTATCCCTCCCATACCAAGGCCATACGTTCGTTGGTAGAAAATGTATTGGAAAAAAAAAAATACACAACTTCGTTGAAAATCAGGCATAGTCAGATTGGATCTTTTTAAATCCAACTATGTTTTTTTATAAGAAATACAAAGCAAGATGGCACAGAAAAGTTGAAATATGGGGATGGAAAAAACTTACTAAGCAAATGCTAACAAAAAGAGTCTAGCATTATTAATATCAGACAAAATAGAATTCAAGGATTAAAGAGGATATTCCGTATTGACAAAAGTAACACATCACTAAAAACTATATGGCTTTATGAGTTCTTGTGCACCTGAGGATGTAGCTTGGATAAACAGACATAACACTGTAGCATTGTCTATGGTTACAAACATAAAGTAAAACAAAGTTGAAAAGAACCTAGAAGCCCATCAACTGGTGATTGGCTAATATTAACACTTTGAAATACTTTGTAACAGTTACAAAGAATGAGGTCAAACTATAAACTAACATAGTTAGCTCTTTAAAATATACCATTGACTGGGGCGCCTGGGTGGCTCAGATGGTTAAGCATCTGTCTTCGGCTCAGGTCCTAAACCCAGGATTGAGCCCCGCATCAGGGCTCCCTGCTCCGCGGGGTGTCTGCTTCTCCCCCCTCCTTCCTGCTCGAGCTCTCTCTCACTATCTCTGTCTCTCTCAAATAAATAAATAAAATATTTAAAAATAAAATAAAATAAAATAAAATATACCATTGACTAAAAAAACAACTTGCAGAAAGGTGTGTACAATATATAATCATTTATGTTAACACATGTACAGTAGTATGTATTTTCTTTGGATACAGAAGTCTTCATATGAATAAATTTTAAAAATTAGGAAACAACACATGCCAAAAGTATGATTGTGGTTACCTATGGGGAGTGGGGGAGAAGGTGGGTTGGAGTCAAAAGGTGCTGAGTTAGAAAGGACTTTAAACTTTATCTGAAATGCTTGCATTTTTTTAATAAGGCAAGTCCATTTTATTACTCACGTTATTAAATTAAAAAAAAAAAAGGATTCCATGATTTTGAAAAGTTCTGAAAACCCTGTACTAGTTGATGTGTCAAGTTGGATGCCTTCGGATGCAAATAAGAAAACCTAATCTGAATAATAAGGCTTGAACGGTAAGGGAGTTTATTATTCCATATAACAGGGTGTTAGCAGAGTAAAGGGTTGATTAGTTACAAAGTTTAACCATGTGGCTGAGGATCCAGGTTCTTTCCATTTCTTTGCTTCATGAATTTTGAAAAAATTTACTTGAAATTCTCTTTGCATTCCTGGAGTTAGTTGAATCCTTAGGCGCATGGCGAGATGGTGCCAGCAATTTCAAGCAAACAATATCCAAAGCAAAAGAATAATAAAAAACAGTAATACAGTGCTTACTACGTGCCAACATTTACATACATTATCTCATTTTTTCTTCTCATAACTGCTTTTGCAGATGAGAAAACAGAGGCACTGAAAGGCTCGGCAGTTTGTTGAATATAACATAATTAGTAAGTGGTTCGATTCAAATCCAATTAGTGTGGTCCAAGAATATATGTGCTTGATCTCAGGGCTCTACGCTGTATCTGCTTTTCCCTGTGACTTTTTTTTCTTTCTTTTCTTCTCTTGTTGTTCTCTCTAAGGAGTAAGGAAACTTTTTCCAGAAGCTTTCCAGCAGACAACTCTTCACATCTCATTGGCACATGCCCATTCCTGAACTGATTAGACCACCTCTGGACTTGAGAGTGGAGTCAGCTTCCCCCGGGGACATTACTGTGTGGGAAAGTGTAGACACATGAACCAAATCTAGGTTCTCTTTAGAAGGAAAAGGGGGTGGCAGGGAATTAATGCTGAGAAGATAACCAATAGCCTCCAGGAAAGGTAATTTTTATTGGTCCTTTGCAGCTCAGTGATTCATTCATTTGAATGCCTGTTATGTTGGGCACATAAGTGAAAACATCCAAGAACCATATATGGTTCAAATCTTGAGGAGAAGAATCTGGGCTGGAGAGGCAGATAGATCTGAGCATTATCAATACAGAGATTATAATTGTTTTAAGTCATGGGGTTGGAGAGAATTCCCACAGGAGACAGGATAGAGGTTTGAGGGAAGACGGGCTACAATCAGATTTAGTGTTTCCATCTTCCACGTAATTAGATAAAAAGTTCCCTCGTGATTTTTTTAAAAACTGTAACTGTAACTGGTATACGTAACTGTTATTAATAAAATAGCTACACACTCACTCATTCATTCAATTTGTTTGTTTTGTTTATTAGTTTGTTATATATCCTAAACACCATGGAGAATCTTGTTCTTCATAGTCTAAGATGTTGAAGGGTCCAATAACCAAAGCTTTGCAACAATAACCTAAAATTGTCCCTAACTAAACCTAAGAGATGAAGTAATCTTGTCCCTGTGATGGTAACAGAAATATGCCCTAGTATACGTAGCCTACCGACTCGGCTTTGAATGGATCTTTAACTCAGCAATCCAAAGAGATGACTCTCGAATGTTAGCAGGGCTAAGCCCCGTAGCTCGGTGGCTTAATCTACGGAGGTTTATTTCTTGTGTACATGGTCATCCAACTTGTTTTGGCCAGGATTGTTTCCTTTCATCCAGCAGCTCCACCATGCCCTTGAGCCCCAAAGACCCCACTGGATCCTCAGCATTTGTCTAGCAGATGAGGGAAGAGAGAAAGAGCATGGAGGATTGCATGGGTTGGGCCAAGCCTTGGCGGGGTGAACATCGCTTTGGACTCATATTCCATGGACCAGAACTCAGTCACATGGCCACAGCTAACTGTAAGGAAGTCTGGGAAATACTAGTCTAGCTATGTGTCCAGGAAGAAGAGGATGGGTTTAGTGGGCAACTGGCTAGTCTCCAACATACAATGGATGGAGTGAAACATTTCTACCATGTTAAAACTTAACGTTTTTACTTGGTATGTTTACTGTTTCTCTCCAATATTTTGTTTCCATTTAGAAGAGATCTTTCTTAAGCTGTTTGTCCTCACTGACTACAGCTTGGGCATTAGTAGTATTTCATGTGTCAAGTTCTTCAGAATCCTCCCACGTTTGTTCTTGTTGTTTCCAGTTATTCCATTCTTTCTTCAAAGTTCTCTGCCTTCCATTTTGCAGACTTGCATTGCAATCAAAATGTATTCGATCTCTCCTCTGATGCTTCAGGAGAAATTTTTCTGTTTCTCAGACTTTTGACATATGGATCAACTACTTGTATGCATCTTAAAACTTTACAGTAAGTGGACACACCTTCAAAAACACACTAAACTGTTCAATTAAATGACGTCTCAGAAAGACACACACCTCTTAGAAACCCTCTCATGTACTACTATATTAAATTCAAAGCAGGTAACTTGTATTTAACATGATGAGTTATAGAAATTATAAGCTTAATTATAAAAATTAATAAATAAATATATATATTTATAAATAAATGCCCAGAAACACAGTAATTCCTGAGAAACAATCATGTACCCATCGACTGTCGTTAATGTTTAAAAATTAACCAGCACGGTTTTCATGGGAACCCAAATTGATTAGGTAGAAACCACACCCAGTAGAACCTCGGGGGAAACATACTTGACGTTTTTTGTTTTTTGTTTTTTTTTAAAGACTTTATTTATTTGACAGAGAGAGACACAGCGAGAGAGGGAACACAAGCAGGAGGAGAGGGAGAGGGAGAAGCAGGCTTCCCGCCGAGCAGGGAGCCCGATGCGGGGCTCAATCCCAGGACCCTGGGATCATGACCTGAGCCGAAGGCAGACACTTAACGACTGAGCCACCCAGGCACCCCACATCCTTGACCTTTTAGATATATTGATATTTTTTTTTCCTTGTTGTCATTACCATCAAGATCAACAAACTGCTTAGGGACACATTAAGCTGCAGCTGCTGCAATTAATTGTACCCTTAGAGCCTCAAGGGACAAGCCCCAGCCGCGGTGGCCCGCTTAGTTCCAGGGAGTGACTGGTTCTAACAGGGACTCCCTGGCAGAGTGCTCTGTAGGTCCCTCCCTGGAAACAATCAGTGGCTTGATTAGGTGGGGCAGGGCCCAAGCCTGGCCTGAGGCAGGGCTGGGGCGGGGCTGGGCTGGGCCTGGGCCTGGGTGGTGGCAGTCTCTTCAGTGTGAGGCTTTCATTGGCTTGGCTATGCCCCCCACTCAATTACTCTGGCTGGGTGACTCGCCTTTAAGCAAGTGAAGCAGTCTGGGAACCACAAACAGGGCACCTGACAATTAGCTGCCATTTTATAAGAGTGGGGCTTGGGGTCATCAATTAGCATTTTCCAGGACAGGGACTACTGGCTCTCCATCCGAGTGATGGCTACAGCTCTTCCATGGCAAACCAATGCTATAATATTTGATTTTGCTGAAAATCATGAGCCTTTGTCTGCCCAAAGTTTGATCAACATTTTGCTTCTCACATCATGCCACGCAAATGTTGTGTAATATCTTAGTTTAAAAAAAAATAGTTTAAATGCCTTGTTTTATGGCTTGCTCTAAAACCAGAATTAGACTGTTAATTGCTGTATGAAAAGAATTCTAGGCAGAATTAAATTAAATTAAATTCGACTATTTGATTATCTGCTGGATCTAGGTACATCTTCCTTATATTGTTCTTGCCTCAGTAGGATAATTAATTAGTAATTCCACTAGGTGTTTGTAGAAAAACAAGGTTTGGGGTGATCTCATGCCAAGCAAATGCCCAAAACAAAAAAGAAGAGTTCATCGTTTTATAACCCATCTCTTGGTAAATGTAAACCTTGGTTTAAGGGAGCCAAGGACCTGGGGCAAAGTAAGCTATCAGGGGAATCAGATGAAGATGTCAGCAAACAGTTTGACAATGTGTGCCAAGCCCTGGGGGAGAGGAGAGTGGGCAGGGGAGTACCCTTACATTCAGGAAGGTTGGTCTTACACAGGGTTTCTCTGTGCCTTTTTTTTTTTTTTTTTTTCTGCATAGAGTCTGTCTGTTCTGCCTCTTGATTATATGACACAGTCATTCAGCTCCCATGAAACAGGTCACTGGTAAAAATGAGCAAAAGCAGAAATCCCTCTAGGTGGAAGAGGGAGAGGGAAATAGGAAAATTTGGGTTGGTCCTCATGGAACTTCAGCCACTCCCCGTGTTCTCCATGCCAACCGAGAAAGTGTCTTTAAGCAAAACACCACGAATGTGGACGCAAGTCAAGAATGGCCACAGCATCACATGGTACGCCATCTACATGGTCCAGCCCCATAGGACAAATGTTCAGAGAAGGAGACGCACTGAAAGGTCAAGCGACTGAGTGGGCTGAGGAGTCGCTAGGGTTGGCTGCTCGGGGAAATTCTGAGTTTTTCCTTCTAGGGGCAGCGGGGTGAGGTTGGGGGGTGGTGTTGTGGATCAGGATTTGGCTGGGCAGGATCTGACTCACTTATCTTCTACAGATAGTGCCCTGGGTGCCCGGGGACAGGGAAGCCACACCACCACAATTTCCAGCTGTCAGCATCAGGATGTTACCTGGTTGTTTTTCCCCTTTTACCACCACTTAAATGTTCACTTGGATGTTTTGAATCTGGGAACCTTTGAAACCTCTCCTGTTTTAGCATCATCAAGGTAGAATTTAGCAGTTTAGGTGCTATAACAAACTGGCTGGATTTATGTCTAAAAAGCTTTACAGTGCCTTTTAAAATGTTCTCACCGAATCACTCAAGATTGTATCAGCACGAAGCATCTAACATCCTTAGAGTCTCATCATGAATAATGTGACTAACAAGCATAATGTGTGGCCACCTGGCACCCTGGGAGCTTCATCAGCCTGACTCCTCAGGTAACTTCCTGACAAACATCCTCCAAGATGGCCTCTGCCTTGCCTGAGGATTTCACTGGCAAAGAGGATGACACCTCATGTCCTACTGTGAGGGAGAATCGAAGAACTTTAAATTGTATTTTGCCTAGTTTTGTGTGTGTGTGTTTGTTGTAAAGGACTGAGGTAGATTTGTCCCTTGAGGGAAGACCTTGAGAGGTGACTACATCAGTCTTCCCAGCTAGCTTATCCTTCTCTCTCCCTCCAGCCACAGAGGAGGAGACGTGTTGGGGGTCTGGGAGATCACAATAACTGTCACCATTTTCTCTAACCTGTGGGCTCACTCCGACCTCCCAGCCATACTTGTCCAAGAGAAGGCAAATCCCTATCCCTGTACAAATCTATCCAAAGAGACTGCACTAAGCAAATGCAGATAAACACTCCCCAGCTCTCTAGAACAGAAAGAAAATGTAAACTATAAAGATGGACATATTTACAGGGGCCAGGTCCCATGTGGTAACACGAGTATGTCTAGAGGCAACTCAGCTCACCTGGCCCCCTTTCTAGAGCCTTTCTCACAGCCCCGCCTCATCCCCCTTCTTCTATGAAATTCTGCTCACTTTAATGTAAGATCAAAAGTTCAGCCTCCTATTTCTGCAAATTTACAATAAAAATGACAGCAAATATTTTAAACCAGCAGTAACACCATGAGGTAATAGGAGGAAGGTGCCTCCTCACACAGATCCTTCCCTGGAACAGAGAAGTCAAAGTCACCAGCATTTGCTTTATAATCTGACACAGATATGCTGCTCTGTGTATAAATGGGCTAATAATGTGTAAGGACTTAAAGTCAACGTTCACCAGGCACTCGCTACATGCAGGGCACTCTGCTGGGCACTCTCTATTCATTTTATCGCTTGACTTTTATATCTCTCTGGTGCTATGGTGAGGAGCATGTGATTGGTTTCGTCATTTTATAGATGAGCAGAGACAGACATTGGGAAGTTGGGGAATTTGTCCAGAGTCGCCATGGTTGATCCATTGTAGAGTTAGGGTTTGTTATTTTTTTAAGGTTTTATTTATTTATTTTTTAAAGATTTTATTTATTTATTTGACAAAGAGGGAGATAAAGAGAGCCCAAGCAAGGGGAGTGGCAGGCAGAGGGAGAGGGAGAAGCAGGCTCCCTGCCGAGCAGGGGGAGCCCAGTGTGGGACTCGATCCCAGGACCCCAGGGCCATGACCCAAGCCAAAGGCCGTCACTGGCAAACTGGTCAGGGAAGGTTGTAGGAGGTCTGATAAGACATGCATGAAGACAGACACCATACATTGTGGGGTGGAAACCCTTATGGGATCCAGAGGACCAAGGCAGCGCCAGAACAGGGTCAAGCCCGCACACGAAGATCTGTGGTCCTATAGCTGGTAGGAATATTTAACACTGATGAAACAGTTAGTGTGTACTACGTGCCGCTAAGCACGTAGGCATTAACTAATCCAGTGGTTCTCAAACTTGAGCATGTATCAGAATCATGGCTATTAGAACGTGGATTGTTGGCCCCACTGCTAGAGCTTCGGATTCAGGAGCGCTCCCTCTCTCTCTTCTTCCTACAGCCTCTCCGTCATCCCGTGTCCTGTTTGGGTCCCTCTCTCCCCAGGACTTCTCTGTTCATACTATGTTATTCCCTCTGTACCCTTCTATCTCTGACTGTATTGGTTAGGGCACTTACCAGGTCTGGGTTGAAATGCCACAGATTGATTTATCGGCCCTGTGACCATTTTCTGTGCCTTCATTTTTTTTTTCAAATGTAAATATACATTTATTTACTCTCTCTCTATATATATATATAGTATATATTTGCTATATATTACTATAATACATTATTCACTTCAAAGAATTGTGAGGATTAAATAGATATATAGTGTAAGAAATGTTATATATACATATATATACACACAGTATATATCCTGTATATAATTTTTAAAACAGTGTAAGAAATTATATTTCACTTTTTATTTAGTTGTGATAAATTATTGCCTTTCTTTTGGTTAAAATTATAATTGTAATTTAAAATAAAAATTGATGTGTCTTTATTATTAGGTCTCATGGTGCTAGAATCTGAGAAAGACACTCACTGGGAAGCCAGCATAATAGGTGATAGCAGGAAGCTAGATAAGTGGGTGGAGCTGCAGGAAGGCTTGGCTTTGGGTTGAAGGAACATCATTCACTGGAGGATATCAATTATCTCTGCTCCGCAAATAGGCTACTCGTTAGAGGCTTCTCTCAGAAAAACAGGGAGTAAAGGGAGCAGATGTTAGAGAGGAAGCTTTGAAAATAAAGAGATTAAAAAGTCCGTTAGCAGACACAGGGGATGGTATATTGAAATCAGGTTCTACAATATAGTTGGCAACCAAAGCAAGACCTAGGTGGCCCCTTCAATGACCAAACCAAGAGACCAACTTAGAATAATATGGGAAGAAGCCACCTCCCTCTGAGTTATGATTTCTGGCCAAGAAATTTACTTCTGGCAAATCCGGTAGGCTATAGAAAACAAGTCAGGGCACGAGGTCAATGCCTAGGCTTAGTTAAGAGCCATCAGGTCCAGAGGTAAAATGGGGTCATGGAGGCTACTCTATGATCACTGAAGACTCACCTATAGCCCAAGAGGGAAGACTCTTGGGGAACAAGATAGGGCAGTATCTTTTGCGTCCCAAGGGTCAAGCATCATGCCAAGAAGGATGTTTGCAAACCGGACCTGTTACATAATTTTCAGGGCCCAGCGCAAAATGAAAATGCAAAACTCCTTGTTCAAAGAGCAGGAAAAAAAATATGTTAGAGGTATTAAAATATAAGGTGTTTTCTTCCTGGCGTCTGCCTTTCTCTTAGCCTGTCATGGTGTGTTTTGTTTTGTTTTTAACTTGCTATTTAATGCGCTGGAGCGCGGGAACATTTGTAGGACGAGTAGAGAGCCCTTAGGGTTGTTGCCCTTACTCAGTGCTCATGCACACGGGGCTCATCTGCTCCTGGGTTCTCCCTCCCAGCAGCCACCAGACCGACAAAAGATCTCTGGCCAGGGCAATAGGTTGAGGCTGGCATCTCCCCTTCCCTCAGGCCTACCAACTTTCAGTAGATAGGGGGCCGCTAAGGGTGTTGCAACCTCTGCATGAAACACTATAAAGTATGTGGATCAGGGCTGAGCAAGAGGCTCATCTGCCCAGTGTCCATGCATCTATACGTGGTCTAGTCCAGAGCAGGGATGGCTGCCACACGCGCAGCCCTAAGACTCTGCAGGATGTGCGCACGTGACCCTACTAACCCTGTGTCTATACCCAGATCCCTGGTGGGGTTAACAGTGGTCACTGGGTGGGGGTTGCAATGGCAAGGCCAGGGGGTGCCCAGGATGCTGGGGGAGGGGAAGTAGGTGGCTGAGAACCCACGCCTGGGAGCGGTCAGGCAAGGGAGGCTGGACCCTTGCTCGTGAGCAAACTGCCTCTCCTCCCTCCACCCCCACATTCTTCATTGTTCTATTGGACTTGACTTCAAATACAAATTCAAAGATCAAATTATTAAGAATTTCAGGGCAGCGGGCGCCTGGGTGGCTCAGTCGTTAAGCGTCTGCCTTCGGCTCAGGTCATGATCCCGGGGTCCTGGGATCGAGTCCCACGTCGGGCTCCCTGCTCAGCGGGGAGCCTGCTTCTCCCTCTCCCTCTCCCACTCCCCCTGCTTGTGTTCCTGCTCTCACTGTGTCTCTCTGTCAAATAAATAAATAAAATCTTTAAAAAAAAAAAAAAAGAATTTCAAGGCAGCAATTGCAGAGTGTTAAACCCCAAGGGAGAAGCCCTTCTAAGCAGGAGGCCCTGTGCACCTCCCCTGGTCAGACACCCATGAAACGGTCCTCGGTTGCAAAGGAGAGAATTTATCTATAGTTCAGAGCCAGGGAAGAGAGTTTGGGGTGAGCAAGGGGACCAGGAAGCAGGTTCTGATAAAGATCAGGGCTCTCACCATATTGGTAGACCCAAATCTACTTTGGAGAAAAACTGAATATTTAATTTTTGCCTCCAGCCCCAATAGTCAGAAAAAAGGAACAAAGTTTGAGAGTTTACCTTGTACTCAGTTCAGGTACATATAGTTTAGCAAATTTACTCAATTTTAGTTTCCTGGGAAACTATTTTTATGTTTCCTTTCTTAGTTTCATGAGTAAAAATTTCTGGAGAAGATTGCCAATTCTGATTTGGCTGGACAGAGAAGACAGGAAGGTTTTCCACATCGGGCTGGCAGACAGGGTGTTGGTGTCTCTCTGGAGGCCAGGTGTCTCTCTGGAATGCTGGTGTGTTGGGGGGGTGGGGTCAGCATGGATGGATGCATGGGGTGGGAGCCCAGAGGCCATGGGACACTCTCAGCTGTGGATGATGCTACTTCTTCTGGTCTGGACTGCTTCTCTCACTGGCACCTCATTATACAGAAGAGACGATGATCATGGAATGAGAATAATTTTCAACCTTCCCAAGCAGACGACACAAGGGTGGGCATTTTCCTTCCCAGAGTCATTTTGAGGACAGTGCACCCATTCTGATGGTCCTGAAGTCCGGTGTGCTAGAGGAGAAAGAGTTTGGACGTTTAAAGGAGTTGGTTCTGGAATAGGATCATGGCTTTGCCATGTTTACAATTCTCCCCTTCCTTCCTACTTTATTTTTTTTTACTTTTTATTTTTTTTAAAGATTTTATTTATTTATTTGACAGAAAGAGACACGGCGAGAGAGGGAACACAAGCAGGGGGAGTGGGAGAGGGAGAAGCAGGCTTCCCGCTGAGTGGGGAGCCCGATGCGGGGCTCGATCCCAGGACCCTGGGATCATGACCTGAGCTGAAGGCAGACGCTTAACGATTGAGCCACCCAGGCGCCCCTAAGATTTTTTTTTTTAATTTATTTATTTGACACAGAGAGAGAGACAGCTAGAGAGGGAACACAAGCAGGGGGAGTGGGAGAGGGAGAAGCAGGCTCTCTGCAGAGCAGGGAGCCCGATGCGGGGCTTGATCCCAGGACCCTGGGATCATGACCTGAGCCAAAGGCAGACGCTTAACGACTAAGCCACCCAGGTGCCCCCCTACTTTATGCTGGTCTGTGCTAGGTGCTGGGGATACAGTGGTAAACAAAGCAGACATACAATCCCTTCTCTGATGGCACCTGCCGTGGGGAAAGCACTGACCGATTATTACCTGGGGCTGTGGGAGGAAATAGCAAGGGGAATCAACCTGGATGAGGGATCATGGACAAGGCAGTCACTTCTTCATTGTCCTCCCTTCTAAATTGGGACAGTTGGAGGTCATGTGCGTCAAGGGTCCGGCACCATGCTTGGTCCATGATGACACCATGACAACTCAACCCAGCTTTGGGATTCTTCTGGGGAATGGTCACAGAGTCAGTTTCAAACTCCACTGATGGTCATGTTTTCTTATCCTGCCTTACCTTTGCTTGTAGTAATTATCTTTTCACTCTGGTGGACCTCGCTGCCTCTCTCAGTCTAGGCTTCCTGGAAGGTAGAAGCAGGTGTTACCTTTTTGAATCTCCAGAGCACCTACAACAAAGCCCAGCATACAGTTACTGCTCAATAAATGTTGCTAAATTAAAATGAGCTGAACAGTGAAAATGAAAAAGAGTCCCAGAGAAAAAAACACCAAGCAATCCAAAGAATGAGAAAGTGTGGTAGGAAGAAATTGGAACCTCTTCTGCTGTTGATAATATCTTTGTGACTTATTGGGAGAATAAAACCCCACATACATTAAACTCCTTGTCTATCTTTTCCTCTGATAGAAGGCAGAGAGGATTAATGGCAGAAAGAATATTTGGTTGGGGTTTTGCTCCAAGGGATCCTTCTTAATTAAGTAGTGAGGCATTAATTAAAAATCTAATTAATCATAACAAGCTGTTGCTGTTGTGCTCGGCAGTAAGGGGCTTGCAGGCTTTCTGAGAACATGAAGCTACAGGAGCTCTGAGCTGCATGTAAAAGAAATATCCCCCAACCCTCCAAATAGACAGTGAAGCTCCTGGTGGGTCAGTTTGGGATTACCTCTCCCAGGCTAATATACAGAGATGGATTTGCCATGGAGCTGGTGACGCTTAAGCTTTGGACCCCTCCCTTCATGGCAATCACAGATGAAGGCCAACTGAGACGTGGGCTGGTGAGGGCACACCAGAGAGTTCGCCATTCACGGGGTCAGGGAATGGTGGTTGGATCAGAACCAAATCTGTCGCCAGAAACCAGGCGCCTATCTGTAGTTTCCACCTACACGCCCACAGGAGCCAGGTGCAGCCACTTCCCTGTCTGCACCTGCAAGGCCTAGCAGCTGGCTGGGCCCAGAGTCTGGTCCCACCCCAGTTGGAAGGATGTGAGGCACACATTTGGCTCCAAATCACATCCTCCTCTCTATTTTTCCCTTCCCTTGGCCCGTCCAGCACGGTTAGTTCTTTGACCCCTCACTGCTCCCAACCCTTGGTCGTAGAGTTCCCCAACCCAACCCGAGCCCTAATGTTTTGCTCTTCTAGTCCCAGCCCCTTGCACTCTCCCTACTATCTCTCAGTCCCCCCCCCCAGCACCTACACCAGCAAAGAGGGCCAGCCCCTAGGGCTTGCACCCACGGTAAGGGCTGCGGATACCTGAGGAGAAAGAATGGGGAAGAACTGTGACGGGTGATGTTAGAAAGAGAAATCCAAAAAGCCAAAGAGGCAAAGGGCCTGGAAGGAGTATGCATCTTGTCCCTCTTGGACCCTGAGCCAAGAATAAGAAATGGTCAGAAATTCTCTCTAATAATGTTCTAGAGCACCTATCATAAAACCCTATCTACCCAGATTGCTTATGTTTCTGCAGAGAGAGTTATAACTTACAGAAGTAGAATCTATTCTCTTTCTCCAGCAGGAGGAATATGTGCTAAATCTGGGCAAGGGTTAACCATTTCAGGAGATTATATCAAGCTTGGGTTTAACTTTTAAACTAGATGCTAGAGGGCATGTCTTAACTGTCATGTTGGATTGTGAATTTAGAGTTTGGGTGTGGAAGCTCTGCCCCCTTTCTTTATAATCTACACAGGTGTGCAGAGGACTTCAAAGCTAGTTCTAGAAGGAGGGTATTGTGAATTAGCTCTGGGGAAAAAGAAAGAGAAATCCCACAGATCAGATGCTGAGAGAAGTCAACTAAATCCTCCTGCAGCAATTACCTTTACATTAATTTTAAGATTCCAAAATCTTTCTCTTGTGCTCTTGCTCAAGAATGAGGACTTTCCCATTCCAAAGAATGATTTCAGATTTGAGAACCTCTATCCTTTTCTGAAAGTGATTCTAATAGGAAGTTTACCCAGGGAGATTTTGGCATTACATGAGGCTATTGAGTAGGACCCGTAGTCGCTCTGTCTTCCAGCCTAGTACTCTCTACGTTCTCAGACATTGCTCCTTGCTATTGTACTAACCATCAACTATAATTTCCTAATGGAGAATGTAAAATGTGGTCAATTTAACGTTTGCTTCTCTTCTATAAAAGCAATTAAATTAATGAGCATAGCATCCTTTTTTTTTTTTTTATGAGATGATGCCGCTGCCTAATTGACTAATGTTCAATAGAGTATACACTTGGAGTTGTATTTTTGAACGGTGATACTGGGGCTTGATTGTTGTTACCATATGGAGAAAAAAATTCCTCCTTTTAAATGTCAATATTTGAGTCTTACTAACAGCCAAGGGGGATTTGTGCATTTAGCCTAAAGTATATTTTACCTCTTGACATTTTCAATGATTTGTGGCCAATGAATCATGAAAATGTAATCTTAAATCTCCAAGAAACCACCAGAAACCAAAGTTGGCATTTATCATATTTCACAGTAATTATTCCCACCCATTCCAAAATGAAAATGTTTGGTTTCCCCAATTTGTTTGCTTTTTTCATTTATTGACATTTTAGGAATTTCCAGATTCAATTGCCTGTTCTACTGAGGGTAGAATAACTGAAATTGGAGTTTGGAAAGTCCTGTGTATTTAGTCAGTGTCCCCCTTCCTCAAAGAATAGGATGTTACCTTCCAGCTTGCTACAGAGCTGAGCAACAGATACCCTGTTCTATTCTCCCTCATTTCATCTTAGCAACTCATGCTGATTCTTGCTAGTTATTTCTAATTTGTTTTAGTCTGGGGGACTTTTAGGTTTGCAGAGTTTCTCACAGAGGAGACTCCTGATTTTCCTTCTGTGTTCATTCTCCCCTTGTCCACTTAGAGTGTGTTTAGCAAAGTACAGTGTTCTACCCTGTTCCCCCTCATCCCCAAAGTAGAATTGATGTTTCCCAGTTTCCCTTGCAGATTGTTGTGACCACGTGATGAAGTTCTTACTGACAGAATGGAACAGAAGTGCTGAGCCCAGCTCATGTTCACTTCCATATAAGAACATTGCTCACCCTCCACTTCTTCTCCTTCTCTCTAGGCTGGAGCTTGTATGGGGCATTGGTGAACCAGCAGTAACCATACAGAGGAGGGCAACATCCTGCGGGACAGGAGGAGCATTAAAGTGAAAAATCCCTCAGTGCCTGGACAAACCACACTCTTGCCCTGGACCACTTGCCCATATCTAGACTATTACCTGAGAGAAAAACAGATTCCTCTCTTATTTGAACCACTTTATTGTGAAGTCTTTTTTGTTACAGCAGCATAACCGATACCCTGGCCCTGAGTAATACATTTCTTAAACAAAAGAGAGGATGCTACTGCTACACTACACTCTAGTTAGATCCTACATAGAGTGTAGTTTTTCTTTCTGTAAATCACATGTTAAGAGACATAAAGACAAAGCAGAGGTTTTCAGATGAGAACAAAGGGGGTGAGGGATTCAAAGTTGAAGAAACTGGGAAAGTATTCTCAGGGTAGGAGTGCTGTTTTCAAATGTCTGAAGAACTGGTATGTGGAAGAATGATTCACTTCATTCTATGTGGTTTTCGTGGATGGAAGTAGGATTCAAGGTGAAAACAGATTTTGCTTAAGACAAGGAATATTTCTGGCTGTCAGATCTGCATAGAAATGGAAAGGGCTACTCTGAGAATGTTGAGTTTCTTGCCCATAGACACATCTTAACAGAGCCTGGATAACCATTTGGCTGGATCTCATAATGACTCTGTGTCACGTGTGTATATTACATAAATTGTCTCAAATTCTTAGAACTACACTAAAAGGTACATATTTTTATCTCCATTTGATAGAAAGAGAAACTAAGTCTCAACCAAGTTAACACTTGCCAAAGGCCACAGAGCTAGTTAGTAGCAGAGTCCATGTTCTTTCCACCAGCCACCCTTAAAGTTGATTTACAAAATGGCTTAAAATTTTCTTTCAGGTCAGAAATTCCACTGTTTTTCCTGAATCTTTGGTGGAAGTCCAAAGTATCAGAGCCAGGGACATCTTCAAAAGGTTTGTGTGCCTTATCTTCTAAATTTTAACTCAGTGGCAAACTTACTTTGAGCCTTCCTTCATATGTCAGAAATTGCCAGCAAATCACCAATCTATTTTCTCTTTTTACTTGGCATGCGCTGAGGATACAATTTCCAGCTTCTCTTGCAGTGAAATGTGAGCAAAAATGATGTGGACCACTCCTAGATCTGGCCAGTAGAAACCTCCCATATAGTTTCTTATGTTGCTGCTGATGAATATTGGTACATGGAGTAACCTTGAAAATTGAGTGTTGAAGATGGCAGAACTTTTCAACCTTGATCCCCAAACTCTATGTTGAGCCAAGCCTGGTAACCCAAAACTGCTCTGGACTGTGTAAGCAAGGGAGGCATAACCTTTTACTTTGTTTGAGCCACTTGATATTTTAGTATCTATTGCTAACAGCAATGAGCCTGCTCCATCTAACACTTCTTATCCTTAGCCACTAAATAGCAAGGATTGTTTAACTCCGTCATAGGACTCTGTGCAGGGTCACCGTATTTATTGACAGCTCTACTGGGCTGAACTTTTTGAGGCTGCAGTTATTCAACCCTTTTGGACTAAAAAAGCAGAACTTTAATGCAATACGACCTAAAATAATAGAAGACAATCCGATTCTGTAAACTCTCACACCTTTGACTCCCATACAACTCTGCCCAATTGATAAAGAGGGATCAACTTCTTTTTGTGACAATGTCAGAAGTTTTCAGATACAGACCCCCCTTGATAAAGATCTGCCAAACTTTGCCAAATGGATGACAAATGGTACAGCCCTCCACTGATTTATGCTGTTAGAGTTTTCAGTATTTTTTTTCTCTCTCTTTTTTTTTTCTTTCTTTTACTTATGGAAGAAAAGCTAGATTTCCAGGTTATTTAAAAAATTGGAAGATTTAGGGGGCGCCTGGGTGGCTCAGTTGTTAAGGGTCTGCCTTCGGCTCAGGTCATGATCCCAGGATCCTGGGATTGAGCCCTGCATCGGGCTCCCTGCTCGGCGGGAAGCCTGCTTCTCCCTCTCCCACTCTCCCTGCTTGTGTTCCCTCTCTTTCTGTGTCTCTCTCTGTCAAATAAATAAATAAAATATTTTTTAAAAATTTGGAAGATTTAAGGGGTGCCTGGGTGGCTCAGTCGGTTAAACGACTGCCTTCGGTTCAGGTCATGATCCCAGGGTGCTGGGATCGAGCCCCACATCAGGCTCCTTGCTCAGCGGGGAGCCTGCTTCTCCCTCTCCCTCTGCCTGCTGCTTGCCCTGCTTGTGCTGTTTCTGTCTCTCTCTGTCAAATAAATAAATGGAATCTTTAGTTAAAAAAAAAGTTGGAAGATTTAGCCACACTCATCAAAATTAGCTGGCATTGAGGGGACCCTCTTTAGATAAGTCATACCTTCTCCAGTTCTCCGTAGACCCAACGACTCCTTTTATCTCAACACTGACATGTCAGATGCCACATATCTTTGTGAATCACATCTTTAAATATCTGGCCCTACAGGCCATTTGTACTTCTCTCTCTGTGTTAACACTGAAGTAGAGTCAATGATTAACAAAGAACTACTACCCTGAGAACTGCTTCTAAAGGAGATAGAATTCCTTTGGAAGACAGTGAACTCTTCACGCGCCTTGGCAGGAAGGGTCAGGAAAAGTCTCTCCGTTATTATAGGTACAGAGCCTCCTTGTGGGAGCATAGATGTAGGATATCAAAATTACTCTTTTTAGTCCCCCACTTGCTTTCAGCAACACAAAGTGTGAGATATAAAGTAAAGCTTTGTAAGAGGAAATAGAATTTTGTTGTCCCATTTTTAATTGAAAGCCCCAAAAGTGAATATTGATTGGTTTGACTCCATCTAGAGAGTTAAGCAATTTTCTTCTTATCCCCAAATCCCCAAACTGTAGCATTGAGCTCCAGTCATCACCAATAGCCTCTTGGATGTTGGGCAGGTTCAGGTAACACACCCACAGGATCAGGGGGAGCTGGAGAAGAACCCAAGACAGACGACCTTCACCTTTTCAACTCAGAGGTGGTCATCTGTGCAGGGATGGACATCTGTGCAGCTGTTCTGGGGTTCCCACTGAGTCCTAGGCCAACGCTTCTACAGGTGTAGTGCTTGTTTTCAAAGTTCTAGAATATGCCAAAGGTTAGATGTGTGCATGAGTTTCATATGCAATAGTTTCCTTTTCTGAAAGTCTGAAAAACAGTAAGTAAGTACAAAGTGTATCACTGACCTCCCAGAGAATTTTCTATGCTTATGGTATATATTGGGGGAAAGAGGTGGTTGAGATAGGGCATTCAAGGCAAATACTTGAAGATGGTTTTGTCCAACTTGTTGTATGGGTACTACTGAAGTAAACATGACCATTTGAGGTGGTATACAAATGTACATTTTAAAAATGTTAATAGTGTGACATTGACTTTAACATGAATTAGAGTAAAAATAACACAACCATGTTTCAGATCTGTGATTACATCAATGTAAGTACTGAGGGTGAATAAAGGGAACATTAGGCTATATAAAGGGAAATACCAGGTTGAAATAAGAATATAGGGACTTCTGCTTCCAGTCAAAATAGAATAACAGGGATCAGATTTATTCTCCCACCGGAAACAGCTGGAAACAAAAATATGCACACGAAGCGGTACTACTCAAGATAGTGGACATCAGGGGCACCTGGGTGGCTCAGTCGTTAAGCGTCTGCCTCCGGCTCAGGTCATGATCCCAGGGTCCTGGGATCGAGCCCCACATCGGGCTCCCTGCTCCGCGGGAAGCCTGCTTCTCCCTCTCCTACTCCCCCGCTTGTGTTCCCTCTCTCACTGTCAAATAAATAAATAAAATCTTTAAAAAAAAAAAAAAAAGAAGATAGTGGACATCAGGCAATGATGGCAGTTGAACGAATGAGGTGAGCCTATAACTGCCTGACCTCTTATTGCCTGGAGAAAATTTCCAGGTCATGGCACAGGAATGGGGAACCCAATCAAAGCTGGGGAGTAGTTTTCCTGACTCACAGAGACAGAGCTGAGAGCTTAGGGGAGCCAGCTATCTGTAAGCAAAAATAAACAACTCTCTGATCCTGACTGCATATTAGACACAAAAATTAACTCAAATGGATCATAGACCTAGGGGCACCTGGGTGGCTCAACAGACCTAGGTGTTGCCTTCAGCTCAGGTCATGATCCAGGGTCCTGGGATTGAGCCCCATGTCCAGCTCCCTGCTCAGCGGGTCCTCTGCTCTCCTCCCCACTCGAACTCTCTATCTCAAATAAATAAATAAAATCTTTAAAAAAAATGGTCATAGACCTAAATGTAAAACACTGAGCTATAGAATGTCTGGGAAAAATATAGGAGAAAGTCCTTATGATGTTGGGTTAAGTAAACATCCTTTAGATGAAATACAAAAAGCATAATCCATAGAAGAAAAACAATCGATAAATTGAGTTTTATCAAAATGAAGAACTTCTACTGTTAGAAAAATACTATTAAGAGAATGAAAAGACAAGTCATAAGCTAGGAGAAAATATCTGAAAATCTCCTATCTGGTAGGGGATTTGCATTCAGGATACATAAAGTATTCTTAGAAACTCAATAAGAAAACCAACAACCCGATTAAAATTGGACAAAAGGTTTGAACAGACATTTCACCAAAAAAGGATATATAGATGATAGATAACCTCATGACAAGATGCTAACATTGCTAGTCACTAAGCAAATGCAAGTTGGAGCCATAATGAGATGCTACTGCATGCCTATTTGAATGGCTAAAATTAAAAGGGTCGAGGGGTACTTGGGTGGCTCAGTCAGTTACGCATCAGACTCTTGGTTTTGGCTCAGCTCATGATCTCGGGGTTGTGAGATTCGGCTCCGAGTTGGGCTCCACGCTGGGCATGGAGCCTGCTTAAAATTCTCTCTCCCTCTCCCCCTATCCCTCCCTGACCCCACCCACACATACACGTGACTTCTCTCTCTCTCTCTCTCTCTCTCTCTCTCTCTCTCTCCCTAAAAAAATAAAAGGCTCAGCCATACAAAATGTTGGCAAATATGTGGAGTAACAGGAGCTCTCCTACACTGCTGGTGAGACAGAATTATGGTATAACCGAGTCCAAAAACGATCTGGCAGTTTCTTAAAAAGTTAAATAAACACCTACCCTGTGATTCAGCCATTTCACTGCTACACAAACAAAAAAGAAATGAGAACATATGTTCATACAGACACTTGTACAAAGACATTCATGGTAGCTTTATGTAAAATAGCCAAATATTGAAAAGGACTCATATGTCCATCAACAGGGGAGTAGACAAACAAAGTTGGTATACCCATACAATAGCAAACTTCTCTGTCACAAAAAGAAATGCATTACTGATACACACAACAATGTGGATGAATTTTGAAATAATTATATTGAGTTAAATAAAGACAGACAAAAAGTGCACACATATGGAATGATTCCATCTATATAAAGTTCTAGAAAATGTTAACTAAGCCATAGCGATATAAAGCACATCAGTTGTTGTCTAGGGATAGAAGTTAGAGAGGAAAGAGAAGAAGAGATTACAGAGTCATACAAAGAAGCTTTCTGGAGGGATTAACACACTCTACCTCAATCGTGGTGAAGGTTGTGTCACGTCAAAACTCGTCAAATCGTACACCTGAAACATATGCAGTTTATTGTATGTCAGTTATACCTCAATAAAGCTGTTACGAAAATATGAATATAGCTGACTATAACAAAAAATGAAGGGCTGAATGACTAAATTTTGGCAACACAGCCTGAGTTTCTCCTCTTTTTCTCATACCCACTCAGCCCCTCTGCCTCTCCTGTTCTTGCCCTTCATTCTTTGTTTTCTCCCCACGTGAAAATAGGTGGTAACAGTTTGGGACCACCACGCACAAGAAGACTTTCTGACGATTTCTGCTCTTTAGAGATGCCATTGAATAAGTTGTTTGCTAAAATAGGGAGCTCTCCATCTCCGGAGTCTTCCAGCATACACAAAACAAACACTGAACAGGGGTACGGTAGCATCAGACGGGATGTGAGGCCAAATCAGTGGCTTTCAAGCTTTTTTCTTTTTTTTCTTTTCTTAAGTCGTAAAACTCTTCCTATAAATGTATGAAAACTTAGGTGGAAGTCAAATATTTAGAGAAGACAAAAGAGGCATTTCTTTGAAAAATTTGGGGGCTCGGAATACTGCCTACTTGGTGTCATCTTTTAGGTACTGTGGTGGCCCCTCCAGATCTCCTTGGTTAGGTCACTCGTCTTTGTTCCAACTCTGAAGGTCTATAAACGTTTAGTTGCAGTGGGAGTAGATGAGGTGGTTGTTGTTGTTGTTGTTTTACCCCAAACCACCCCAGTTAGAGCAGGAGTTTGAGGTGAAGGTCTGACCACATCTTAGTCATCTGAGGAAAAGTGGACCCATTTGCAATAGAAGAGGCAGTTCTTTTCTTTGCAAACAAATCCAGTAATTATAACATTGATTGTCTTTTTCCCAGGGGGAGTATAATACAGCTACTATTTATCCAGATGTACCAGCTCTTTTCCCTCTTCACTTTCTGAGAAAGAAAGGGTTTCAAATAATGGTTTAGTTTAATAACAGTTTGGTCAGTTCTGCTTCTCTTTAGACCATGCATTTTTTTTTTCTCCCTTTAACCCCGAATATGCCAGTTGTATTTGACCACACTTCAGTCAATAAGAGAAAGGATGCTCTGTTTTCATATTAGTCAGAATGATGAAAGTAATCATTGTGAGCAGTTACTGAGTGCACGAGGGTTAATTTTTATGTGTCATCTTAGCCGAGTAGCCAGATGTTCTGTCAAACATTATTCTGGATGTTTCCGTGAGTATGTTTTTGGATGAGGTTTAAGTTTAAATTGGTTGTACTTTGAGTAAAGCAGATTGCTCTCCTTGACATGGTTGGGCCTTGTCCAATCAGCTGAGGGTTAAGTAGACCAAAAGGCAGACCTGCTCCCAGCAAGGGGGGGGGTCCCCGGCAGACAGCCTGTGGACTTCATCTACATCATCAGCTCTATATTACACAGTGTTTGCACTCAAACTGCGACTCTCCTGAATTTCTAGCTTGTCAGCCTCCCCTATCCGATTTTGAACTCACCAAACCTCCACAATCAAGTGAGCTAATTCTTTAAAATAAATCTCTCTTTGTATAATACATATCCTATTGGTTCTGTTTCTCTGGAGGACCCTGACTCATACACATTGCAATAAGTATTTTAAATCTATTAATCCATCTGATTTTCAAAGCCATCCTATGAAATTTGAGCACAATACTTTCAGAGGTGTTACTCTTTCACAGGTAAGGGAATGAGGCCTAGTGAGATAAAGTGATTTGCCCAAGATCTCCCAGCTAGTAGGTGGCCGAACCAGGACTGCACCCTAAGTCTGTGGACTGAGCCAGTTTGCTTTCCCACACTAGCCAGCTCTTGACATACTTTGGCTTCAGTGATACTGAACAGGCCTCAGCATCCACAACCTGACTTTGAGCCACACCCTTTTTCCTGTCAGGGGGCTCCTGGGAGGCTGCTTGGCATCTACCCTGGAGCCTGATGCATCTGACGACCCACTCTGGTAAATTCAGGCAAGATTCTTCACTTGCTAATCTTCAGCTTCTTCACCTACGGAAGGAGAGGAAATCACTTCTCCTGCCTGTCACAGGGATTAGATGTGAGTGTTGAGAGCATCCATCCCACTGCCCGTTCCCACAGCACTCATGCTCTCCCATGGACTGAAATGATACTGGTTCACTAGAGCTGGGTCTTGGGCACTCCTGGCTCCTTATAGCGTGAGTCCTTCCATGTGCTGTATTTGACTGTGCGGGCTGCCATAGCTCAATTCCACAGGCTGGGAGGCTTCAGTGCCAGAAATGCATTTCTCACAGCTCTTGGAGGCTGGAAGTCCAAGGCCAAGGAGGTGGCCCCATTGGTTTTTGGGAAAACCTCTCTCTTTGGTTCACTGATAGCCACTTTCTCCCTGTGTGCTCATATGGTCTTTCCTCTGTGTGTCTTCATCTCCTTATAAAGACAGCAGTCGGATTGGATTAGGGCCCACCCTAATGACCTCATTTCAATTTAGTCATCTCTTTAAAAGGCCCTATCTCCAGAAGTAGTCACGTTCTGAGAAACTGGGGGTTAGGGCTTCAAATTTTGGCTTTAGGGAGGACACAATTCAGCCTGTAATATACCATCTTCCCCCCCCAGAGGCCAAGGACCTGCGGCCTGGGACTGCCCTTCACACCTCTCACAACTGAGCTTATACACTGGATCTTTTCTGCCTGGCTGTTCCTTCAAACTTTCTGCTAGTTTGGCACTATCTCTTCAGGATTATGCTAAGAGACCAGTTAAGCTGATCAGAAATTAAAGGCCAATATCTCCCTCAAGTTCTATAAACTTATCTCTGTCCAATAGTTATGGAAAGGCAACCAGAACAAGTATCAAGCACATAGAAATTGCTTCATGCTTTTAACCTATAAACTACACCTCCCAGCCCTTCCACCACCACCAAACACACACACTGTACACACACACACACACACCCGTATTGCACCCACCTTTTCACACCCAGCAGGAGCAGAAAGGCATTTTCAAGTATACTTCAAACAACAATTATATGTATATGTGCATGTATATATGATGTAATGACAACCACAGCTCTTGACTCCAGTGACTTTTGCGTTCTTTACATTGGCTCCTGTTTGTTTCATTTACCCTCTGACAGGACTACACTTGTTCACACCATGGGTCCTATTAATTCCATCCCTGTTTATTATGACTTCGGGTTATTTTCCCCTTAACATCATAAGACTCCAAGAGAGAGAGTCTCTACCTATGCTGGTCACCATCCAATATGGTCCACTCCTGCTGGTAATAAGGCCAGAGTATCTTCATAGGCCACAGTCTTCCTGATGTCAAGCCTACTTCCGGTTGCCTTTGGCTGAGGCACCAATACTGGATCCAATCTTGGGTGCATAGGGAAGTAGAATCTCATGGTACAAACACAGTTGACTTGCTTAGAAAGAACCTAGATGACCAAGGTCCTAGGAAGAGGTGTGAAAAGGCCCTGTGGGTCTCTCTGGGGCTCTCAGAGGCCCATTGTGAAGACTCACGTCAAGTGAGCTGAGTAGTCACCATATTGGCAAAGCTCATTTCCTTTTGCTGATAGCCTGCTCCAAAATATGATCCATTTTGGAGAACAAATGGATTTTCCAAGCCTCAAAATTAAATTTTACAAAACTGGATTAAACAGAGACCTCTTTTTATGTCATTTGAAATCATTTAATTAAGACATAAAACCAGATTACAAAAGAGTAAGGCATGTGCAAAGACTATAATTTTATGTTCTGGAGGAAAGAGAAATACCTGTAGGGAAAAGAAAGTTGGGGAAGCCGCCCTCACCCTCTTTATTCTTTTTTGTCTTTTAAACAACATTCTAGATAGAGCATGATCTTCTATAGCTGAACTTAAACAAAGAGTAAAGGGAACAGGAAATCAATGGGAATCATATCTTAATGAAAGCCCTTCTAAAATAGTCCAAGAATCCATAAGAGACTGATTCTGTATTGGATTTCTGGAAGTCGGCCGAAGGACCTGCGCTTGTAACCCAGTGACTGATGCCTGCCCTCGGCCGCACATTCATTCCTTCCCTCCCTCGAAGGCTTAGACAAACTTTGCCTCATTCAACAAGCTCTCAATCATATTCATGGAGTCAAGACTTCAAATGGGGCATGATTATAACTTTAATAGCTATTCCAGGTAGAACTGATTCGCATGAGGTGGGATCTTGGCAGCAGTTTAATTACTTTAGGGTAATGATGTGAATCTCAGTCAGGGGCCACTTTTGGCATTGCTGGCTATTACGTGCAATAATTAATATGATTAAGTGTGCTGCTTTAGAAACTCTTTTATTCCCGTCTCTGTGCTGATATTTGGAGCTTGTCTTCGGAAACAATTGCATGGACAAGGTTTTCTTCCCCTCATTTTCCTCTGTAGGGCAGGATATATTACTGAGAGCACAGGTATCTTTATTTACTGATTAAAAAAGGAATATTTTCTGGAAAATTTTTGCAGAGATAAAGCAGAGGAGGGACTTCTTTGCTTTCTTCGTTGTCCTTCCCTTGTCTCCTTCTTTCCTTGCTTGTTTACTGTCTGTTTGGTCCCCTCCCCCACTTTGGATAACTTTATGATTCTTCCAAATGAATTCGAGTTTCCAAGCACCGATGTGAAGACCTTAGCCAGTAATAACAACTTATGTTTGTTGATTGATTACTGAGTGACAGCAATCGCTGTAAGCATTCTCCTTGTCTTGTTTCATCTCATCAAAAGAACTGCATGACTTCCATTATACACATAAAACTATGAACGTTTATACAGGTTAGGCATCCTACCCATGGTGGTAGAGCTGGTAAGTGATGGCACAGGGATTGAAATCTAGAGGTTCTGTGACCCACAGTATGAGATTTTCCATACTAACTTCTACCAAAATCTGGTAATTGTGAAAATAAAATAACAGTCATTCCTGCAACTGCTATCCTGCAACATACATATGTGGAGGGTTTGTTGTATGCCAGGACCATGTTGGAGGCTCAGGGCATGAGACATAGCCTCTCACTCAAGTAGTCCTTCTGGAGGTAATTACAGTGGCATGAGGTAATTGCTATGGTGGGAAATCACAGAAAATATCTTTTATAAAATAATGTTAGTGTGGCCAGTCAGAAGGAAACAATGTGTGTCTGAAAAATCCCAGTTAATTCCAGCCAGTGAATTACTTCTTAGAAAAGTATGAAGAAAAGCCAAGGAGTATTACATAGATGATAGTATCATCAAACGTTAGCCATCACTGATTATCTCCTGTGGTTAAATGAAAAGGCGATGGGTTCTAAAATTACACTGACCTGGCTTCAAGTTTTTGCTTGATTTCTTATTACGTGTATGTCCTTAGCAATTTACTCAAACTGTCTGAACTTCTGTTTCCTCACCTATAGAAACAGGTGATGACAAACTTTACCTCTGGTTGTTTAGACGAGGGGTCAGCAAACTTTTTCTTAAAGACACAGAGAGTAACTGTTTCAGTTTCTGCTGGCCATGCAATCTCTGTCACAAGTGCTCAGCTCTGCCGTTGTGGTGCAAAAGCAGCCAGAGATAATATATAAGTGAACAAGTGTGCCTCTGTCCTTCTAATAACGCTTTATTTATAAAAACAAGTGGGCTGGATGTGGCGCATAGGCTATAACTTACCCCTGGTTTAAGGAGGAAAGAGGGGAGGGGGAAGGGGGAAAAGCAAACCCAACATATAAAAGTTTCCAGTATACTGTAGGTGCTCAAAAATTGTTCCTTTTCCTTCCTTCTTGCCATTTTTTCCACTAGGCATCACAAAGATGCATGCAATCACTGTGTCTCTTTTTGAGACCCTCACAGTCCATAAGGGTGACAAGACATAGAAAATATAGACAGCAATACCATTTTGCAAGTACCAGTTGTGAGGGAAACAGAGCAAATCAGAAGTTACAGGAGTTGAGTGAAGGGAACAGTAGAAGAAAGAACTTCCAGGTAGGCAATCCAAAGAAGGAGGGATGCCCTAAGTGTTTTCAGAAGATGCGGAGTGGACGCCAAGTTTAGGTGGGGAAGTGGGGGGAATGTCAGGTTCGGGAGTTTACATCTTTTTTCGTAGATCTCAACCAATGTGCCGTTGAGGGTGTTTGGACATAGGAAGAACATAGGAAGCACTCAACAGATACTCGTTGAAGGAATCAGCTCCTCTGAAGTGATGGTTGGGCACAGAATGGCTGCCAAATGATCAGGTGGTGAGGACTCAGTCCTGGGTGACAGCAGTTAGAACTGGCCAGAAAGGACATAGCAAAAAGACACTGAGAAGGAGTAAAGGACATGAGCTGGTGACTGAATGCAGGCAAGACTGGGACTGGTCAGAGCGGTCGTTGAAGTTGAAGTCTGGTGGCCAGCAAAGCAGTGTTGCCGGCAACAGAATAAAGGGTGTCAGGGAGGCTGCATTTTGGAGGAAACATCATGAATTCAGGGTCCCTGAAGAACATCCAAGTGGAAATGTTTAGTACAATAAGATGGGCTCAAGAAAGAGATTGACTCCAGAAGCAGAGATTTAGACTTCAGCCTCATAAATTGACAGCTCATGAGAATGGATGACGTATTGATTCTAGATGAGACCTGAGGGTCAAAATAAGCACCTGGTGTCGGGACTAAGTCAGAGACTGGGGCTTTCCTTAGACATCTAGAAGCATCTCTCTTTTTCATCCCAAATGTAATGGCAATGGAAGCTCTGAGAGACTGGCAAGGTCTCACAGCATTTTTTTAAAAAACAAAGATCAGGAAAAGAATTAGCTAAACCCTGCAATTCTGATGTCAATAAACTTCTCCCGTACAATCCTGAGAAAAAGACGCTGAGTGTGAACTCCTGAACTGTGTAAATTCTGATACATAGACCTAATACAGAGTAATCCCACTCTGTGGTATTTAGTCAGTAGAAGACATGGAAATGTGTCAGCAATGATAACAATAAAACAACCCTGAGATGGGGCGCCTGGATGGCTTAGTAGG
Source organism: Callorhinus ursinus (assembly GCF_003265705.2). Lineage (NCBI taxonomy): Eukaryota > Metazoa > Chordata > Mammalia > Carnivora > Otariidae > Callorhinus > Callorhinus ursinus. The sequence goes on along the minus strand of NW_027397066.1, from coordinate 31,599,844 downwards.
TTTAGCATCTGCCTTTGGCTCAGGTCATGATCCCAGGATCCTGGGATCGAGCCTCACGTCAGGCTCCCTGCTCAGCCAGGAGCCTGCTTCTCCCTCTCCCACTCCCCCTGCTTGTGTTCCCTCTCTCACTGTGTCTCTGTCAAATAAATAAATAAAATCTTTAAAAAACAAAAAATTAACCCTAAGACATCCTCAGCATCTTTTCAAATGTGTGTAGTCAATCATGACTTAGCAAAGTTACTCTCAGATATAGATCCTAATTTGTTGCTCTGTTAAATAAATACAATTTTGTGCCAAATCTTATGCCAAATTGTCAGTGGATCTCAAGTTGATCTGTTTCTCTTGTCTTACAGCTTTTCTTGCCACTTCTGTGAGGAAGGGAATTCCCTTTGAGCAGCCAGAGCAAGAAAAATGGATCTTTCTAGAGTAGAGTTGTCTTATATTTTCTTTAAGTAACATCAGAAAAGTGTTACTCAGAGGCATTACATCTGGCCCCGTTAGATGCCAACTCCCTATTAAATCGGTGAGTTGTGGAGAGAGGTGTTACCATCTGAAACAGTTTTGGAAGGGGTTTCATTTTCCCCTTTCCATTTACCCATTTCTCGAAGCCAGTGAAACACACTGTACTTACGTTATTGCAGGGTCAGACAGAACAGCCTTTTTCAGAAATGCAGAACAGGGAAGGAATCCTGGGACTTTAAAATCAAGCTCCAGAACTTGCCAAGCTCAAACCTCTCATTTTTTAAGGAGAGAAAACTCAGACCCCGAGGGGCTGAATGACTAAAAATGAGTCAGCAAGTAAGCAGCAGAAGCAGGTTTGAACTCAAGAGTCCTCCTTCCCAGGCCATTACATCAAGTGCGTCTTTGTCAGAGATTCATTTGGGTCATGGGTTGATTGTCATTCCCTTGTGGGAATTTGTAAAAGAAAATTTAAGCCACAAGCACACTAAAGATGGAGGATTTACATTGAGGATGCACTCACCATGCTCCTTTCTTAACAACACTTCCCAGGGATTGGGACAGCGTCAGAAAGTCTTGTTAACAAGACCTGGTCATTTCTGGGAAAAGCAGAAATCCTTAGAGGAGCAGGCATAATCCCTTGGACTGAGAACACCAAGGGGACCAGAGCGCCAGCCCTGAAACCTTGATATTTAAAGCAGTTGTCCACAGGCATAATGCCTTTAGTGTGATCAAAGAGCTGGGCCACACAATCCCCAAGAACAGGAAAGCTGACAAGCGGGGGCGGGGGGGGGGGGGGAAGGGTCCTTTGTCCTCGAGGCCTGGACGCCTGGAATCCGGACGCCTTGGCGGGCAGGGCTGCTGGCCTTGCAGGGAGGGCTGAGGCCCAGCCGGTCCCCCGAATCCCTCCCCTTGCCCTCCGCGGGTCCCCACACCAAGAAGTCGGCCAGAACCTCGTCCACTCCCCACCCTCAGTCTCGGTGCATTTTCTTCAGCATGGCCGTACAAACAGTTTTCTCAGCTTTGCTCGACCTTTCGCTGTTGGATTCTGCCATCAGAAAAGGTGAGCGTCCCAGTTTAACTCTTTGAGTCTTCTGCCCAGTGTGTGGTTTCCTAAACAAATATTTCATGTATCGTTCAGGTCACACTCTTGACCTTGTTGTTTCAGGTGCCTGATAATTCTGGGCGGCTGACAGCCCAGCGAGCACGCTGGTCACCCCCATCCCCTCTGCTCCCTTTCCCTCCCGTCCCCTGGCATCTTTCCCTGGGCCCGCGTTTGTCCCAGCCTCTTCCCTATTAACCGCTTTCCCCTGCAGCCTTTCTCTATCCAAGTGCTTGCTCCTGAAGGCTTACACTTCAGATTCCTGCTCCTGGTGCCCTTGGCTCCTTCATTATTTAATTTTTCTTTCATTTTTATTTAATTTACCTTCTGACAGTCCCCTGCCTGTCAGGCAATGTCTGCACACTGTGATTGTTTTCATTTTTGAAAGTCTCCAAACACAGATTGCAGCCTTGGAGATAAGCTTTTAAAAAAAAAATGATAGCACTCTTAGGAGCATGAGCCCCTGTGTGCACACCCACACACAAATGAGTGAAAAAAAAATGTGCTTTGGACCCACCCACATTCTCCAAAGCACAGAATTTTCATGAGGAAAGGGCTTTATGCACTGCCCTTTGGCTCTGACTGCAACACCATCGCTAATGCCCACTCTCCTGCTTAGCAAGTAGTTGGGAAGGGTGTTTCTCTTCCTCCAGTGAGTCAAACGGATATATATAGATAGAGGCTTGTCAGCATCGTACTAAGCTGGCTGAAGGCACTTTAGAGAACCAATCTGGTTGAGGGGGCGGCGTTACCATAGAATGAGGAGACACTAGCTGATAGTAGTTGATGGAAGCCCAGTCATGCAGTAAAGCATTCAGAATAGTCAGGAAAGAGGAGAACAGATTGGACCTCTGGGGATGAGTGACATTTGAATTCAGGAAAGTTCTCCCTCGGACATTTTTTTTTTTTTTAACCCCTAGACTTTAGATATGTTCAGCATTGCCATGAGCCAAGCTGTGTTCCCACAAAACTCCTATGTCAAAGTCCTAACCCCCAGGATCTCAAAAATGTGACTGTATTTGGAGGTAGGGTCTTTTTTATTATTATTATTATTAGGTTATGTTGAGGTAATTAAGTTAAAAATGAGGTCATTAGTGTGGGCCTCAATCCACTATGACTGGTTTCCTTATAAGAAGTGGAAATTAGGGCGCCCGGATGGATCAGGCAATTGAGCATCCGACTCTTGGTTTCGGCTCAGGTCATGATCTTGTGGTCATGAGATGGAGCCCTGCGGCGGGCTCTGCCCTCAGCAGGGAATCTGCTGGAGATTCTCTCTCCCTCTGCCCCTCCCTCCTTTCATGTGCTCTCTCTCTCTCAAATAAATAAATAAAATCTTAAAAAAAAAAAAGAAGAAGAAGAGGAAATTTAGACAGAGACATGTACAGAAGGAAGATCTTATGAGGGCGAAGAGGGCCATCTGCAAGCCAAGGAGAGAGGTTCAGATGAAACCAACCCTGCCAACACCTTGACTTAAAACTTCCGGCCTCCAGGACTGTGAGAAACTACATTTCCTTTGTTTAAGCCACCCAATCTGCAATACTTTGTTATGGCAGCCTGAGCAAACCAATACAAACGTCGATGTTTCAAGATGGTGTTAGTTCGAGGTGGACAATGAACTTAATCAGAAAGTAAGTTCTGGGCAGGAAGTGGCTCTTCTATCCCTATGTGGGCTTGCAGACACTTGTTTCTCGTTTGTTGACAAGCAGTAGATATCCATGTGTTTACTGGGCACATACTTCACACAGGAACTGTGCTAGGCCAATGAACAGACACTCAGAAACTGATGACTAGATGAGTTTAGTGATTCCAACGGGGAGTGCACAGGTGTTGATGGGGTTCCCTAGGACCCAATGGCTATGTTGTGATAAGGCTTCTCTCCTTCCCATCTCTTACTATACTGATTACTAAAGTATTAGGTGGAACCATATGAAATTGCCTTTTTATGTGGGTCAGAAAAGTTGAACTAAATGCATGTGGTATCCTGAAATGCATCCCTGAAACAGAACGACATTGTGAAAAAACTGATGGAAGCCAAATGAAGTAGTTCAGTTGATAGTAATGTGCCAATATTAATTTCTTAGTTTGCCAAATGCATCATGGTTATATACCATGTTAACATTAAGGGGAACTGAGTGAAAATATACAGAAATACTTTATACAATCTTTGCAATGTTTCTATAAAACTTAAAATTATTCCTGGGGCGCCTGGGTGGCTGTCGGCTAAGCGTTCAATTCTTGATTTCAGCTCAGGTCATGATCTCAGGGTCGTGAGATCAAGCCCCGTCTTGGGCTCTGCACTGAGCATGGAGCCTTCTTAAGAGTCAGTCTCTCTCTCCCTCTGCCACTCCCCTCCTGCTCTCTCTCTCTCTCTCTTTCTCTCTCTCAAACAAAAACAAAACAGAAAACCTAAAATTACTCCAAAATAGTTTTTTTTTTCTCAAAAATGTTTGAATATTGGCAATTGTACATGGTTTAAACTAAGACATGAAGCCCCGGGACCTTGGATATAAAGCCTGCTGATTCAACCTTTTCATTTTACAGTTGTAGGAATTTTGCTTGAAATTTAAGTGTGTTTTAGTTGTAGATCTATAGATGTGTTTTTTAAATAATTGAATGGCTATTTGTACCTTTGCAGCTCACACCCTGGATGCCTGGCCAGTCTAAGTAAGAGTGAGAAGTAACTGAGTGAATGTTCAAAGAGGACCGATGGCCATTACTGGGGGACAGTCTTGAGCCAAGACATGTGGATGGGGCTTCTCTTTTCCTCTGATTGGACAAGGATAAACCCAATTTCTTGAGGACACTAGGCTGTTACAATGGATTGACTACCTCAACCCTTCTCGACAGCCAGTGGGCACCCAACATGGCCTCATTCCAGGAGAAATGGTCACTTGCAACTCCCCTCTTCAGCTAGAGAGCCTTCCTTTCTCCCCCACCAGGTCATGAGAAGACAGAAGGATTGTGCTACCTCAGTCTGGGGGGAGTCCAGATTCTCATTTTAGAGAAAAGGAACCCGCTTCCAGTTCTACCTCTGAAACTAGAAAATTAATCCTCATCAGACCAATACCACATGAGAGACTTGTTTTGTTTGGCTGACAAGCATTTAATATTTTAAAGAATTATTTGTCACACTTTAAAATTGGGAAGCTTCAAATAAATAAATAAATAAATAAATAAATAAAATTGGGAAGCTTCACAAAAATACCTGAGTATTTGGCTTCTCTTGAACAATTAGAAGTTCTAGCAACAGAGACCTATATTCCTGTGTGGAAGAGACTGGTTGGAGCTGCGTAGCCAGTAGGCTCTTTCGAGGCGCCCTGTGTTCATTTCCCATAGTCCCACCCAGCCCTCTCTACCCATTTATGCTACCTGCTGGACCACTTCAAGCATCTGAGTTTGCAACCCCTGGTGTAGATCAGTGTTTGTCATACTACAGGTCATGGTCCATTTGTGAGTCATGAAATCAGTGTAGTGAATAACCTACACTGAGAAAAGGAAAAAGAGGAGGAGGGGGAAAGAAAAGAGAAGGAAACAGAAACTACCAGAATATATCACCTGTAGTAAAGGCTGCGCACTAGTTTGTGAAACCTTTGTGTCAATTGTCTTGGTGAGTGCTTGCACTAGGTAACAGTGTAAAATATCTTTCTTCCTGTGAGTTGCAATAAAAATGTTTGAAAGCCAAGACTAATGAAATTTAAATAATCCAACTTTTTTATTCAACATTTAGTTTGCCATATTTGCTTATTGTTTTTGTTTCATTTTCCCGTAAATAACCTGAGAGGTGGGAGGGGTATTTGTTATATAAACACAATCACAGAATTCATGCAAACATAAAAACATGGATCCCTGGGAATACCAGTAGAATATCTGTAATAAAGGATTAAAGCATCTAATTGAAATGAAAGAGGAGATAAATCTCCTTGGTGTTTCTAAGACCTACGGTCCACCAGATTGCATAGTTGTATGGTTTTAAGTTAGATCATATGAAATAATAACTGGATTATTTATATAGGTCATCTAGGGCAACTAATAATCTAGATGAGCCCTGTTCAATAGAACTTTCTCTGATGATGGAAAAATTCTATATCTCTTCTGTTCAATATGGTAAGCACCAACCACGTGTGCCCCTTTAGTATTTGAAATGTAGCCAGTGTGACTGATAGTCTGGATTTTTCATTTTCATTTTAATTAGTTTAAACTTAAAAATTAAACTGATTAATTAATACATTTGAATTTAATTAATCTAAACATGTGGGTAGTGGCTGCCATATTAGCAGACTCTAGAACTAGTATCTTGAAAGGAGGGCTCTGTTTCTTTCCTGTTTTCTGCACTAGAATGCCTATTGGTCTGGTGGGATCATCTTACTCAGGCACTGCACACCAAGGAGTGAGGAGGGCTAATAGTCTGCTAGATACCTTTATGTTCTTTAGTCCAGTTTATTGCCACAGACAAAGGATCCAATTTCCAAATGTGGACCATCTAAATTCTTATCCTCCCCAATTTTTGTTTTTTTCAGATTAAAAATTGCTTAAGGCAGATTCTGTGATTTTGAACTGTATGGATTAAAAACTGCAATACTTAATAATTGCAATTGTAATAATAAATGTAATAAAAATAGTAACAAGACTAGGAGTCATGTTTCAAGTGCTTACTATGTACTTGGTGCCGTGATAAGCACTTTGTATGCCTTATGCCGCTAATTCACACTCATCCTATGAGATAGGAGGTATTATCCTATATGACGAAACTGATGTTTGTGAAGGTTAAGTAACTTGCAAGGTCGCTCAGGTAGCAAGTGAATGAGCTGGAAAGTGAATCCGGTTCTGTCTGGCTACAAACCCCTTTCTATAACCACTACGATGTCCTAGAGGATGCTAATTGGTTGTTTTTTCCATCAGCTCATTATTTCCTTGATAAAAACTTGGCTGAGATGAATTATTAATTGCAGTGCTAGGACTAAGGCCTCATTCTTATGATTCTGAGAGGCATCCTCTCTACAGCAACCCCCTTATCATAGATACTGCTTTGGCCACATTGCAGTAATGTGCTGTGGGCTTCACTGGAGCCTAAGCATTGTTTGCTTTGGGGGCCCTTTCCTCTGTAACAGTAAAAGTTGTATCTTGTTCTGCTGGTATAAAAACAAACATATTAATATTCTATAGTAAGCCATTTTCTTCTACCTAAACATTCTTTTTTTTCCCCCCCTTCCTGGTTTTAAGAGAAATTGGAATATTACCTTACCTTATTCTACCTACCCCTTAGGCTAGGTAGAATAATGGCCCCCAAAGATGTCCACATCCTAATCTCCAGAACCTTGAATGTGTCGCTTCATATGGCCACATGAACCTTGCAGATATTACACTAAGAACCTCAGATAGGAAGAGTATCCTGTACTATTCGAGTGAGCCCAGTAGAATCCCAAGGGTCCTCAAAGGAGAATCAGGGAAGGAGATGTGGTGGCAGAAGCAGGACACAACGCAGTTCTCATCTTTATTATTATTTTTCTTCCAAGATTTTATTTAAATTCAAGTTAGTTAATATATAGTGTAGTATTCATTTCAGGTGTAGAATTCAGTGATTCACCCTTTAGTAGTTTTGACAAGGAGGCGGGTCACGGCTAAGGCAGGCAGAGAGTGTAGTGGGTAGTGCCCGGCACCATCTGTGTGTAAGTCTTTCCACACCTTTCCACACTTCAGAGGAATCATAGGATTAAAAGTGGCTATGAAGGAGACTGCAAGCTCAACTGCTGAGTGGCCCCTTCTCCTCCTAAATGGTCAGTCATCAGTGTCTGCCCTTTTTTTTTTTTCTCAGAACGCTCAGTGCCAGTGAAATTGTTGACTGGAACTGTTTGCTTTTGCCAGGGTTTATGATTCTGATGCTCTGCAGAACCTACACCTGAAGAGGATGAGCAGCATCTGGGGGAGGTGCCTGAAGAAGAGAGACAGGGACTGAGAGGGGAGAAGAACAGAAAAGGGACAAGTCATGAACAGATCTGAAGATGCCAAGAAAAAGGGGAATCAAAAAAAAGGGAGACTGTAAAAATGAAAAAAGATGTTCACAACACAGGAAACAACAGATGTTGGCAAAGATGCGGAGAAAGGGGAACACTTTTACCCTGTTGGTGGGAAATGCAGGCTGGTGCAACCACTCTGGAAAACAGTATGGAGGTTCCTCAGAAAGTTAAAAATAGAGCTTCCCTACAACCCAGCAATTACTCTACTAGGTATTTACCCAAAGGATATAAAAATACAGATCGAAGGCACATGCACCCCAAAGTTTATAGCAGCAATGTTCACAATAGCCAAACCATGGAAGGAGCCCAGATGTCCATTGACAGATGAATGGATAAAGGAGATGTGATATATATACATATACATACAATGGAATATTACTCATCCTTCAAAAAGAATGCAATCTCTCCATTTGCAATGACATGGATGGAGCTGCAGAGTATTATACTAAGTGAAATAAATCAGTCAGGGAAAGACAAATACCGTATGATTTCACTCATGTGTGGAATTTAAGAAACAAAATAGACGAACATAGAAAAAGGGAAGGAAAAATAAAATAAGATAAGAAGAGAGAGGGAGGCAAACCATAAGAGACTCTTGACTACAGAGAACAAACTGAAGGTCGTTGGAGGAGAGGTGGGTGGGGGATGGGCATTAAGGAGGGCACTGGGGATGAGCACTGGGTGTTGTAGGTAAGTGATGAATCACTGAATTCTACACCTGAAATGAATACTACACTCTATGTTAACTAACTTGAATTTAAATAAAATCTTGGAAGAAAAATAATAATAAAGATGAGAAACTTGAAAAAAAAAAGAAAAAAGATGTTCACAGAAAAGAAGAACAAAGAAAAGAAGGAAGGAAGGGAGGGAAGAATCTGGGATTTGAAAGGACCCAGGAGGAAAGGTAAGGAAAAAAGAGCTAAAAAACAAAACCAGCTGCGGGCCTAAGAGTAACCTTCCTTTCTTTCCTGATGCTGAGTGCAGAGCTGAACTCTGCAGGGCAGAGGCCATCTGCAGCCATCAACCCGAGCCTCATGCTGCGGCTGTGGTCAGTGGGATTTGCACACGCGGGACAATGGCAGAATGCAGCCTGAGAAATGAAGAGGCTCCCATATGGTCAGAGGTTGCATTTTCTCTGCTCTTCTCACACAAAGCTGCTATTGACATCAAAGTGGCTCCCTATGACCTGTGCTGTTCACTGCCCAAGCTCAGAGGCACCTCTTTCTGTCTTAGGCCATTTTTGCAATTGTCTGAACCAGTTACCTTTAGGGGAGTAGGCTCTATGCCCACATTTGTACATAACGTCCATGTTGTCTGTGTGGGGGGGTAATCATTCAATTTAATGCCTACAGCCAGTTGGCTCCAGGCGAACTTTTCATCTCTTAATGTCACTTCATCAAGCATTTGAAAAAAAAGGGAGATATTTCTTTTAAACAAATAATATTCAATATGTAAGTATATATTGAACATTGATATACTGAATATGGAAGCATTCTGTGGGTAGATGCATGCACATACATGTCTACATACATGTATGTAACCATGTCACACTTCCATTTCAATTTCTAGGAAACCAAAAACAAAGCATGATGAAGTGTTTTCCAATGATCCAGAGTTTCTCTTTGGTTTCTATTTTTACATTTTGAAAGAACACATCTCACAAGGAGATGCATTCCTTAGCCCTCTAAGTGAGACCGCACTCAGATGGGCCTTTCTTGTGGTTTTTCATTTGACCCATTTCAGTTGACTTTCGCACATATACTCACTCATTTTTGTAAGATTTACCCAGAGAATTTTTTTAAATTTTTTTAATTAACATACAATGTATTATTTGTTTCAGGAGTACAGGTCTGTGATTCATCAGTCTTACACAATTCACAGCGCTCACCATAGCCCATACCCTCCCCAAAGTCCATCACCCAGCCACCCCATCCCTCCCACCCCCTCCACTCCAGCAACCCTCAGTTTGTTTCCTGAGATTAAGAGTCTCTTATGGTTTGTCTCCCTCTCTGGTTTCATCTTGTTTCATTTTTCCCTCCCTTCCCCTATGATCCTCTGTCTTGTTTCTCAAATTCCTCATATTAGTGAATTCATATGATACTTGTCTTTCTCTGATTTATTTCGCTTAGCATAATGCCCTCTAGTTGCATCCACGTCGTCGCAAATGGCAAGATTTCATTTTTTTGATGGCTGCATAATATTCCATTGTGTATATACACCACATCTTCTTTATCCATTCATCTGTCGATGGACATCTAGGCTCTTTCCACAGTTTGGCTATTGTGGACATTGCTGCTATATACATCGGGGTGCATGTGCCCCTTCGGATCCCTACATTTGTATCTTTGGGGTAAATACACAGTAGTGCCATTGTTGGGTCGTAGGGTAGCTCTATTTTCAACTTTCTGAGGAACCTCCAGACTGTTTTCCAGAGGGGCTGCACCAGCTTGCATTCCCACCAACAGTGTGGGAGGGTTCCCCTTTCTACCCAGAGAATTTTTTAAACAAATATTGTCCATGCAGTTTTTAATTGTCCTCCTTAAATTGTGTTCGCTGTGTTGACACTCCCCAGGGTCTGGGGTTTTTACCTTACTAGTTCTTCCTTCCTCGCCTGCCCCTGGGAGGTCTTGCTGCCACATCTGGCCTTTAGGAATTGCTGACAGCTCCGTTTTCTGTTTTTCACACAGTTCACTTTTCCGTCCTGGCTTAAGGACCGAGACCTTAGTCCTTGTTTTTCTTCTTCTTTTTTTGAAACTCCTTTTTTTTCTTCTTTCACAGAAGATGGCATTTCAGCTCCATCCCTTTGGGTATCAAACCTGCATGCCAATGATCCAACAGGACAGCAGCTACATGACTTCTTCAATCTTATTTTTAAAATATTATTCCATTTCTCCTGCCCTGAAGAGTTGCTGTGTTTTAGTCTTCTTTTAGACAAGGTGTTCGACAGTGCTTTAGTGTACTTATCATATCCAAGGCATCAGTGTTCAGTGTTTTCCAAATAGTAAGTAATTCAATCCACAGGGCAACCATAGGAGGATGGTGCTGGGCTTCTTCATATTTTGTGGTTGAGGAAACCGTGGGACAGAGAGGTGAGTCACTTGCACAAAGTCACACCTCTGGTAAGGAGGGTCGAGATTCAAACCCAGACCATCGGGGCCCGTCTTCAAGCTGTTAACCACTACACCAGAAGAAAATGGAGCATAGATTTCTTGCTTTCAGACTTCTCCAATGAGTTGGTTCAGTGTTTCCAGGGCTAACACCAATTTTGTCTCTGTTTATAGTCGACTCAAATGTTTGTTTGTTTGTTTGTTTTTTCCAAAGTACTTTATAAAAAGCATTACAACTCCTAGCAAATGCAGAGTCACATGATCCTGCTCAGGTATTTTATTGACATCTTTCCCTTTTTTAGGCAAAGTCAAGTGGCCCCTTCTCATCATTCACTGCCTTCACCCTCCCTCTGGCAACTTTTCATGAGTTTTTCCATCAACATGCAAAGCCTGATTTATGTTTTGAGAGCCACACCCTTCTCAACAACACACACACAGATGCCGTACATGAATGAAAGGTGACCTTTACCCACGAAAAGAATTTTGATGAATCGCAGGAAATAATATACTGTGCAGGGAAAATAGTCTCCTGATCTTTTTTGTTGTTGCAGTCCAATATAAATCACTTCCCATGAAGAGCAATCTGAGTCTAATGAGGTTCGTTAACTGTAGACTACAAAGACCCCCAAGGATGAGAGAATAATTCCACTTGTGCTGGTCTCTGGTTTACTCCTACTAGGGGGGCTGTGCATACTGGGGAGACAGGAGGAGCCTGAAGTTCTTGGAAGAAATGACTAAAGGTATTTAGATAGTCAATGACTATTTCTCAGTTATAGAACATGAGCTTGGAGTCTCTATAGCAATCTTTTCAAACTATGTATTGGGACAACTCAGCAGACTCTGAGATTAATATTGAAAGACATAGAAAAATAAAAAGGTGAAAGACAAGATAAAACATCAGAATGCAAGACAGAGTGAAGACAGTGTTTTGTGAAAATTCCCTGTTATGTATACACAGAATATGTATACTAAGTTACAATGTAAAATGATATCTCTTACTATGTATTCCATTGAAAAAAGTTTATAAAACACTGCTCTATAGGATAAAATCAACCACAGGCATTTTCTCTACCTTCTGAGAACTTAAACTGTAAGCCAAAAATGACAACTCTTCAGGTTGTAAAAATATTAGGGGAATTTATACCGGTGATTCTACAGGGAGTAGCAAGAAGGATCAATTGAAACAGGAGTAAGTGATCTACTCTTCTTGTTAGTAACAGTGCATTTCTGAGGTGAGGTAAAGAATTCTGAAGAGGGGCGCCTGGGTGGCTCAGTCATTAAGCGTCTGCCTTCGGCTCGGGTCATGATCCCGGGGTCCTGGGATCGAGCCCCGCATCGGGCTCCCTGCTCGGCGGGAAGCCTGCTTCTCCCTCTCCTGCTCCCCCTGCTTGTGTTCCCTCTCTCGCTGTGTCTCTCTCTGTCAAATAAATAAATAAAATCTTTAAAAAAAATGAATTCTTTAGAGAGGGGTCAGAGTCTAAGGAGATGTGAAGCCATTTGGTTGTTCCGACATCACGAGCTGGGAGAAGAAGACCCATGAGGCAATGGGTTGATGAAAGTAAATCGTGAAAATGTCCTCCTGGTAGGAGTGAAGGAACAGATACACAGGAGACAGCAGGGTGAAGAGAAGGAACTAGAAGTAGCAAACTAGATACCTGTTGGTCAAAACCGAACCATGGTTGTGTTGGTTTTGACTGGCCTGGCATTTACAGAATTAAGACATTCCCATAAAACTTGGGATTTTCATTTTCTCTAGAAAAATCAGACCTAGCCCTTCTGAGTCTGCACTCACACATGACAATAATAGGCTGGAGCCAACAAGCACTGGTTCCCTCCGGGGACAGCCATGAGCACATTTGGCTCTTTAAATTAAAATTAAATTAAGAGCTCAGTCCCTCAGTTACACTAGGCTCATTTCAAACGTTCAATAGGTACATGTGGCTAGTGTCCACCATACTGGACACTACAGCTAAAGACCATTTCCATCATAAGAAAGTTCCACTGTTTAGCATTGCTTTTAGAGCTTCTGTCTCACTAGTCACTGTTCTCTTGCCCAGGGCCAGCCCCAACCCTTTTTGTTACCTGTCTCACTCTCTAGACATTTCTCTTTGCAACTCCCATAATACAATGCTTATGTTAGGTTAGCTGAGAAGCTCTGTGACTTAATCTTGGGAATCGAAACCTATCTCAATTGACCACAGACTCATTGAAGTATCTTGAATTGAGTATGTGCATGTGTGTGTGTGTTCTTTGCAAAGTAAGGAGTGACATGAGGATTATAGAGACTGTATACATATGTGTAAACGGTGTCTTACAAAGTTATCAGAATAGAAGAAAAATGGGTTTCAGTTACAGTTCTTCACTACAGGGGAAAACTAGAGAAAAATACACCTCATTTCCTGTTCTCAACAACTATGGATATCCACTGGGGTGAACAGGGCAGAACCAAAGGACCAACTCTGCTGAGAAGAGCTAACAGTAAAGCAATGGATGGCTTTCCAGATGAAAGTTAATATCCTGTTAGCATATGTATGGTTAGGTAACTTCTGGCTCTGTCCATATAGCACAGAACATACAGAAGAACTAACAGTGATTCGGTTTATTTGATCAATGTGGGAAGCCATTTGAGACAAATCAGATTTGAGAAAATCATTTGGCTTGAATTGTCTGACACTTCTAAATTAATCAGATAAGCATAAATGTCATCTGTGCAAGCGCAGTCATTAAATATTCATCTGTGAGCTCAGTAAAACATCCTATGTGTGCATGTGTGTGTGCGCGCACACGCACATCCCTTTAATTTCCAAGAGCGTAATAGGGTTCCTACGAACCTAAGAGGGAAGCAGAGTGCTCTTAGAGTTATTACATGTTAATGAATTTGGGATCCATGTTGTATTTTAGTGAATTTTAAGTGTTGTTTCTCCTGTCTTGGTTAACTTGCCTTTGCCATAAACTCTCTTGCTGTAAAAATACGTGGAAAATATAATTCTTTTGGCAGCGAGAAAATTTTGTTTTTCAACCTGCATTTGTTCACTGTCGTCACTACCTATATGTTTCCAGGTTCACATATGAAAATAATTATTCCTCACTTCAGGAAGTCTGTTTTTAAAAAGTAAGTGTGGCTTCAAAGGATCCAGCCCCCTCAGCAGGGTCAGCCCAGCCCAGGAGACAGCTGGACAGGAGCCCTGGCCTGGGGGCGATCTGAACTTTCCTGGGTTATTACCTCTTGGGCTAGAGTCTTGGAAGTATTACCTCTTGGGTTGGAGTCTTGGGAATAGGGGCTGGGTCCCTCCTCCCTCCCGACAGGGGACCTCTACAAGTCTGTACCTAAGAGTTGAGAATAGGCTCACAAACGGGGAAGCAAAATTTGCCGGGACAGCTCTCTCCCGCTTTCCCAGGGTCAAGGCCAAATGCTCTGACCCCAGGGCTTTTCCAGGCACAGGAGAAAGGGCCCAGCCCAGGGTCAAGGCAGCTGCCCTCTGGCCCCTGATGTGTGACCTTAGGCAAGTCTTTGACCATCTATGAGGGGCTGTTTGCTCAGGTGTATGAAGGATTTCAAATGGATCAGCCTCCCTTTTGGTAATTATCAAAATCTCATGTCTTCCTTCTTGGATCTACATCAGTCACAGCAAAATTGACCTCTACCCTGAAACTTCAATGGAATTAAAATCAATGTTATGCTTGCTGAATAAAACAGAAAACATTCACGTTTGTACACTTAATAGGAGCTAAGCCTCCTAAAGAGCCCCGCAGTAGAGCTTCTCAAATTGTGGTGCCGATTGGCAGGTGAGGGAGGGAGAGGTACAAGCAGACTCCATGATGAGTGTGGAGCCCGATTTGGGGCTCGATCCCACGACCCTGAGATCACGACCTGAGCTGAAACCAAGAGTTGGGCACTCAACTGACTGAGCCGCCCGGGAGCCCCCAGCCATAACTGTTCTGTGCTCTATCCAGAATCTTAAGAAAATTCTTGTAGGTGCTCAATACATGTTCCTTGAATGAGTGAATGAATGAATGAATGAATGAATGAAAAAGTACACCTAATAACTTCCTTTGGCTATTCTTATAGGCCCCACTCCAGGCAGAAAGTGTGGCTTGCTACAGTCCCCTCACCTCCTACCCAGCTTTCACAGCCCGGAGGGGACTCCCAGACTGGATCAGAGTGACAGGTCTAAATGGTTATTTCCTGGAGACACTGCCAGTTGACAAAAATAAAGTGATTACTGGTTGACACAGGGTCTTAAGAAATGACACCGTAGGGGCGCCTGGGTGGCTCAGTCGGTTAGGCGTCTGCCTTCGGCTCGGGTTTTGATCCCAAGGTCCTGGGACATTTTACATCCTGCTCAGTGGGGAGCCTGCTTCTCTCTCTGCCGGCCACTCCCCTTGCTTGTGTGCTCTCTCTCTGACAAATGAATAAATAAAATCTTAAAAAAAAAAAGAAAGAAATGACACTATAACCCTATATAGATGGAGATGATTTTATCTTGATAATTCATTTTTTAATAAGTAGATCATATTAATGGCCCTTGTTTTCTAGCATTTATTCTGTGCCAAGTACATAATGATAGCCAGTCTCTATGAAGACTATGTGCCAAGCATTTTAAATGTATTACTTCGTTTAAGCCTGACCGAAACCCGAGACGGGTACTATCATTATCTTTACATAACAGCTAAAACTGAGCGTGGATAAGTTAAGTCTTTTGCCCAAGGTTGTACAAGCAGTAAGTTGTCCAGTGGGATCACCTCTTTCTGTCTGACCCTCAAATCCATGATCCATTCCCTTCTATCTGCTCTTAAATCTGCTCTGAGGAGGAGGAAGGGGTATACTCAGCCCAAGGTGGAAATGATGAGCAGTGAAGGTGAGGGAGGGACACGGTAAAGAAACAAATACAGGGGAGGTCCCACCTTGTGTCAGGCACGTGTGACCCTCATAGGCAGGAATTATAATCTCCTTTTTATAGGGGAAGGAAGAAAGCCTCGGACAGAGACTTACCCCAGTGTGCCAGGGACCTAGGAGAAGGTCAAAGGAGCACATCCAGGCCTTCCTGGGCTCTGCTTTCACATTTGGGTCTGCCCAAACATGAAGCCCTCTGCCTTATTCAGGTCTCAGGCACTTAGGGACAATACCCGGCCTAAATCTTCTCATCCCTTGCATCCTTGCCTTGACAGGAGCACCCTGCAGCAGTGTCACTGGGTTATCGACTCTGCTCAGCAGAGGGACAGAAAATATTACAATTCTGAATCTGTCTTTATTCTAGAGTAAATCCTTTATTGTGTCTCAAGGAAAGTTGCTATTATCCAAACATGTTGCAGAATATACAGCCTCCGTGATGCTTTCATTCATCATAAACCACAGAGGTGAGACATTTGTTGTTAGTTCCAGGGGACAAATGATACTTGATTTGCTGCTGTATCTGAAGCATTAAAGTATGGACATTTTACATCGTTTCTCCCTCCCTTCCTCCTTCCCTCCCTTCCTTCTTCCCCTTCCTCACCCCCATTCTTCTTCCCTTCCTTTTTTTTTTTTTTAAGATCACATTAAAAGTTAGGTGTAATTTGCAGAATATTTTAACTTGGGACTGTCTTGACCTATTGAAAATAGTCATTATGAAATTATTGATTCAACTTTTGCATTGACAGAACTTTTGACAAGAGCTTCTGTTGAACACAATTCTGGATGCATTGATTTATTACTAGGTGACTTGGCCCAGTGTCTTAGGTAGAATTCTGGATGTGTCCCAGAGCTGTTCCAAAAAGTTCTGTCTCAGTCATTGTGCGGCTATAACAGAATACCATAGACTGAGTGGCCTATAAACAATAAACATTTATTTCTCACAGCTCTGGAGGCTGGAAATCCAAGCTCAAGGACCTGGCCAATTCAGTGTGTGGTGAGGGTTCATAGACAGCCGCCTTCTTGCTGATAGAAGGGGCCAGAGAGCTCTCTGGGGTCTCTTTCATAAGGGCACTAATTCCATTCACAAGGGCTCTACCCACAGGACCTAATCCCCTCCAAAAGGCCCCCAACTTCAAATACCATCATATGGAAGATTCAGTTTCAACATATGAATTTTGGAAGGGCACAACCTTCAGTCTATAGCAAGTTCCTTCTCAATAAGGAAACTTCTCAATGTTTCCTCAGAAAGTCCAATTTTCAGGTTGGGTATCTGATCCTCCTGCTCAAATATTTCTTTGGCTACTCAGAGTGTACCAGAGAAACAGCAGGAGAAGCAGAACACCCTGCTCTGCTGTCCCTGCAACCTCACCCCCAGCCCCAGCACAATTCTTTCACGGCTGCAACACCTAAAGGACACAGAATCTGTTGGCGAGTTTTCTGTCTTAGAGGCTTACACTGGGAGCAAGGGACCACCTGACTTTCATTAGCAGCTAGAAAGGGAGATCAAAAAGGGAAATAAATATTAATAACGTCTATTTTACAAAACATTCACACCCAGTTCACATGAATACTAATCAAAGCATGCAAAAGATCATAGCACATCATGTCTGAGGAATATATGTGTTAGAATAGACCCGATTTCCATAATTCTAACACGCTTTAGTTTCCATCAGATGAAATGCAGCTATGAAATTGAAAGCGCCACTTTACATGTGAAAGTTTTAATGCCTGAAGTTTTGAAAAGAGGGAAGAAATACGGAGGAAATAGGAAAATTCTCTTGAAATTTATTAACAAGTTGGGAGATACAGTGAGACAAGCAGTCAAAACTCTGCATGATCGTTGAGAGAAAAAAGGTCTTTAAAGATGGTACCATATCCCCAGCCCCTAGAACAGTGCCTACCACATAGGAGGGCCTGAATACACGCTTGCTGAATAATTTGGGGTTTTTTTTTTTAGCTCAAATTGGCGGTGAAGGCAAGAGCGAAAGGGCAGAGCAGTCTGAGGACCACATTTCATGAGAACCAAGGAGGAAGGTCACTCAGATTGCTGAAGAGGATATGACACTGGGACCTCAAAGGTAAGGTAGCCTCCTGGGGCTGTCATTACAAAGTACCACAGAGTGGATGACTTAAAAAACCAGAAATTTCTTACTTCATAGTTGCGGAGGTGAGAAGTCCAGAATCAGGGTAGCAGCAGGGCCTCGCTCCCTCTGAAACCTATAGTGGCATCCTTCCTTGCTTCCTTCTAGCTTCCGGTGGTTTTGCTGGCAATCCGTGGCATCCCTCAGTTTGCAGCAGGGTAACTCCAACCTCTGTTGTCACATAGGGCTCTCCCTGTGTGTCTCTGTGTCTTCACGTGGCTTTCTTATTCACAAGAGCCAAGGGGCAAAGCAACCTAAACATCCGTGTCCATCAATGGATGAACCTCAAAATAAAACGTGGTAAGTACATACAATGTAATATTATCCAGGCTTAAAAAGGGAAGAACATTCTGAAACACATTACCATACCGGTGAACCTTGAAGACATCTTGCTAAGGAAAATAAGTCATTCGCAAAAGCACAAAGACTGCATGATGCACCTCCATGAGGTCTCCATAGTAGTCAGACTCACAGAGACAGAAAGTAGAAGGGTGGTTGCCAGGGGTGGTGGGGGGAAGAATGGAGAGTCAGTGTTTAATGGGTGCAGAGCTTCAGTTGGGGAAGATGAGAACATTCTCAAGATGGCTGGTGGTGATGGGGGCGCCACAGTGTGAAATGTACTTACAGCACTAGACCCTACACTTAAAAATGGTAAGCTTTACGTTACATATTTTTCAGCCCAATAAAAAAGAATCGAAATGAGGATTCAGGAAAGGGATTGCCATGGGCAAAGAAAAGGCGATTAGAAGAGACCCATGAAAGTGCTTTTAAGAGGTAAGGAAAAGCACAGCCAAACGGGAGGACTACACAGAGCACGTGATCTCAGTTGGCAGATGACACACGCTGACTCTCTTGACTTGTTACCTCGAGGGGTTTCCACAGCAGGTCATTATTGCCAGAAAAAGAAACAGTCTTTGGAAAGTGTGCATTTCACTCTACATTATGCACTTACATAGGTCCTAAACTCTCTCATTGGAAGTTGAACCACATGAATTTTAAGGTCCCTCAGATTCTGAGAGATTTTATCAGGGGAATAGATATTAAGCAAAAACTGGGTCAGTTGTGGTGAGTGGAAAGATCCCAGGACTTACACTGAAGTTCTGGTTTGGGTCTGGACAGAGGTTTTCTCTGTCTTTAATAACCTCAAGTTTCTCTCCTGTAAAAGTGGGTTAATAATTCTCAACTTTCCGGTGATTATAGGGATGCAATGAAATATTATATATATAAAAGCAACATTTAACAGTTCAAGATGTAATTTATTAGACTTTATTTCAGACTATTCATAGTGCACCTTAAAGGGTCAGGATATCTAGTAATAATTAGTAAGGACACTAACTTTACTGAGTACTTGTAAGGGTAAAAAATATATACGTATATGTATATGTGTTTATACACATACATAAGGTATATGGGACTATAGGGAATGCTTAGCTCTCTACCCACAACTCAAATCTCACATTAGGATGTTTAGATATTCTCACAATTTTCTGGCTTTATCCTTCTTTTATGCCATAGATCTACAATAGCTTTTTACACTCTATGGCCCAACAAGATATTCTTGTTTTGTAAGAATAGCACAAAGAATGTTTTTCCAGAACCATTTGAGAGTGGACTGCCAACATAATGTCCCATCACCTTTGATATTTTAATGTGATTTTTCCTCTGCAAAAGGACGTGCTCCTACATAATCACAAGACAACCATAAATATCAGAAAATTAACCTTGACATATCACTACCAACTGATCTTCAGACCCACTCTGGTTTCACCAATTATCTCCATAACGTCTTTTATAGCAGAAGGATCCAATCCGTGATCACATGTTACATTGCACTGTCATGTCTCTGTAGTCATCTTCAATTTAAAACAAGTCCTTAGTCTTTCTTTCACTTTCATGACCTTAATACTTTTAAACTATGCTCATTTGCCAACTCCTGGCTGGTCACTCATTTTTGGAAATAAAATTTTATCAGAACATAATCACATACATTCATTGTCTATGGCTGTTTTTTGTCCTATAACAGCAGAGCTGAGCAGTTGTGACAGAAACCATCTGGCCTGCAAAATCTAAAATACTTATTACCAGGCTTATTATAAAAAAATCTTTGTCAAACCTGTGCTAAAATAGAAGGCAAGAAAAAGAAAGGAGTACATACTGAAAAAGAAGAGACTGATTTTAATGTATTTTATTGCTTACATAGAAAGTCCTAAGGAATCTATAAAGTAACTACTAGAATAAGCAAATTTAACAAAGTTGCAGAATATAAGGCCAGTATAATAAAATCAGTTTTGTTTCTCTATATTAGCAACAGACAATAGGAAATGATACTTTATAAAAATATCATTAAAGTAGTATTAGAAAACATAAAATACTGGGGGGTGCCTGAGTGGCTCAGACAGTTAGGTGTTTGACTTCAGCTCAGGTCATGATCTCAGGGTCCTGGGATGGGGCCCCATGTTGGGCTCCACACTCAGCAGGGAGTCTGCTTCTCCCTCTCCCTCTGCCCCTCCCCTTGCTCATGCTCTCTCTCTCTTTCATATAAATAAGTAAAATCTTTAAAAAAGGAAATATAAAACACTCAGAGGGCACCTGGGTGGTACTCAGTTGGTTAGATTTCAGCTCAGGTCATGATCTCAGGGTCGTGAGATCAAGCCCTGTGTTGGGCTTCATGCTCATCGGGAGTCTGAGTTTCTCTCTCTCTCCTCCTCCCTCTGCCCTCCCCCCCAAATAAATAAATAAATCTTTAAAAAAATATTGCTGAGAGAAATTAAAGAAGATAAAATAAATAGAAATTTCATGTTGATGTTCACATACTGGAAGTCTCAAAATTGATAAAATGTTAACAATCCCCAAATTGATTTTACACTTAATGTCATCCTAGTGAATATTGTTGATTTTTGGAAATCAATAAGCTTATTTTAAAATTCATATGAAAATGCAAAGGGTCTAGAGTAGCCAAAACTATCTTGAAAAAGAAAGCCCATGTGAGATGACTTACACCACATGATGTCAAGATTGTAACTACCCTACAAGATGGCTCCCAATGATCCCCACTTCCTGATATTAGTTCCCTGTGTAGTCCCTTCCCTATCAGGGTTGGTCCGTGTGGCCAAAAGAATATGGGAAAAGTGATGACATTTTGCTTCCTAGAATAAGTTATAAAAAAAAACATTGTAAAACCCCTCTCTCTATATCTCTCTCTCATTCTCTCTCTTTGGTCACTTATTCTGAGGAAATGAGTTGCTCTGTCATGAACAATCCTGTGGAGAGTCCTGTATAGTGAGGAACTGAAACCCATGGCCAGCAGTCAGCAAGAAACGGAGGCCTCTCCTCAACGGTCAACAGCTGCATTAGTGACCTTGGAGGCAAACCATCCAGCCCTAATCTGGCCTTCAGTTGACTTCAAGCCTGGTCAATAGCTTGACTGCAACCTTATGACAGGCCCTGAGGCAGAACTACCAGCTTAGCTGTTTTCAGATCCCCAATTCTCAGAAACCGTATGAAATAATAAGGTTTGTTGTTTTATACTGCCAAACTTGGGGATATTTTGTTATGCAGAAATAGCTAATGAATATGGGGCGCCCGGGTGGCTCAGTTGGTTAAGTGTCCAACTCTTGATCTCGGCTCAGGTCATGATCTCAGGATTGTGAGATCAAGCCCTGTGTTGGGCTCCATGCTGGGCATGGAGCCTGCTTAAGATTCTCTCTCTCCTTCTCCCTCTGCCCCTCCCCCTGCCCCCCCTTAAAAAAAAGAAATAGTTAATGAATATAAAAACTTATATTTAGCTTATAGTACTCAAGACAGTGTGGTATTGATGTAAAGATTAACAAATAGATTAATGGAACACAATAGAATCCAGAAATAGATTCTCATGTGTAGTCAACTGACATTTGATAAAGGCACCAATATAATTCAAAGAAGGTAGTCTTTCCAGAAAGTGATAGAAGACCCCTTGCCATACCAACCTCCAAAAGTCATTCAAGATAGAACAGATAACATCTTTGGGTAGGCATAGATTTCTTAGGATGGTGATTGAATGGTAAAGAGTATGTGGTATATATATCACAATGGAATATTATTTGGCCATGAGAAAGATGGACATTTTGTCATTTGACACAATATGAATGGATCTTGAGGGCATTGGTGAAGTTACTGAAATAAGACAAAAACATGTACCGTACGATCTCATTTGTATGTGGGATTTTTAAAAGTCATATTTATAAAAACAGAGAGTAGAATGATGATTACCAGGGACTGGGGAGTGGGGGAAAATGAAGAGATGTTGGTCAAAGGGTACAAACTTCCAGCTATAAGATGAACAACTTCCGGGGGCCCAATGCATAGCATGGCAATTATAGTCAACAATACTGTGTTATATACTTGAAAATTGCTAAGAGAGTAGATCTTAAATGTTCTCACCACACATACACACACACACACACAAAAGTAATTATGTGAAGTGAAGGAGGTATTAATCCTGCAGTGGTAACTACTTTGAAATATATATGTTGTACACCTTAAACTTACCAATATTGTGTCAATTATATTTCATAAAGCTAGAAAAAACTCTCCATATGTCCACAAAAAGATTTATACAAGAATAATTATAACTTTATTATAATGACAAAAACCTGGTAACAAGCCAAAAGTCCCTGAACAATTTCGGTGGATTACAGTATATTCATACAAAGGAATACTACTCAGCAATAAAAACAAACATTATGTTGCATCAAAGAAGCTAGGCACAAAAGGGTGCCTACAGTAGATTCCATTTATATGAAGATCGACAGGCAAAACTAAGGTAATAGTGATGGAAATCAGAGCAGTAAATGCCTGTAGATGAGGGGTAATTGATGGAAAGGGACTGCAGAAAAATTCCCAGGGGGGGATAAAAATGTTCTATGTATTCATAAGGGTGCTTACATTTGTCAAAAACTCATTTAACTGTACACTTAGAACCTGAGCATTTTATTGCATGTAAATAACCATATAAAAAATAAATGTGAAGCTTTCAACAGAGCTGCACCTTCTAGGTCCTGGATATTTATAGGGGAACAAATACTGTAGTTGGTTTACACAGGTCCTGAGAGAGACCTAGAAATCCGGGAGTGGGTAAGGAAGAGACTTACAGAGTTGGGAAGGAAACCGTGGCTAAGGGAGGCCTTCACATGGAAAAGAAACACAAATGAAAGAAGAAGTTGAATATTCACTTGGCATTTGGTCTTAGGCTACCTTGGACTATTTCCCCTTTCCCATATGTCTTCTCATTAAGGTGAGATTTCAAACGCTTCAAGGGCATTGATGTGTTTTATAAACCTTTGCCTTTCCCAAAGCTCCTAGCATTATTTTATGCAGAGTTTGGTTAATATCATAGAAAGAGAAGGGGGGAGAGAGAGAGAGTCCTGTGATTTAGAATATTTTCCAGTGGGTTTTACATGACTTTCTTGGAATGGCTGCAAATGACATGAGAACCAAGACTGTTCTCTATTTCCCAGAGTCTAGCACAGTGTCTGGCACATGGCATAATATATTTTCATTGATTCACTGATGTGTACACTAGAGAGAAAAATAATCTCCTCTCAAAGCCTTATTGTCCATCCCCATCCCCATCCCCCCCAGGTCTCCCAGCCGTGGAAATCTTTAAATATGCTTTTTGTTGTTTTACAGCCTTTTGCATTTAAATTGGGCGTGTCACTATCACATTTTATTAGCTATTTCTCATACCAGCCCTGTGAGGTTAGCGCTGTTATCTGCGCTTTCCAGGCGAGGGCACCGAGAGGTGAAGGAAGCAATTTGCCTGGTCGGATTGCACAGGGAGCCTGGGGAAGAAGAGGGATTTGTGCGCCCAGGCTCTACCTTCCCCCTGCTCAGGGAGTCCGCAGAGCCCTCTGGCTTTGAACCTGATAATGAAATGTGGATTTTCAGTACTGCACTTTGAAAATCATGTTAAAGGCATTAATTCCTAAAGAAAGAGTTAGGATTGTAATTCTTCGGCCTGATTATTTTTCCTGAGTTTTTTTTGTTTGTTTGTTTGTGTTTTGTTTTTCTTAGATACTTGACTGAGCCGCCTAGACCCAAGTTCTTAGAAATGATTCTCTATCCAGAGATTCACACCATTATTCCCTGCTCAAGTACTGCACGGCTCAGCTGTCCCTCTCTCTCCCATGGAGTCCACCCATACAGCGTAACCTTTAAACAATAGTGTAATTGGAGTAAAATAATGTTTTCAAGGTGGAAGGGGATTTAGGGTTTATCTCACTAAGAAAAATTTAATGTGGTCCATGAACGTCCCTAAATGTAAAATGTATGTAAAAGTTGCTCATCTGGATGGATATGAATTTTTTTTCTTTTTTTTTCTGAGAAGGTCCAGCTTTCAGATCTTTCTCCTTAAAAGCGGGTATGTCCCTAACAGACTAGGAGATGGAAGCTCAGCGCGTTTTAGGAACTTGCCTTGTGCGTCACACAGCAGAGCGGTAACAGTGCTTGATCCAGAATTTCAGTCCTCCATGAAGACAGCAGGACTGTTATCTTGGTTCCCGGAACGTACATTTAGTTTGAAGAATTACACCCACAGGCTCTTTAACGCATATACTTTGTTCTAAAGAATTGGTTTTCCCAAAATGGTATCCCTCATCAAGACAAAACCGCTGTCTGGTTTTTCCTTCATCTGCATAGATTGACTCCCCTGGAAGACGCGGGGCTGAGAGAGCTCACGCTTGCTGTGTCCTTTCCCTTAATGGCAGGAGGGGATGTCCGCATCCCCAGAAGTCCCAGTTCTGATAACTCTGCCAATGTGATTAACAATATACCATTATTGCATCACCCACGAACTCCCTGCGTGATACTGGATGATTCAATTAAGACAAGTGGTTTTCAACCTTGGCTGCACTTTAGCTTCCCCCAGCGGGAGCTTTTAAAAATCCCCATGCCCATATCCAGGCCACACCCTGGACCAATTAAATCCAAATCTCGGGGGGCGGGCTTAGTCAAGAATATCTTTCAAAGCTCCTCAAGTGGTTGCTATGTGCAGCTAAAGTTGAAAACCACTAATAGAAGCAAAAGGGGGGAAAAATCATATTGATTAGGCACCTATTATGTACTGGGTGTTTTATGTATGCTAGCCCATTTATTCTTCCCAGACTCAGACAGGCCGTACAACTTTCCTAAAAATCACACCACTGGAAAGTGGCAAAGTCCAACTTCCATCCCAGGCACAGATGGTTTCCTGAAAGCTCTTTGTAAATCATAGATTTAGTGATGAGTAAATGAGGGGACATCCATTCAGCACCTGGGACATAGTAGGTGGGTCTGAATAATCTCTGTCTCCATTTCTCAGCCTACTCATTTATCTAGAACGTTCCTCCTGATCCATGCCATGACTGGACAGCAAGACTTTAGGTCTGGGAACTTGGCTTTAACCCTTGCAGCTCTGCAGTTATATGCCTTCTCTATGCATGAACCACATTATATTGTAATTTCATTGTGTAGGGATGTTAGGTTTTAGGGAACTGAAACTGATGGAATATATAACTGAAACTATGTCCTGCCTATTACATGCATTTTATAGATGCTCTTGGTTTTATATATGTTCATGTTCTGTAGCCATTACTTCTCTCTCTTGTCATTATGGAATGGGATGATTCCCCATTTAACTGATGCGAACTTGGTCCTGCCATGCCATTGAAACCTGATGTAACCAGGTCATCTATCCCTCCAGCACTATTTTCGTCGAACTAGAGCAGGGGCCTATGCCCTAGTCAACCTAAAGTTTTTCCCTTTCTTCTAGTCTATTTGTGAGGCTCACAAATCATTTAAATTTTCCCGAGTTGATGACATTCAGTCAAATAGGGTAATGGGTAGGAGCAGGGGCTTCAAGACAGGATGCCTCCATAGGGGAGGACCAGTGTTGGCATCTTCCAAGCAGGGGAGGTAATGACTATGTCCAGAATACCTCCATATGTGGACAGATACTGAATTGCTAATGTTGACGTCAGCCACTTATGCCAGGCATTGTCCTAGGGGCTCTGTGGGAGTCAGATGGCCAACGTTCAAACCCAGGCATTCCGAATCCAGAGTCTGGTTTCTAACTCCATGCTATACTCAGAGCCACCAGGGGGAAAGGGGGTGTGGGGATGCTCACTGAGGGAGTGGGTGTCGGTGTCAACCTCAGAAGAGGAGGGAAAGAGACATGTGGCTGACCACATGCGTGCCCTATCTCCTTCCTTGTCTCCCTGTTCCTCCAACTCACCAACCACCAACCCCGTCCTGAGACAGCAGGAACCTCAGGAGTCAGAGAGACCCCTGGCTGAAGGGAAGAGAGGGGAGGGATGGAATAGCTCTCTCTTCTTCTCACTTTATTCTCTTATTCATCAAGCCAGCATTGAGGGCATCCTGTGTTTCTGACACAGGTTTTCAGCTCCTTGTATATATTACCCAAGAGAGAGTGAGTCCCTTGGCAAGGTCCACTGCTCTAAAGGAGTGGGGACTGGATGTGAACCCAAACCTTATACAACTGATGGCACGGAGTGCCGGACTCTCACTTTTGGTACTTTCCACCCATTTTAAGGAATTTTTGACAGAGAGCATAATAATTCAAGCAAACCCAAATTAAGTTCTCATCAGGGAAAGGAAGACTAGGGGGTCACAGAACTGGAGGGCTGCTTCCTGACAAGCCTCATTATGCATTCATTTGTTGCTGCTCATGCTGGTCTGGGTCTTTGTCTGAATATTGCTCTGATAATGTTTGGTCTTTGTCTTAATGATGGAACCACCAGACACTACCGCAAAGAAGCTCTAAGACCTCAGTAGCTCAACACTATCAGCTTCTATTTTGCATTTCCATAAAGAGCTAAGGTACTTCCCAGTCAGGAGCGATTGGATAGGGTGGGGTTTTGGTCAAACACAGACCGGCAGGGGCTCTGTCTCTAGAAACAGGAATTCTGATGAAACCCCGTTCATTGACCCTGAGCTGGCAAAGGAAGAGACAGCATGAAGATTGAACGCATGTGAGGGGTTTTTATGGGCCAGGCCTGGAAGCTGTGCTCATCACCTCTGCTCATATTCCGTTAGCTGGAACTCAGTCGTATCCCCTACCTTAGTGCAAGGGGCTTTGGGAAACATCCCCAGCTGTGTACCCAAGAACAAACTGGTTTTTCGCCTTTCCTTTTCTTTCTTCCATTTTGTTTTTTGTTTTGCTTTTGTAGTTCGTCCTTGTTATTTTATGGCCAGTGGTTGGAGGACCGAGTTGCCAGCGGAAAAAAGAGTACAAAGACAAAATCTTTTGGAGTGATCCATGTCCAGTGCTAATTCTAAGTGTGAAAACAATAATAATTCATTTTTATTGAGTATTTACTATGTACCAAACTGTGCTACACGGTTGCCTTTAATCCCTTAGCAGCCTCTCACGTGGGTTTTAAAGTGTATCAGTAGCTAGTTGCAGGATGATGCAGTTCTGCTCTTCTAATGGTAATCAAGAGCAAATGTGTCCCTGTAGGGCCATTCTCCACCCTTTTTTTTTCCTTATTGTGTGTCCCAGAGGTTGTTTTCTATGGATGATACATCCAGGCTTTCTTATCTTCTGGCTTCCAGTTGGATTTGGCCAATGGGAGTCACCAGTAGGGGGCCAGAGTTGGGTGTATAATTGTGTCCTGTCTTCTCTTTGGCAGTGGCTATGTTCCTCTGTGGATGGCCACAGCTTCGGCCAGGCAGCCATTCTCCGGGGGCTGTAGATATCACCAGGTTCCCATAAGAGGTCTCCTTCTGCCCCTTCAAGCCTGGGGTGACCAGGGCTTCCTGCCATTGATAGTCCCTTGGTGCTTCATTAACCCTTGACTGGTCCCTTAAACCTCCCCACACTCCCACAGATAGTTCTTCTGTGAAATCTCTTCAGTTCTCCCTTGGAGAGTGCCATCTCTTTCCTACTGATTCCTGACCGATTCAACTAGGACTTAAGAACTTACAGTTCCCCACCCCACCTCCTTTCTTTAGAAAACTTTCTTTATTATAGTGACCACTTTGGAGTCTGGAAGACCTAGGTATGAAGCCCAGTTTGATCACTTACTAGCTGTGTGATCTTGAGCAAGTTACTCAACCTCTCTGAGCTGTTGTTTACTCACCCATAAAACAAAAGATAATAGATTTGTGAGGATTAAAAGAAATAACATATATAAACAACCTAGCCCCATGTTTGGCACATAATAAGTAATTAATAGAACTAGAAATGGCAAATGATGTCATGCAAATATGTCAAACTCAGTTATTAAATAAGTAATCCATATATTGCCTATCAAACTGACAGACATTTTTAAAAAGATGATTACTCCCAGTGTGGACAATGATGTGGGGGGGAAGGTATACACTTCAAGTGAAAGTATAAAATTTGGTAAAACCTTTCTGAAGGGCATTTTATCTTAGGATATAAAGCCTACAAAATGTGTGTTTTCTTTGATCCAGCAACTCACAGCAATTTTAGGAATTTATCCTAAGGAAATAATCCCAAGGAATGAATCAGACAAAGATGCATCTATAAATACATTCACACTATCATTGTTTATAACAGTTGAAAATTGGAAGTAATGTTCATCAGTAGGGAATTGGTCAAATAAACTTTGGAACATTGACACAGTGACACATAGATTACCACAATTAGTATAGAAAGATGGCCCTAGCACATTGATAAATAAAAGATTCCTTGACAAAACAGTGGTTATAGAGGATGATTCCATATTTTTATAAATCTATAAAAAGAGGAAAAATTGAAGAGATATTTTTGAAATAATATTTTAGTTATTTCTGGATGATAAGGTTATTGGTAATCTTCCCCCTCCTTTTAATTTTTTTTTCTGTGTTTTCTCACTTTTCTACTATGAATGTTGCACAGAACATTGAGCAGATAGGATTGTCTTGGCTGCAAGTGACAGAAATCTGAATATAGTGGCTCAGCAGCTCAAGGAGGCTCTGTCTGAAATTGGCATGGCTTTTCCTTTGTGGCCTTTGAGTGGCCACTGTCCCTCCAGTCATGACATGTGCCTTCTGAGAAAAAAGGGGGACTGGAAACACCAGAGCTTGTCTCAGGAAAACAAGAGATTTCCCAGGAACTCCATGACAGACCTAGAGTGCAATGGCCAGATTTGCATCCTATGATCATCCCTAGCTGGAAAGTGGAAGGGAGAAGGGGCTGGGAAATAGGGTTGAATCAGCCCCTTTACAACATCTGCCACAAACCCATATTGCGTTTGTAATTAAAAAAAAAAAGTGATTGAAATTTTAAAACGAGTTACAGTTGACCCTTGCACAACATGGGTTTGAACTGCATGGGTCCACTGATACGCGAATATTTTTGGATAAATATGATACAATACTGTAAATGGATCTTCTCTTATGATTTTCCTTTCTCTAGCTTACTTTATTTTAAGAGTACAGTACATCAAACATACAAATCTGTGTTAATCAACTGTTCATGTTCTTGGTAAGGCTTCTAGTCAACAGT